>NC_064859.1:48280790-48880790 GCF_024139225.1 Suncus etruscus | reverse complement strand
AGTATTTGATTAGAAAATTCTCCTGGGCAGCTATACTGAAGACTTTAAAATATGTCTGCTGGAGTTTCCTCCCTCAGCCCCTCCACCCCCCCGTTAAAATCAGATGATACTAACTCATCATTTTGTGCCTGAGTATAATAGAAATACAGATTCTATTGTCTGTTTTCTTTCCTTCTGAAACTGAGCTTCAAGAGAAGCTTTCCTCTCCACCTAGAGAAAGTTCTGCATTCTATATCATCACCTATTCTTTTGACTGCTTTTCTGTGATCTGTGTTCTATAATTACTGCATCATCGTTTGATTTCTAAGGATTGTCTTATATTGATTCTTGAAAGTTTAAGATGATATTACTTCAAGATAACTCATTACATTAAAAAATACTATCAGGTTTTAACCCTGAAAAGCAGAATTAGATAAAGAAAATTATTTTATTATAATTAGATAAAGAAGATTATTTTTAATGAGTTGGAGCACACTGAACTTTACCTATTTCCCTGGCTCCAAGAGCCAGTCCTCTATTATGTATTCTCCCTATTATCCAGTTTCATCAGAACCACCATTTTTCTAAAACCAATTGGATTGGTACCTTTGACTTCCATCGAACAGTGTTTAGAGAATAGGAAAAACATATAAGGACTTCCAAGTTTTAGGATCACCTGGACAGCAATGAGTGAGAACTGCAGAATGGTCATTTATTTAATAGAATGTGACTTCCTCACTATTGTCTCCAAAATATAAATTATTTTTTAATTTGTCAGAGCTATTAATAACAATAAGCACATGAAAATTCAGTGGGCATATTAAGAGGAGACACTAGGATATTTAATAATCAGCAGGCACCCTTAAAACACACAGTGAAATTATGACAATTTTTTATTCTATGTTTGCCCATATAGTCTTCTACATGTAGAAAACCTTAAAGTATTTATTCTTTTCCAAGTGCATAAAGAATTCACACATAGGAGACAGAGAGTTGGCACAGGCAGTAGGTGTTTGCCTTGAACGTGCTAGACAGGTTCAAATCAGGGGCAATTTCTGAGCACATAGTCAGGAGTAACCTCAGAGCGTCACCAGGTGTGGCCCAAAATACAAAGCCAAAACCAAAACCAAAAACAAAACAAAAAAAATAAAAGAATTCCCACATATACTAAGACTTAAACTGTTTTTCTCCTGGGAAAAATCTCGGCCTTTGAATTATAGTTGGGGGACAATTTCCTACAATAATTAATGCAATAATATACAAAAATCACTAAATAAAAAGGGAATAAAATATATTATAAATAAGTGATAAAGAACAAAACTAAAGCAGTTATCCATTAAAATGATCAAATCAAATAATTGTATATATCTTTAATATTTGAGATAATTTTTGATATATATGGAAAAAATTTAAGTCTTTTTTATACTAACTTTGAAAACATATTTGTATTTTTACTTGCCTAAAACCACTGTAAAATAATAAAGAATCTTAAAAACAAATCTAAAAACAAATCATAGAAAACTGATAGAATAGAAAAACATTCTGTGTCTAAATTCAGTAAAAAATGTAAAAGAAACGTTTTTGTCTCTCTTTTTTAAATACATAAATGTTTGTTACTCTAATTCAATAGCAAAATAATAAATATTTGATTAAAATAAAACACTGTGTGCAGTAGTATTTCCCACAATTAAATTTTAAGTGCAAATATAACAAAATATGTACAAGAGATATAGGAAGGAAACTGGTATCAAAATAAGAACAGTAAATATTTTTGGACTAGGACAAAATATTGTCAAGTTATTTCTTCCAGACTTAACTTCTATGCTCAATGGAATCCAAATAAGTATATTTTTAGATAGCAATTGACTTCAGATAAAATTTATATTCAGTGACACAAGACAAGAAGATCCAGTAATATTGGATAAGAATAAACTAGAGGACTAAGAAATCTCAACTTTAGGAATTAATACAGATTTAACAATGACGATAAAGGTGTTGTGTTGGTTAAATAGTAGACAATAGACAAAATCGAGCATTATACCACAATAGAAATCTCAGAAATACACCATACAAAACCTAGTTAACTAATATGACAAAAGAGCAATATGGATATAGTGGAGCAAATGAATCTTTCAACTAATGATGTTGTAACAATTTAGCATCTAAATTAAAAACGGTTAAATTTTAATACACAAACCTCTGCCATCCCATGCAAAGTGGATCATAGAACAAAATACAAAATGTAAGATTAAAGGGCTGCTAAAATAACTCCTGACAAAACCTAGATTTCCTGGGAAATCATAAAATCATTGTAGAAAAATAATTATGACTGCTAAAGGCTAGAGGAGAAATGAAAGAGAAGAATGGGCAGAGCGGTGTAAGATTACTCTATATAATATCATAATGATATATACAAGCATTTGTTCAAATTTATAAAAGTGCAACATTAAAAGAAATTAAAATTTTTAATTTTGAGTGATATTATCTATATACTCAAGTCATGTGTAGTCTTCAGTCGTTTTCTGTTGTCTGCTGGAGGGGGCGGTGCTTCAGCTCAGTCCATAAGCCACACATAGCTGAAGAGGTAGGCAACTGAATTGAACTGAACTGTATGCCACTGAACTATTTAACCTGCAAAATTATGCTTTGTATGAGACCAACAGCAGCAATGATCATATCTGAGAACTCAGTAATGTTGACAATGTCTATGCTGATACCCTCACATCAGATACAGCTAAAGCTCTGTTTGGGCAGACAGATGTTGAAGAGGAGGAATCCAGTTTTGAAGGATTTTAACCTTTGTAATTTAGCTTGATTACCTGGTAAGCTATGGTTTTCTGCACTATATTTAAAGTTTTAAAGTTATTGTTGCTAGTTTACAGTTTTTTCTTAGCAATAAATATTGAAAAACATTTAACCTACTGATTCCTCAATTATTGTAATTGTTTTGGGTATATATTTTTATTTTTGAGATTTACCAGTGGCTGCTCATTTTCCACCTCAACTTATACTTGATTCACTAAGTTTTCCCAATTTATTAGGGTAAAATTAGGGGTTTATTTAGGCTTATATTCTAGTGTATATGGTATGTGTCAATGTAGTTTAAGTTTTAATAAAAATGAACCATTATGGTAGGAGATGATGATAATAATAGTTGGAAAGATAAACATGTAGATGTTCTGATATATTTAAGAGATCTCTTAAAATTAATGTCTAATATATTGCAACCTAAAAACTTCTTTAAATTGTTTTGTTTTAAGTGAAAATGTACTGCTCAAGATCTATATAAAGAGAATCAATCCTGTAGGGCTAGGATGACCAAAACAGGTGCCACATCTATACCAAAAGCCCTGCCTACTATACATCCTCTTGGCCTCAAAAACAAATACAAAATTATCCTTTATAAATTAGTCCTAGGTGGACAGAATATAAAATGCTAAGCTAAATTTGTCACCACATAATTTTGAGTTAAGATGATGATACTCAATTATATATCTGCTTGAGAAATTAGGTATTTGAATAAGGAAACTGTAGACAAAAATTTTGGTCAAGAATATTTACATACCTCTGATGTTAGTAATATATGTGAAACTTAGATATACAATTCATAAGAAACATCTCACTTTTTCATCTGTTTATAAGATTAATTTTCATGTCATTAATGAAGGATCAATTCAGGAAAGTGTATTGTAAGCATATGACAACAAAATGAACAATATAGATGTGGAATTACTTGTGGAAAAAATATCAGTTTCAGGAATACATAAAACTGTGCTGTGTAGAGTAACAAAATGATAACAAAGACCAAGAAAATTATGGCTACATTTCGTTTGTATTGAGAATATAAAGAGGAAGACTATAAAATTATTTTACTGGCAAATTCAGCAAAAAATGTAATTAATGGCATGTACTTTACAAAAATTCAATCGCATATATTGGTGCTAATGAAGATAAGTCTCAGGAATGGATAGCAAAATGGTAACATAGGCAAAAAAAAAAAAGCCAAACTGAATAAAAGCAGAAATAGAGGTAGCGACAATGACTAACTTAGGTAACTATAGGCACAATGTGCTATACATTGGGGTTTATAATTATGTCTACCTAAATACCCAGTAAGAAAACAAACAGTATTTCCTGACAATTATATGACAGAAAAAATGGTCTCCTCTTATCAATAAGTATATTATTTCATTATTCACAAACTTTTCATTATTTTATGAACCAGACATTATGGATAAATTATTGAGTTAGATTATTAGATGAGAAAATTATAAAATAACATTGAAATCATGGCTAGTTCTTTTTCAGTGGTCTTTTTCTTTTTTTCTTTTAAGCTAATGGGATACATACAGAATTTTCCATCCTATTTCTACTTGGTATTGTTCTATTAATTTTTGAAGAGAATACAAATTATTACTGGTAAACTGAAAAAAAATAGACATTCGTCTAAATAAAAAATTCAAGGATGCTTGATTTGCACATGGAAGACTCTGATTGAATCATAGGCACCCCTGAGTGCCAGGACTGAGTCCTTAATACAGAATGAGGAATAAGCCCTGAAAACCCTGATCAGAAAAGATAAGCAAAATAGTAACATTGACATTGTCTTTAAAAGAACATGTTATCTGAAAGGACAGAAGTGAGCATGCTTGATTTTAAATATGGACACCAAACTTGACAGAGGTAATCCTCTTTTCTTTGTAATAAAACCAGCATGCAGAGGAACAAATAACTAATTGAGAGTCTGTTATCTGCAATTCTTTCTTGACCAATTATTAATGAGTAATAAAAGTCCTACATGGTGGACAGTTGGGGTTCACACACTCTGTCCACTAGGCGGTAAGCACCATGACCTCATGGTAGTCTCTCTAATATTTGTGTTATTGTAATCCTCACAGTGACCCTGCTTTAGGCCTGTTCACCTGGAGCTGGCCACAAAACAAAACAAACAAAACAGTAAGAAATAAGATTTAGCTAAAATAAAAGTTCTTATTGGACTCAATGCTTATTACAATTCCCCTTTTAGCAGACTCCTTACATTACAGTAGTTTTAATAGTCAATACTTAGCTTATTTATACCCAAGTATTCATAAAATATTTAATGTTAAATTTAACTGGTATGGTTTTCAATGTTTTTTATTATATAGGAAGTTAAAATAATTATGCTTTCAATAGTGTTTAAATTTTGCACCATAATTTACAATAATGTCCACATCAAAGCTTCAAACATACAATTTTCTGGAACTAATCCAACCACCATTATTAGTTTCTCTCCACCAATGGACCAAAGTCCCCAGGTTTTCTTCCAACAAAAGCCCGTCTTTTTAACAGTCATATTTTTAAGTTTAACTACTTCAGTTTGGGTCTTAAAATAATGGCTTTGAACTTTGAACTTTATATACACACACACACACACACACACACACACACACATATATATATATATATATATATATATATATATATATATATTCCACAGTTTACACCTATCAATGCATGCAGGGCCACAGATCCTGCAGATCTTGCATTATTACCTCCCATTTACCTCTTCTTTACTACCTCATTTTATTATATTCTATAATAGTTTCATCTCTATAATATAGGATCAAGATTCGCCAACATTTTGTACCTTACATCCCCTCTTTTTTTCTATATAACATTTAGTATTTGTCCTTCTTTTGACTTATTTATTTAATATAATGCATTTTGTTCCATCCAATTTGCAGTGATCTCCAAGGCTTCATTATTTCTGGGAACTTTAGAGTATTCCATTATGAAGTTATGCTAACACCTCATTATCCATTCATTTGTTATTGGACATCTTGCTTGATTTCATATCCTCAGTAGTATACCAAGTGTTTCAATAAACAAATACTTGCATGTGGTCTTTCAAATGAATGGCAAAATAAAATATCTTTTAGAGACCATGAAATTACACTTACAATAGACAAAAAAAAGAAATAGCATTTTGATGAGACCCATTTTGTTAACCCACCTATATTGCAGATGATGTAGTTTGAAATAACTATGGTCCAAGAAGATACTCAAAGAATGTTCACAAAATGAAGGGAAGAGTCTAGGAATATTGTAGTGAGGGAGAAAGGAAAGGAAAGGACAGAAGGAAGAAAAGGACAGAAGAAAAGGAAAGAAAGAAGGAAAGAAGGAAGGGAGGGAGGGAGGGAGAAAGGGAGAGCGATAAGAAGGATGGAAGCGAGAAAGAGGAAGAAGGGGAAAAAAAGAAAGTAATTAAAGCAAGAAGGGAGGAAGAATGGAAGGGACAGTGAAAGGGAGGAGAGAAGAAAGTAAGGAAGAAAGGAAGGAATGGAGGAAAGGAGGAAGAAAGGAAACCAGGGAGGAAGAAAGAAAATGGGAAGAAGGGAGGAAGGAAGAAATAAAGAAAGGAAGAAAAGATGGATATATGAATATATGAGCAGGTATAGTCCTAAAATCGGACTTTTCATCACACCACCTGAACTTTAGTTGGAATAACTTAGAGTAAATTGTCATTTTATTCTCATTAAATCATTATTCTAAAATAGTTTGTCATTGTTCCTCATAAAAATTTATGTTAAGAATTTTTTGACCAGGGTCTGGGGGATAGCACAGCAGTATGGTATTTGCCTTCCATGCAGTAGACCCAGGATGAATAGTGGATCAAATCCTGTTATCCCATTTGGTTCCCAGAACCTGCCAATAGTGATTTCTGTGTGTAGAAACAGGAGTAACCCCTGAGCGCCTCTGGGTGTGACCCAAAGACCAAAAAATAAATAAATTTGTTATGTAACTTTCCCACACTCACACATGTGTAAAAAGTGGGAATTCCTACAGTGTTGTATTCCCAGCTGCAAATCAAACATAGTGAGTTTGATTCCCTGAAGAGGAATGTGTATGAGGGGATAAAAAAGTGTCAGACAGAAAAGTAGCATGATAGAGCCTTTTGTGCTGATGTGGAAGCCAAATGAAAATAAAATGAAAAGAGATAACACAGTTTTCTATGTATATTCAAATTTCATTCGTTCTTGTTAGGATCTAAAGTTTGATTTAACATTAACTGTAACCTAGCTTTGCTGTGAACAGAAGTACAGCCATGACATGATCAAGTTAAGAAACAGAGACTAGTCCCAGAAGAACAACCAGTTTCTGGAACCAGACCATAGGTGTACATACTAGGAAATACAGCAACTGACAGATGTCCAGGCAACCACACTCTGAGTCTGACAGAAACTAACTGCCACTCTCTGTATCTGAAGGTGTATGATTTCCCTTCACCCAGCCTACAACCCACACTAGCCATTTGTCTGATGCAACATATATTCTACAACTAATCCTTGCTATTTGTCTGATGCAAATTTATACTAATAACCTATAATTTTAAAAATCAATGACCCAGAGGCAGAATCCCCTAAATTCCCTATAAAAAGGGGAGCCCAAACAGGGTCAACATTTTCTTAGGAGGTGGTTGACCTTAGTATGCTGGAATATAGCTCTCCTTCATTCTTGCAGTGTTTGTCTTCTCTAGTCTTTGTCGGGCAGGTTTTGAGTCCGGATTTAACATTCTGATGTTTTGGTAAGCTAGTGTTTCAACTTAAATATAGTTTTAGTATTTTACTTATAATGATTTTTTTTCTTCAATTAAAATTTTTATTTAGGGGCCGGGCGGTGGCGCTAGAGGTAAGGTGCCTGCCTTGCCTGCGCTAGCCTAGGACGGACCGCGGTTCGATCCCCCGGCGTCCCATATGGTCCCCCAAGCCAGGAGCGACTTCTGAGCGCATAGCCAGGAGTAACCCCTGAGTGTCACCGGGTGTGGCCCAAAAAAAAAATTTATTTAGGAGGAGCAAATAAAATAAATTTTTATTTAGAGTTTTCAAGGTTAACTTAGGGTGCTGTGCTTAGGCATCACTTCTGATAGGCTCTGGGAATGAGGAATACTGGGAATCTAAGCCTGGATGGCCATCTTCAAGGCACAAGACCTATCCACTGTGCAATTGCTCCAGCTCCAAGTTTTCTCATCTTACTTATTTCTAATAAAAAATAGGATATCAAAAAAGAAAAATTATATTATAGTAGTAGAACCCATAAATTAAGCTAAACTAAACTATGTGTACAAATCTGTGAAGATATTGATGCCTTTTTACTTTAGCATAATAAGACTGGTGAGAAGTCTGTCTTACTTTTATATGAATCAAAGTTAATACTTTTATTAATATCAGAAAAATAAATTTGAAAATTCATCGTGTTAGAAATAGCATTTAAAAATTAATGTAGCTCCTACAACTAATAATACCTTATTTACCCTGATGATTACTGATTGAGGTGTGATATTTTATTACTTGTTGAAATATAAGGACAATATAGCCAAGTAGCTAACATATATTAAAGATATACTAGTTATAACTAAATCATTCTACTCCATAAGTTCAAAGAGGCAGCAGACAACAAGAAAGGAGCAATTTTTTGAGCAATAAATTCAATGTTGAACCAAAAAGTCCCTAATGTCAGAAGCCCTAATATTTTTAACAACTCACCATCTGTTCATGTTTGGGATCATTAAAAAATATACAGAAATTATAATAGTGAAGGCATACTATCTTTTTGTAAGCTGGACAGTGACATCCATTGGTGTGAAAAAATTTTTCTATGAGAAAATAAGGAAGATCAAAGTTGTCTTGGGTTATTTTTGTTTCATTTCTTTTAGTTATAGTTCAACTCAAAATTTGTCAAAAAAAAGTACAATGGAAATAAAAACAAAAACACTCATTCAGGGTCATAGAAGGCAATTCTAATAAGATCTCTAGTGCAGCTGGAGATATATTTCAATAGGTAAAGGACCTGCCTTGCACACAGCCCTAACTGTCTTCATTTCTGGAACAGTTTATGGTTCCCAATCCTTGCCTGGAGTGATCCCTGAACACAAAATACTTAGGAGTGACCCCTAAGTATCGCCAGATGTGAGCTCAAAACAAACATCAGAAGAGTTCTAAAATTTTTTTGAAGAAAGATAGATACAAGTTTGAAAAGTTGGACAAAGAATAAAATCTCAAGAATTCACAAATGACTTAATAGCATGTTAGCATCCTCTCACTGTCCACCTTCCTTTGCCTAAAAGACTGAATATCAATTTCTACAATGTTTCCTATTATGCCTTCTGATTTAAATAAAATGTTTTGTTTTTCTATGTATATCACTAGAACAGATTTATGTAAGATATATGAATCACATGAGTCATGAATTGCAAAATATAAGATCTAGATCTATAGGTTAGTGTCTGCCTGACATCATGCAGTTAGACTGACTATTGAGAATAAGGGAAGTATTGAATAATATTCACTTTTCTCTTCTCTTAGAGCAAATTTGAAATGCATTCCAAGTCCATATCCCAAGTGACACTGTATCCTCTAAGGAAAAGATGGGATTTTCACAGGCCAAATGTGAAGGGCATTTCTTTTTAGACAGAAAAAGGAAAATATAATCTCTTTTTTTCCTGAAACTTTAGTAAAAAGAACATTCAAAAGAAATTGCTATTTCTTTACACCTACACCACATTTGCCCTATAGATATTTATTCCACAGAAACTTTTTATTAGATTTGATGTAATCCAAGATGTTTATTTCGCTAATTACTCTGTGGTTCACAAAAGGAGTGTCATTAGACACATATGTAATATAAAAGGAGCAGGTCTTAAATAGATGCATACTTGGCAAACTATTTTTTACCATCATAGTTAAAATGAAGAGCTTTCTAGATATTGACTCAGGACAGTGAGAGTGAAGAGCATCGTAGACATTACTGTTAAGAAAGTGCATAATAATTTGAAACCTTGAAAGTATTACAGCAATATCATAAAAAAGAAATGATTGCTGAAAGGATCACGGTGTTGTGATTTACTTATTTATTTAGGTTTGGATAAACACCTGGTACAACTCTGGGATCTGGGATCTTGGTGTGCTCAGAGGACCATATGGTATGCCTAGGATTTAATCTTCGTCTGCCTAGTGCAAATCAAATAAATGTCTTACTTTCTGTATTGTTGCTCCAGACCACAGAAATGGTTTTCAATTGTATTCATACACAGTATGTTTTTATTATGTAAGTTCTAAATAATGCATACACTGTAAAGTCAATCAAATAGATTAATTCATAGAAATTATATAAAATCTTCACCCTTTATTGCATTAACCTCTACTCAAATTATTAATGATTTATATGTGCTTAAATGTTATATTTCTGTCACTATTCAATGCAATTCATTAAATTATAATATTTTTCTTATATAAATAATCATTGTTTACTTGCTTTTTCTTAAAATAAGTTTTCATGTATCAGGACACAGAGCAAACTATGAGTCTTCTGGGTAGGCTTTTAGTTTTTTGTAATTAATTATTTCTCATACTTTTCTCCTCCGTTGTCCTAAATATTTAGAATTATTACATAAAATCAATAGATACAGGATAAGTCAGCCAAATGGGGAGTTTGAATATGTATAAATTATCACAAAACTTCTGCTTCAGTATGGATTTGAGTAATATGGTGTCAGAGAAACTTCACTGAAAAACTAGATAAACTAAGCATTGAAGAATGGTAGAAAAGGGAGTAAATGGAATAGATCAAGCTGCATAAATCATATGATTAAATGTACTATAGTAGAAGAAAAATGTATCAAGAATTCTTCTTTCCCAGGTACATGTTTTATTTCCCCAAAGCATTTTTAAGTATTTCTTTTTTTTTTTTAACCTTACGGATTATAGAGTAGATCAAAAAAGAAAAGACAAAATATATGTGTAGTGACTCATCAGGGCACCTGTGTTACTGAGGTAACCAGTCTATGCCCACAGGGATGAGTAAGAAGGCTACTTAGCCAGATAGTGATTAAATCATTTCTACTTCTTACAAATGTGTTAGGCAAGTTGCTCTAGCCACAAAATACCTGTTGTCCTATAAAAAGTTCACCACTGTTTTCTGGATTCAGCTGTAAGCCTGAATATTTTTATGTTAGCAAACATTTTGACATTTACTTATATTGGTGATTGGTTTTTTGATTAATAATTTTTATTCTCTTCACTAGGTATATATATATATCCATAATTATATTTATACATTAGATGAGTATTTTATAAAGATATATGTTTCCAATACCTACTTTTTGCATTTATTTGGTTTTGATTTTGTTTTGTTTGGGGGCCACACCCAGTAGTGCTCAGGAATCATTCCTGGCAGGGTCAGAGTACCTTATGGAATACTATGGATCCAAATTCGCTTGGAAACATTCAAGGCAAATAAATGCACTATCCACTGAACTATATTTTTCCCCCTTCTAGTAGCTACTGAAAAGGAATCAAGAACAATGATTTTGAATATAGTTTTACCAGTAAGGACATTCAGATATATAAACCCACAGCTACTTCTTTCCCCAAAGATCTGTAAATGCCAGTATAAGTTCTATAAACTAAAATACATTGCTGTAAGTTTAAGAGAATATCATTGCTAATGATGCCCCTTAGTGTACTTATAATTTTCTCCTAAGAGTTACTGTCTAAGGGCCATTTCCAAGCCATATGGATATATATTCACTATTCATTACTGAAATTCCAATGTGAGCACTGATAGTCACTTTTTTACTTTTGGCTGCATGCAGAGCACGGACACTCTCAATGTGCCTCTTAAAAAAAAATCATCTTCAGAGTGGACCATAAACTCGCTTCTAAGCCAACATTTCTTGGGAATGGCTCAGCAGTACATTTAGGTTTATTTTCCATTTTGCGTGGATCATTAGGTCTTTTAAGTTGTCATCATTCATGGCATTTTTACAACTTGGAGTCGGGTGATTTCTCCTGGAAAATTCTCGGTCCCTCTTTACACCTTAGCTTGCAAATCCCCATCATTAGGATCTCTAAGCAGTAAGAAGAATTAGGTTATGAATCTGAAAAAGGTATAGAATAGAGTTATATCACAGACTATAGGAAATTCATTCTGATGGAACAGTTACTTGTTCTATAAGGGATTTTTTTTAACAAGTTCTGATTCTTCTTCAAAAATATCATCAAATAAATCCTTTGAACTGTTGTAAAATCCTCTATTGTCCACTAACCTACCCATGTTAGTAAATACGCCATTGTACAAACATTCTTGCCTTATCATTTTCTAGATATGTGTTCAGTATCATCTTGTCAAATTCTATATCATAACTTTATATCCTGTTTTATGTTTGGGATAACTTCAAGTCAATAGCTTAATGATGGTTTGCCAGACTCTAAAACTCTATACTTTACAAAAAGTAAAAAATAAATAAGCATTTTGCATGCAATTCACTAACTAGTAAGTAAAAATATTTGTGAATGTTTGAATTTGTATATGTTGCCAGAATATGATATGGAAATGCACATAAATATTAGAGCTAAAATAGGGTCAAGAAAGATTTCAAGCTAATAAATTACAGCCCTCATTGTATGTCATAAAATATGAGGAAATACAATGTACCACTAAAATAAAATTATAAATTGATATTTCTCTAACTTTTCTTGTCATTTTCAATCAAATGGCCAACTTTAAATATTTTAGCTTAATAAAAATAATTCTCAAATACTCTAGGCACAGATACCATATAAGTATGTCACATTTATTGTCATATGTGATCATTTATAATAGTTTCTGATGTGAGGTTTGATAATTTTTCTACTAAATTCTATATACCTCAGTAAGGTGAAGATCAAGAAAATCAACTATGCATGCTTATACATAAAAATTAAGTTTATACCATCTTTTTACTATTGCCTAGAATTCTATTTTTTCACTATCCATTTCTCCATCCTATCATTTCCTCAAGTCCTTGTTTCCTATAATTAGTGTAGTTAATTTGTCCTTTACCTATCTGTAGTAACCTCCCCTTATCAAAGGTAGTATTATCTTTGCATTTTTTAAAATCATAACTCAGCATTATTGCCAATTTTCCTGATCCAATGCCTGAAATAAATAATATATCAATTTCTGAAAAAGCAAAGATGACGTATAAAAAGAAAAGATGGCATATAAGACGACGACCCCCTAATTTTACAGTTAAAACTTAGGTTCAAAGGTTATACTGTAATAGACTTCCTCTCTGACTCTGGCCAATCTGAGCAGGCTTTTTACAGTGTAGATTCAGTACAGAACATTGTCTAATTTGCATGCATAAAAAGCCAACTTGGATTGGCTGAGTTAGAGATGCAGTCTAAGCAGCCTTGCAGTGATTGGTGCAGGATCAAGTTGGAAAATTTGTTTCGTGGCAATATCCAGAGGATTCTCGTTTTGCGGCATATTAAAACGTTTTTCAAGATGTACTCAGCATATAAAACGATCCCCCGTTTTAGGTTGACTTTTAATTTTAAAAATCGTCTTATACGCCAGAAAATACGGTATTTCTCTTGGCACTAAAAACCAATCACAAAATTAACTCAAAAGTATTCTCTATAACTATGTTATACCTTTAACAACCTTTCAAATAGAAGAGCAGAACAATGTGTAATCTATGCAATTCCTGTGTACTTTATAACATTTTTTCTTTTTTCTTTTCTAAATCTGCCTATTGACTGACTAATTATAGTCAAATTTCTTTCAGAGCCTCCTGCTCTCTCATCACCACCTTCTACAATGTCTCCTAGTAACCTCTCTGAAGTATAATATTTGTTGCATTTTCCAGTTACACTTTATGTTGGTGTGTGTGTGTATGTGTGTGTGTGTGTGTGTGTGTGTGTGTGTGTGTGTTATGTGTTAGTCAGAACTTGGTTCAGGTTCTGAGCTCAGGGAATTCCTTGTGGACTAGGGAAACATGTGTGGTATCAGGGATCAAGCCAGGATTAGCTGCCTCCAATGCAAGTATTTACTTGCTGTAATATCTCTCTGGCTCACTTTGTTGGTATTTTTCTCAGTTTGTTGATCTTTTCCCCTGCTATATGTTAATTGCAATCTGGATATGTTTTTTGATACTATACATATCCTAAAGATCTTTCAACTATAACAGTCTAATCCTAATTTTCAGATCTCCACCTCTAATTTGACCAATCATGTTCATTTTATTTTCTCTTTAGAAAGATTGTCACATTTGAAACTTGAATCAAAAACAAGCTTTTGACAAGTTTGTCAATGTGAATTTTAGAGTTTTCATTTGTGAAATGCTGTACTTATTATATTTTTACTGTATTTTTAAAGTAGAATAAACTAGGTGGATAAGGATTTACATGTATCAATGTGTGTCATGATATAAATGCTAATTATTTACTACATATTAGTGAAAAAAACACAAAATAGTAGGAATGTCGTGAATAAATAAATTATGTCTGTTTCCTTGTGATAATCATTTCATGACTCATACATTGTAATGGGCCTCTGAATACTATCGATAGGTCATAGAAAGTCATAATTGAGATAATGAATGGGCAATATACTAAAGAGATACAATCTCCTCATGAAGTAAATTAAAGATATTCTCTGTTGTTGATTTTCTTCACTTAATTCTTTTTGTGAACTAAAAAATTATTTGGTGGTAAAATAAATATTAAAATTAATATAATTTAACAAAGACATCTCCGAATCTAAATCTAAACTAATCGATCATATTTGCAAGAATATGGGGTAAGGGAATATTTACCTCATGTATACAATTCACGGACATTTAACCAAATCAACATTGAAGATTAATATATTAGATATAACACTTTAAAATTAAAATAAGTAGGGGCCGAAGAAATAGCATGGAGGTAAGGCATTTGCCTTTCATGCAGGAGGTCATCGGTTCGAATCTCGGCGTCCCATATGGTCCCCCGTGCCTGCCAGGAGCAATGTCTGAGCCTGGAGCCAGGAATAACCCCTGAGCACTGCCAGGTGTGACCCAAAAACCACAAAAAAAAATTAAAATAAGTAAAAAATTGAGCAATGAGTGTGAAAATGATATGGAATGATCAGCCTTATTGCTTTTTCACTTTATTCCAATATATATACCCCTATCACTATCCTTTCACTACTAACAGAATATAAAACAGTTTTGATAAATAAAAACAAAACATTTAGAGCTGAACAATAGCACAGTAGATAGGACATTTGCCTTGCATGTAGCTGACCCAGGTTTGATTCCTGGCATCACATATGGTTCCTGAAGCCTGCCAGTAGTAATTTCTGAGTGCGAAACCAGGATCACTACTGGGTATGGCTCAAAAGATAACATAACAAACAAAGAAAACATTTTGGAGACATTATATTAGGTCTAAAATGAGAGATGATTTTATAGACAGTTAAAGGGATGCATATATTTGGTTTCTAAGAACAAATATAAGGGGAATAACTTAGATAGGTCTTGGGGCTTTGTTATACTGTTTCTGAAGAGGATTCTTGTTTGATGTAGCATTATTTAGGGTCCCACATAAGGATGCTCAGTGCTTATCCTCAATCTATGCTCATGGGTCACTCTTTTTTTCCCTAAAATCCCCATATATAATTTTATTTTTCAATACTCAAGTGTGCTTAGGGCTTCCTCATGAATTTTCTCAGAAAAATAAGTACTGAGTGAAAAGGGCATCTATGTATTTAAGCAGAGTCCTATGTGTACAAGGAAATTCTGTGTATTCCATATTATCTCCTCACCAATCCCCATCATTTTTGTAATTCTTAAAAGGCAACAAATTGTCTCAAATTAATTTGTTTTCCCTCTCCATTTTCAATCTAATGAAGTGTTAGAGTAGGTGCTCTTTATATTTGATTTGGGAAATATAAGATAATGAACAATCCATTCACTGATGATCTGATTACTCTGAGGTAGTTTGTATATAAATATTGTAATAAATTGTGTTTTATACTGTATGAACAGATCATGTTTTACATATACTAGCTAGTCAAAAGGGCTCAATTTATTTTTACCAAATTAAGATTTACATGGTCTCAAGTGTGAATTCACAGATCTGAAATTGTTAAAAGATTTGACAGCTGACCTCTACAAGCTAAAAGGATCTCCCTTTGGTCCTCTGCCCCAGTTCAGGCATGACATAACCACTTTCATAAAAATGACTAGCATGTGAAATAAATGAAATATTTGAAGAGGTGTGTGTCACTTTGCAAATTATATTGTACAGAGCTAAAAACAATTCCAATTAACAGCAAGAGAGGGTTGAGTTGTCTTTGATGGATGCCAAATTGTTGCCTTGGAAAATTTACTCACAATGATAACATTGACATGGAGACTGTGGATTGCTGGAAAATAAAAGACCACTGAATAAGTGGCAATGATGGGAAGCTTAGCACATTTTTTTAAAAGACCAGGTTCAGTAAAAGCTTTATCAAAATGATTGAAAATTCTTGAAAAAAAACAAAAACAAAAACAAAAATGCTGGATAGGCTAATATAATAGGAATTTCCAAACAACAAATAACATACATGGGTTTTAATTTTAATAGGTTATTTCACTTGGTATGCTGAATAAAAAAACTTGATATAAATTTTTTTATAATTTTCTAAATTAGTTTTATCTTTATTTAATTTGATTTATGATAGTTTATTTGATGATTTCATTCATTAGGCCACAAAATTCTACCACATGTACCTGCATACACACTTTGTACTTACCAGATTTTTAGCAGTCAAACTGCATGACATTAGAACTAGTCAAAGATTTATTAACAACTTTCTATAAGAATATGGCAGTTATTTTCCACCATAACAATCATAACTACTATAGTTGTTATGATTGAAATTTTGTAACTTGGCTTATTTTTTAATTACCTGTAATACTTTCATAAGATTGCTTCTAATTCATAACACTTTGGATAGCCTTGCAATTATTATGATAATTTTTTTCTTCTTTATTTGAACATCTTGATTACATAAATGATTGTGATTAGGTTTCTGTCATGTAAAGAACACCCCCCTTCACCAGTGCAACATTCCCACCACCAATGTCCCAAATCTCCTTCCATCCCACCCCACCCCCACCTGTACTCCAGACAGGCTTTCCAGTTCCCTCATTCATTCACTTGATTATGGTAGTTCTCTGTGTAGTTATTTCTATAGCTGTACTCACCACACTTTGTGGTGAGCTTCATGGAGTAAGCTGGTGTTCCAGCCCTCCTCTCATTGTCTCTGAGGATTGTTACAAAAATTACTTTTATTTTTCTTAAAACCCATAGATGAGTAAGACTATTCTGCGTCTCTCTCTCTCTCACTCTGACTTATTTCACTCAACATGATAGATTCCATGTACATATGATAATTATTTTTAAATATTTCTGATCTCATTGCTGCTTCTAGTCCTTTAGAAGATACCGTAAAGAATAAAAGAATATCAATTTAATAGTAAAATAATATTTTATCATCTAGTTATTCTTTATCTAATCATATGTGGAAAAACACATATCTTCAAATATTTCAAATATTTCAACATATCTCAAATGTTTCAAATATTAATTTTACAATCAACATAATTTACACTAATTTATCTGGACTTTATATACTAAATGAAAACGTTTGCTTTTATATTTCTGCCCTTTTGGGAGGGTTTGGGCCACACCCAGTGATGCTCAGGGGTTACTCCTGGTTATGCGCTCAGAAATTGCTTCAGGCTTGGGGGACCATATGGGACACTGGGGGATCAAACTGGGGTTTGTCCTAGATTAGCACATGCAAAGGCAGATATCCTACTGCTTGTGCTACTGCTCCACCCCTTATTTCTGCTTTTATAAAGTAGGCCATTTTCCCTATATTTTTCTCCTATGTCCTGAAGGGATTTTATTAACTAGTCTTGTAAATAGAGTATTTATTATGTGTAGACATTTTCAATATGAAATAAAACAATTACTATTATCAATTTAGAATAGTAAACACCAACTCCTCAATTCTGTGATGGCTTTGAGATTAATTGTATAAATATAAGACATCAAATAAATAAATAAATCTCAATGTATATAATACAGGACAAAAGTCTGTGACACTAAAGCAAAATATTCAGGGTTGCATTATCAAACTTTTTATTACATAAGTCTTCCAAATATATAAAAGATTAATATTAATGAGTCACTACTTTATAAATATGTTATATCAATTAATAATCAATTGTATGCATTTATTTTATTATACTCTATAAATCATAACACATTATTTTTCTCTGAAATATCATGCCTCTACTGCAGCCTAACCTAGTTTGTTCTGTCTAGTCAGAAATATTGTTTTTCACATTTTTTAAATATATAAATCAGTTTAGAAAACAAACAAAATAGGAAGAAAAACTTGAAGCAGATGATGAATCTGTTAATTTTTTTTTCTTTACAAAGCCTATAAAGTAATAGAATGACCCAATAACTCCCATTCAAATCCTTCCTTCACATGCTCAACATTCACTTACAGGACACAGGTCCGTTGAAATAGGTGCAGGGGGATTAAACTATATTTTTAGTGGCTAGACTCAATATTATCTCAAAACGCATACTAATCAATTTCTCTATCAATGAAATCCAATTATGCAATTTAAGGTTCATTTATTATAGCCCATGACATAAATCATATTTTTTTTTACCTTTTTTGCTTTAAATATATGCCTCTTAGTTCCACCAATTCCTTGTTAAGCAGGACATGCTGCATTTCTGAAAACATGACTGTCTGCTATCAGTTCATAAGGGCAATTCTTTCTTTTGTTACTTTTCAAATGCTCCAGTTACAACTCAGTGCACCTTACTTAAATCCTCTTTCAAGTCAGTCTCCCTGGAGTTGAACTATAGTCTATTGCTCCAACTTCATTGGTTTGCTAATAGTATTCAGTTTAGCTTGTTGTGTAAGCCATTTTGTATGACCTCCTTTTAAGTTAGATCTATATAGCTTTGCTTCCCTATTAAATGTCTGGCTCCCATTAGAACAACATCACAAAGAAGGAAAACAATCAGTGCTGGCAGGGATGTGGAGAGAAAGGAACTTTTTTCACTGCTGGTGGGAATGCCATCTAGTCCAACCTTTATGGAAAGTGATACGGAGATTCCTTTGCAAACTGGAAATTGAGCTCCCATATGATCCAGCTATACCACTCCTAGGAATATACCCGAGGAACACAAAAATACAATACAAAAATCCCTTCCTCACACCTATATTCATTGCACGCTATTTACAATAGCCAGACTCTGGAAACAACCAAGATGCCCTTCAACAGATGAGTGGCTAAAGAAACTGTGGTACATATACACAATGGAATATTATGCAGCCATCAGGAGAGATGAAGTAATGAAATTTTCATATATATGGATGTACATGGAATCTATTATGCAGAGTGAAATAAGTCAGAGAGAGGGAGAAAGACACAGAATGGTTTCATTCATCTATGTGTTTTAAGAAAAATGAAAGACATTTTTAACAGTATCTCAAAGACAAGAGAGATGAGGGCTGGTAGGTGCAGCTCATGACATGAAGCTCACCACATAGAGTGATGAGTGCAGTTAGAGAAATAACTACACTGAAAACTATCATAACCATGTGAATGAATGAAGGAAGTAGAAAGCCTGTCTTGAGTACAGGTGTGGGTGGGGTGAGAAAGAGGGAGATCTGGGAAATTGGTGGTGGGAATGTTGCACTGGTGAAGGGGGATGTTCTTTACAAGACTGTATTAATACAACTATAATCATATTTGTAATGTTTAAATAAAGATAATTTACAAAAACAAGAACAGCTTCATGATTATTTCATAGCTTCCTAAAATTCAGGCTCTCAGGACCTTCTTCGATTCAAAGAATCATTACTCACATTTTTTCAAGATTCCTTAAGATTTCTATATGCATATGTAAAGTATATATAGTTTAAGAATTCTTGCAAAGAGACGGGAACTTAAGAGAGTTATGGTTTGGGGTAGAATAATAGTACGATTATTAGGGCATGTGCCTTGAAAACAGCCTTCCCAGGTGTTGTCCCTCAACTTTCAAAATGGTTGCCTGAGCTCCACCATAAGTAATTCCTGAATGCGGAGGCCAAATCCACCCCTGAGCACTGCTGACTATGGCCCAAAGTGCAAAAACGAAATACAGAAAAATGTACAAGTGGTATTTTTAGTTGGAGATACTGATTTTAGATGAAAATCTCTGAAATTGAGTAAATTTATATAAACACATAAAAATAGATCAGAAGCCAAATAGTTATCAATGATTATGTTAGTCAGGGAAGCATATTCTGCATGTGTATATTGATTTGAATTTTAGAAAAACTATCTTTTGGGCTGGAGTGGTAGCGTAGAAGTAGGATGTTTGCCTTGCATACAGCTGACCCAAGATGGACCTCGGTTTGATATCTGGTGTCCCATATGATCCTCCAAGCCAGGAGCGATTTCGGAGCACATAGCCAGGAGTAACCTCTGAGGGTCAAAAACAAAAACAAAATACAAAGAAAAGCCAAAAAAAATAAACTATCCTTTTTTTTTTTTGTTACAGACTTTGACTATCTATATGTTGGCAATAAATTATGTTTTTACTAAAGCAGGATCTAGCAAATATATCTTTAATGACAATGGCCTCTATTTTGCAATGTGTGCTTTTAAGGATACTTTTACATTGAAGAGAATATTCAAAGAACAGACAGACTTATGTTAATTTTAAATTAATAAATTAATATTAGTAAAGTTCGTAAATAGTGAATAAGCTATAAACTAAACTACCATATTTCTGATCGCCTTTATATAGAGAAGCAAAAATGTTTCTATTAAAAAGTGATAATTAGAGCTAATTTCTCAAGATTTAGAAAAAATACAGCAGAAATTTGAAATAAGAGAAGATATGCAAAGTACTTTGTAGAAGCTAAGACACTGACCAAAGAATCAGGCAAGAAAAAGTTAAATGTATTTGAGAAAAAAAAAAAAACACTTATCTTTTAAATACAGTTTGTGATGTGACCTAAAAGACTACATCAAAACTTGAAAATATTTGTTAATATCATAAGTATTTGACCTCATAATTAATATGCTTTGCTATTGATTATCAAATGATGTTTTATATTCAATACTTCTAATTATTGTATAGTTCTCTAGACTATATATGAACAAACTACAATGCTACATGTAAAAGTTAATGTAATAAATGCATTAATATGATTACTCTATCCTTTTATTTTAGGTATTTTCTCTTTTTAGATGGAATTCCCCCTTAGAATATTTTAAAAAGTAACCATACTGCAGTGGATTCCTTTTGGGTATAAATTTTAATGTCCTGGAGTGTGCTTAAGGGTATAGATTGATTATAACTTCTTGAATCAGTAAATGATAAATTGCTCTCCTTTTGCCTCCATGAAACTGTAGAGTTGGCTGCTACATATTTACCCTGGAGGGTATTGCTGAGCCTAAATTATTTCCAATTATTGAAAAGTTAGGCATCCCATTTCAGGGAGGAAATGAATCATTGGAAAACTTATAATATATATTCATTAGATGTGCATTGACAATATATTTCTTTTGCTCTATTTTTTTTCTTGAAAAATTTGACCTGGGAATTTGAGAGCTAATCTGTAAGTTTCAGTGCATGAAACTACTTTTGTTTTGTGTTTATTTGGAGGCCACTTATAGTAGTGCTCAAAATTTGCCTCTGGCTCTGTTCTCAGTGATCACCACTAAAGGTGCAAAGGAGGCCATATGGATGCCAAAGATCAAATTGCAGTGAGGCAAACACTCTTACCACTCAACTATTACTCTGGTCCTGATTCTTCTTCTGTCTATTGAGTGACCTATCTGTTAATAAAATTAGTCAATTACATTTCCATACAATTACTCTTTTATTATATTAACTTCTTAATTATAGCTAAAGTACTAATTATATGGTCTTAGTCTATGCCTGTGATGATTTATAATATATATGAAAAATAGTAAAAAATAAGAAACTAATAACTTGATTTGACTATTTTAAAGAGAACATTGTCATGTGTTGACTTGACAAATTCTATTGGGGTTTTATTCATTGTTATTGGACATATAGTATAGGAAGCAATAGTAAGAAAATAGAGAGGTATATAGTTATACTTAAATTTTTTTTCATTTCATTTTATCAGATGCTCCATTTTTTTTTTGCAATTAAACACTTACTCATGGTAGTACTTACAAATATGATACACTCTCTACCCCAAGCATTATCCTAAGAAAAAGAATTAATTCATCAGGAGGCCAAGAAATTTCTGGTGTTTTATCTGCCATACCAGACAACTATAGAAATACAAATTCCAATGTAAAAATAGTCAGAGTCTATGGATTAACCAGAAAGTATCTAAACCAGAAAGTATTTTCTTAGATACAAATAATTTTTTATCTAACAATATAATATACAATGTTTTGTCTCTTACTTATTAGTTTATTTAATCACTAACTTTTATTTATTTATTTTTATTTGTTCATTCTTAATGTTTATTTTCTAAAAACTACTATAATGGGTTCTATGGAATAACAAACAGCTAAATAAAGCTGTGTCTTCAATTCAGATCATAACCCGTGTTAAAGAAAATTATTACATCTCACAAACTCTATAAGGAATTATATGGTAGTATATAAATTTATTATGATTGTTTTGAGGAGATAAAAGAGACATTTTTAAATGATGCTACCTGATTTCCTATTCTAACTACACTGCAATTGGAAGTTTGTCTAAATCCTTATACTTCCCTTGTCTTCTTTATAAAATAGATGTAGTGATTGATCTTAACTAATTTTGTTCTTTTTTTTTTTTTTTTTTGGTTTTTGGGCCACACCCGGTGACACTCAGGGGTTACTCCTGGCTATGCGCTCAGAAGTCGCTCCTGGCTTGGGGGACCATATGGGACGCCGGGGGATCGAACCGCGGTCCGTCTCCTAGGCTAGCGCAGGTAAGGCAGGCACCTTACCTCGAGCGCCACCGCCCGGCCCCCTAATTTTGTTCTTGAAGTATTTAGTGAAACAAAATATTCAAAGTCCTTAAGAAAATGTTTAATAAGGGTTTGATCTATCTATGCAGCTATCTATGTATCTATCTATGTATATATGTATCTATTTATAACATCTGAGAAATTTATTTTCAGTTAGAATCAAGGTAACATGATTTGTATTTATATATGACCATAACTTTTGTAGTTGAAAACATTTCTTTTCTATATCAAAAAATGTAAAATTTTCCATAAAATATACATTGGCACTTGACTCAGAGTTTCATCTACTAGCTATTATATGTTCTTTTTAAAATTTAAATCACTATTTTAGTGCTTCAAATTTAGTAGTTAATAAAATAATAGATGTGTAAAGATAGAGAGAGATGAGCTTTTTACAAGATTTACCATGTATTCAGTTATGCAATCATTTTAATTGATACTGAGTATGGTTTTGAGCAATTATTTCATGATTGTGATCAAGTACTTGTATTTTTGGCATCTGGAAATTTAATTCAGGATCCCTGGTGCTTTTAAGACTGATTCTAGAGAGGCACAGATGTAAGAAACTGCTAAAACCAAGATTTAAAGTAAGTAAAAACAGATTTTACTGTTTACGAAGCATCTGTAAATATAAACAAAGTAAGGAGTGATTTTTCAATTGGGTAAGTTTTCTGTTGAATATTACTTCCTTTGATGTTCCATAGATGCTCAATACTTACGAAACTATAAAGGCTTTGTGCTCTAATGCATGAGCTATTGCTAAAAACGTTATTTCTTCTGGTAGTGTGAGTTTGCTGTTTTACCAGTTGTAAATTACCAATTTTTATTTTATTTTTTATTAAAGCATATTTTAAATTTTAAATAGGATACATAATTACTATATTGCTTGGCTATGGAGAGATGGAGAGTACTAGAGTTTTGTTCTGTTTTTGTTTTCTATAATTTATTTTTATATTTTTATCTGAAAAAAAAAAACCTCATTTTTGAACTTTCCACTTCCAAAAGCCAATAAATTCTATCATTTCTTTATTAAGTAAACTGGTTTTACAACACCAGTTTAGACTTCAAATAATTGAACAAATAATTCCCAAACAACCATTTCCCAAATTTTAATAGTTTAGAACTAATGTTCGTTTATTATCATTAAGTTACTAGCTTTAGTATAGTATCGTTAGTTATTTGCCATACTTTATTTTGGATTTTCTCATATGTTTGGGGTTCTCCAAGTAGCTCTCAGAGTACTAAGCTTCACTCTCAGTGTTACTCAACCAGACATGTAGGATGGCTTATTATATGTGCTGGTTTCAAACTCAGATCCTTGAATATGAAGGTATGATCATGATCCCTGAGCTCTCTTCCTAGTGCCAGGTGTTCGTAGGTATGACTCACATATTTTGTTCACAGAATATAATGTTGTCATGTCTTCTTAGATTTACTTATGATTCTCATTGTTTTTGATGAATTTGCAAGCTCTGGAGTAAGCCAATTAGATATTTTATAGAATCTCACTCTTTTGGAAAGAATCTGATGTGTTTTCCTTTTTGTTTTAATTCATTTTTCACATAAATGGAATGGTCCCAAATTTCTGTAGGGCCACTAGTAGGGTAAAGGGAACATAAAATACCCTGCATGGGATGATGTACCAAATCCAGGGAATCCTAGGATCTGTCAGGTACAGTTTTTTTTTTTTAAATGCCATCTATGTCAACAAAATGTCATCTTAAACTATTTGTAATTCAGTCTCTCCTCAAAGTGCAATTCTAAATCGTGGAAAGTTTAGTGTTACACTCACTTTACTTTTAGAGCAACCAGGCACAGGTTCTTGAGTTCTTGTTATCAACCAGTCAAAATTGAAAGCAAAGGATAAGTGAGAAAATGTACCAACTTCAGAAAAGATTTTAAGAGAAGTGAAAAATGGGAGTGAGCGGGAGGCACAAAGGTCCCAAAGGTTCTTATTTGGGGAAGTTTCTGCTTAAGCAATATTCTCAGATTTGTTTGAATGCTATAATTCAGGCTGAGTGGAATTTAAATTGTGGGCTATAACTCTAGGTCTAGGGCCATAAGTAGATGATTTCAGTTAATATCTGAACAGATCTTGTTTAAAAACCAGAGTTAGATTCTGGCTTCATTGATGGAAGGAGGATGACACTGGTGGTGGTCATGGCCCTGACCAAAATATATTTGAAATTCAACTCTGAAGGACTTTCTAGATCACAATGGTTTCAATAAAATAAAATAAAATAAAATAAAATAATAATAATTACTTCTGGTTAGCTTAGGAGATCAAATAGGATGCTGGGAATCAAGCCCTGGTCAGCCACATGCAAAGCAAGTGCTTTACTCCTTGCAACTTTAACCCCAGCATTGTTATTCTTAATTAAGCTCAGAAATAAAAGAAAATGAAATAACAGCACTAGAAAGCAGTAAAAAATAACAGTAGTAGACATAAGCTGATTTTGCATAGATTCTGGTGAAAACAATGGAATATACTCAGCCTAAATATAGAAAACTTTAATCATTGCTTCAGCCAGGTACCTTAGAATGATATATAAATCTATATTTATATATAAATCTATAGATTTATAAGTAGAAATCTATATATATCTACCTAGTTGTAAAAATTCAACTTCTTGATGAAAAATAGCACTTGTTCCTATATCTATCTGTCATCTATTTATAAATTAGTAAGAGAAAGTGATTCCTGAAAATTCATCAATTTATTTAATTTTTATTGGGTCCACACACATAAATATACCAGAGCTTACTCCTAAATCTATGTTCACAGCTGACAAAATAGTGGGGGCCTGGGTTTGAACCACAGTAATATCACTCAAGACCAAATTCCTATAGGTTTATTCACATAAAACACAACAGCAAAGCTATTTTAAAGTGTTCTGTTTTTGCGATGCACATTATAGTGATGTGTGGTGTTTCTCTTTTATTTAACATGTGCAGGTCAAGTTCTAAGTTCTAAACCAATTACTTTGTACTCTCCTTGGGTACAAGGAAGGAAGGAAGGAAGAAAGGAAGGAAGGAAGGAAGGAAGGAAGGAAGGAAGGAAGGAAGGAAGGAAGGAAGGAAGGAAGGAAGGAAGGAAGGAGGAAGGAAGGAAGGAAGGAAGGAAGGAAGGAAGGAAGGAAGGAAGGAAGGAAGGAAGGAAGGAAGGAAGGAGGAAGGAAGGAAGGAGGAAGGAAGGAGGAAAGAAAGAAAGAAAGAAAGAAAGAAAGAAAGAAAGAAAGAAAGAAAGAAAGAAAGAAAGAAAGAAAGAAAGAAAGAAAGAAAGAAAGAAAGAAAAAAAAAAGAAAGAAAGAAAGAGAAAAGAAAGAAAGAAAGAAAAAGAAAGAAGAGAAAAAAGAAAGGAAAGAAAGAAAGAAGGAAAGAAAGAAAAAGAGAAAGAAGAGAAAAAAGAAAGGAAGGAAGAAAGAAGGAAAGAAAGAAAGAAAGAAAGAAAGAAAGAAAGAAAGAAAGAAAGAAAGAAAGAAAGAAAGAAAGAAAGAAAAAGAAAGAAGAGAAAGAAAGAAAGAAAGAAAGAAAGAAAGAAGAAAGAAAGAAGAAAGAGAAAGAAGAAAAAAGGAAAAGAAAGAATGAAAAGAATTAGAAGGGAGGAAGGAAGAGAGGGAGGAAGAAGAGAGGACGGAAGGAAGAAAAAGATATAGTAGAAAGAAGTGATATCAGTATAGATAGCACAGTGGTGTTTGCCTTGCAAGCAGCCAATCCAGGACCTAAGGTGGTTGGTTCGAATCCCGGTGTCCCATATGGTCCTGTGCCTGCCAGGAGCTATTTCTGAGCAGACAGCCAGAAGTAACCCCTGAGCAACGCCGGGTGTGGCCCAAAAACCAAATATATATATATATATATAATATAATATATATATATATAATATATATATATATATATATATATATTAGATGAATATAATATACATCTGTGATAATATACTGTGACTTTAAAGAGAAGTTCTTGTTTTTTATTATAAAATTGCATATCTTTAAAAATATTTTTGACAATGCTTAGGGATGTTGAATTTTTGGTCTTCTTTGCGACAAACATTGGTTAAAATTATAGCCACTGGGGCCGGAGAGATAGCATGGAGGTAAAGCGTTTGCCTTTCATGCAGGAGGTCATCGGTTCGAATCCCGGCGTCCCATATGGTCCCCCGTGCCTGCCAGGAGCAATTTCTGAGCCTGGAGCCAGGAATAACCCCTGAGCACTGCCTGGTGTGACCCAAAAAAAAAAAAAAAAAAATTATAGCCACTATGGGGCTGGAGCTGTGGCTGAGCTTCACCTGGTGTGGCCCCAAAACAAAACAAACCAAAACAAACAAAAAATCTATAGCCTCTATTGATAAGACATCAGATAGGACAATTGTTTTGCATCCACCTGAGTATTACATCCTTGGATTTTTGTTCAAAAAAGCATTTAAATGTTATTAAAAAAGTTTACCACCTAGATTGAATTCTATATTATATTTAATATATTATATGAATTCTATGTTATATAATATATACAATAAAGTATATAAAATCAAATAAATATATGTATTTATAAATATAAAACTATGTTTGAAAATATTTATTCTCTTTTTGTTGAATAATAAATTAAATAAGTAGTTTTATTAGGTGTTAATTTCATTTTTTTTCTTGTCATCTTGAAATACAAGTTATTTAAAGTGGATGTTGAAATTTCTAACATTAATAAATTTGTATAATTTTTTGCAAATCTATTAGTTTTTTGTCTCATCTATTGTTAGGTTTTTAATGTCTTTAATGCAATCACTACAGATTTTAGATGGACTAAGCTTTTTATCACTGCCTTGCTTCATTCTTTCTTCTTTATTTTCTGGTTATGAAACATACTTTGACTTTTATATAGCTACTAGAACTTTTGTTGTTTGTATTAAAAAGTATTAGCATGCTATATCTTTACCATCCGTTTAATATAGTTTTCTTCTGTATTTATTTTATTTATTTAGTTGCTTTATCAACTACTTGAAGTTGGTTGCCTTTATGTTAATTCATTCCAATAATCGTCTTTTAATTATTGATTGTTGCAATTGATAGTAAATGTGATTATTCATATTTTTCACATCCATTTAATTTGTGAATATAAGTTCCCCCTATTTATTTTTATGGGTTTAGATTTTTTTCTTGTTAAGTTTTGCCATTAACTTACGTGCTTTAGATATTTTAGTGTTTTTAAATTTTATTCTTACTTTTTAAAATTATGTTTTATGTACTCTTGCTGGTATTATTATGGATATTGGGGTTGAGTTAATTAAGGCCATTATTTGTATTTTTATTATATTTATAATATATGGGGTTCACTATATTTCTACATTTGTTTAATGGTGTTGTTTTTGAAGTTAATTAGAAAATTTCTAGCTTTTATCACTCTAAGCATATCTCCTCCTCTCCATTATTCTTTCTTCTGGTATTTTGGCTATATATCTACTACTTTTATTGAAATATTTTCATAATTTTAGCATATTTGTAAATGACATCACTATATATATAAGTTTTTTGCATTCTAATTAACAAAATTTGACATATATTGAGTCTTATCAGTTATTTTCTTAGAAAAATATAATATATTAAGCTATCTATTAATTAATTATAGCTGTTTTTTAGTATTTTGCTTTTCTCTTTACTTCTTGTTTTTTGTTTTTGTTTTTGAGCCACACCTGGCAGTGCTTAGGGGTTACCCCTGGCTATGCTTTCAGAAATCGCTCTTGGCTTAGGGAGCCATATGGAACACAGGAGATAGAACTCATGTCTTCCTGGATCAGGTGCATGCAAGGCAAACTCCCTACCTCTGTGCCATCGTGCTGCCTGCCCTCTCTTTAACTTTTTATTAGCTTTTTTATTCTAATTACATTAAGAATCTGCTCTTGTGTGTTATATATTTTCCTATTAGCACTCAATAATAATAATAATATGATTACTAGTATACCTTCATAGCACTCATTGACTGATTGATTTGGTTGTTGATACTTTATCTAAAAATAAAAACT
Organism: Suncus etruscus; assembly: GCF_024139225.1. Taxonomy (NCBI): domain Eukaryota; kingdom Metazoa; phylum Chordata; class Mammalia; order Eulipotyphla; family Soricidae; genus Suncus; species Suncus etruscus. Next base: position 48,851,941 of record NC_064859.1, on the reverse strand, counting down.
TAAAAAAGTATTTGAGAGAGCAGAGATATAGTGCTAGAGAAATGCTCCCAACCTTGCTCAATCCCTAAAATGCTTATGTTCTCCACTCACTACCAGGAGTAACTACAGATTACAGAAAAAGGACGCAGTGCTGCTGGGGTTCCCATCAATCTATAATTTGAAAATGACAATTATGAAGTCTAATTAAGTTTTGTTAATTTTATTAAACAAATTAATTTGCAGCCATATTGGATAGTATAACTTAAGTTTCAGTAGGGTCTCAGGGGTTACTTGAGGCTCTGCCCAGTGGATATTGTGATGCTGAAGACTGAATATACATCTCCTGTTTAATTATTTACCTGTCTCTGCAGATAAATTTGCACTTAAAATTTTTTCTAGTCTATTTATGGTTATTTTTAATTTCTTCTTTATAATGGATATTCTAGATCTGCATCTTGTCTTTTCAGGGGTAATTAATTCTACTACAATTTAAAAGGATACCCAAGTGTCCGTTTTTTTTTTTTTTTATTATTATTCTCTTTCTGATTCTATTTCTCCCTAATTCTCTCTAGTCTTTCTTTTCCATCTATATCACTTTTAAGGCAGTCATTAATATGAAAATAACATTTTAAATATGAATATTCAAGTGTCTTTCTTTAGGTGTTCTAAAAGCTTACATGACTTCCTTCAAGGAAGCTAAAGGGAGAAAATACTCGCTAATATCCCCACTCTGTGATCAGCTCTCTGTTGCAATTTACATCCAGTTAACATCTAATGGGATAATTGTTATCACCTATTTGAAAGGGTCAACAAGTCTGAGAAGTTTTGAACACAGCAAATTGCCAATAGGCAGAGCTTTTCTCCTTAACCTCTTCAATTAAGTGACATCAAACATCATATGGGTTTTCCCAAATGACATTGACGTGATTCCCCATGAGTGTTCTCCTCTTCTGCAGGTAACCAGATGATGCATTATATATCTAGTAAACCCATTTTCACACTACATTAGGAAAGTATCAAAGCAAACCAAATGGTTTCTCAACTGAAATTAAGGAATATAGGGGAAATTTCATGGCTGTTCCTTGCCTTCTGTCTCATATAATGATTTACAATAATGTGTCTCTATTTCTTGAAGCTCATATTAAAGTTATGCTATATATTTTTCCTCATTTTCTACTCCAGAAAACAATAACAAAATTCGTTCAACTCTGCAAAGCGATAGCTGCTTCACTGGCCATAGCACTGAATTATATTGTATCACTACTATTTTTTGAGGTAGTTAATTTTGGATATTTTACACTAGAGAAAAATATTGAAGAGGCTGAAGTCACAGATATAAATACATTGTTTAGAGTAGTGGAGTTCTAGTGGAAGTAATATCAGCAATTTCCAGAAATAGATTAGCATCATTATATTTATTGATAAAGTCAATTGAAACAATTGTGATTTATCCATGCCAATGTCTTCACAAGTGGCATTGATTTCCATGGCTCACTTTTACAGTAAAATAATTTTATTTAGAACATTATATCTGAAAAATATTAGGAGAGAAAAAAGATGTTTAAAAGAAAGCATGTGCTCCTCTCTCTAAAAAGAATAATAAAACTAGAAAATGCAGCTCTTAAGCTAAGATAGAGCAAATATTGGGGGTTAGATTGGTAAGAAAAAACTGCCCGTGAAGTTTATATAGAGCCTACTATCTATTGCCATCTTACATCTGTGAAAGGAATGACTTGACACCATCTTGCTTGAGAACAATGTCATTGTGTTTTTATCCTTTACCTTGAAAAATTATTTTCTTTGATTTCAATTGTTGTCAACTGACGATTTATGTAAACAATAACGTAGAAAGGTTAATCTTGAATGTTTTTATTCCAAAGAGGAATCAGTAAAAGCAAGGAGGGTGTGAGTTTTTGTGCTCCCATTTTTATCCCTTTTAAGAAACAATACTCCTCTACTCCAGGGCTCCTTTCCATTCTCACCTCCACTGGTTTGGTTGTTTAGATCCTCCTCTAGAGCAATTTCTTAAACTTTTTTCACACAGAGCTCTTTTTCAATCTGACAAAGGTCTTGGCAACACTGAATATATAGGCACTGAAATACATAGGCAATAATGATAATAATAACGAGATTTATTCTTGAACCAATTTTTTATTTGTTGTTAATGTGTTTGTGACTCCAGTTTAGGTTACATGAGCTCTGCATGAGTACAAACAGCATTTAAGAAGTGAGCCTCTAGAGATAGCTGGAAAGATAGCATGTAGAATCAGGCCAAGCTGGGTTCAATATCCATCATTTTATTATGATATTCTGAGCAGCAACAGAAATGATTCCTGAGAGCACAGACTATCAGGTATTTTCCCCAAATAAAACAAAATTAGAAGTGAAGTTAAAAAGGAAATTTTCCTTAGTTCCTTTATTTGCTCCTTCTCCTTCCTTCCTTCCTTCCTTCCTTCCTTCCTTCCTTCCTTCCTTCCTTCCTTCCTTCCTTCCTTCCATCCTTCCTTCCTTCCTTCCTTCCTTCCTTCCTTCCTTCCTTCCTTCCTTCCTTCCTTCCTTCCTTCCTTCCTTCCTCCCTCCCTCCCTCCCTCCCTCTCTCTCTCTCTCTCTCTCTTTCTTTCTTTCTTTCTTTCTTTCTTTCTTTCTTTCTTTCTTTCTTTCTTTCTTTCTTTCTTTCTTCTTCTTCTCTTTTCTTTCTTTCTTTCTTTCTTTCTTTCTTTCTTTCTTTCTTTTCTTTCTTTCTTTCTTTCTTTTCTTTCTTTCTTTCTTCTTTCTTTCTTTCTTTTTTTCTTTCTTTTCTTCTTTCTTTCTTCTTTCTTCTTTCTTTCTTCTTCCTTTCTTCTTTCTTTCTTTCTCCTTCTTCTTTTTCTTTCTTTCTTTTCTTTTCTTCTTTCTTCTTCCTTCCTTCCTTCTTCCTTTCCTTCTTCTTTCCTCTTTCTTTCTTCCTTCCTTCCTTCCTTCTTTCTTTCTTTCTTTTCTTTCTTTCTTCCTTCCTTCTTACTTCTCTTCCCTTCCTCCTCCTTCTTCCTCTTTCTTCTTTCCTTCCTTCCTTCTTTCTTTCTTTTCCTTTCCTTTCTTTCTTTCTTTCTTTCCTTTCTTTTCTTTCTTACTCTTCTTTCTTTCTTTCTTTCTTTCTTTTTCTTTCTTCTTCTTCTTTTTCTTTCTTCTTTCTTTCTTTCTTCTTTCTTTCTTTCTTTCTTCTCTTTTCTTCTCTTCTCCTTTCTTTCTTTCTTCTTTCTCTTTTCTTTCTTTCTTCTTCCTTCTCTTTTTCTTTCTTTCCTTTCTTTTTCTTTCTTTCTTTCTTTCTTTCTTTCTTTTCTTTCTTTTTCTTTTTCTTTTCCTATCTTCTTCTCTTTCTTTTTCTTTTTTTTCTTTTCTTTCTTTCTTTCTTTTCTTTCTTTCTTTCTTTCTTTCTTTCTGTCTTCCTTCTTGCTTTCCTTCCTTCCTTCTTTCCTTCTTTCTTTCTTCCTTCCTTTCATCTTCTTTCTTTCTCCTTCCTTCATCTTTCTTTCTTTCTTTCTTTCTTTTCTTTCTTCTTTCTTTCTTTTTTCTCTTTTTTCTTTCTTTTTCTTTCTTTCTTTCTTTCTTTCTTTCTTTCTTTCTTTTCTTTTTTCTTTTCACTTTCTTCCTTCCTTCCTTCCTTCTTACTTTCCTTCTTTCTTTCCTCATCTTTCTTTCTTTTCCTTCCTTCCTTCCTTCTTTCCTTCTTTCTTTCTTTCTTTTCTTTTTTCTTTCTTTCTTCCTTCCTTCTTACTTTCTTCCTTCCTCTTTCTCTTCCTTCCTTCCTTCTTTCTTCTCTTCCTTCCTTCCTTCTCTTCTTTCTTTTCCTTCCTTCCTTCTTCCTTTCTTTCTTTTTCTTTTTCTTTCTTTTCTTTCTTTCTCTTTCTTCTTTCTTCTTTCTTTCTTTCTTTCTTTCTCTTTTTTTCTTCTTCTTTCTTTCTTTCTTTCCTTTTTCTTCTTTTTTCTTTCTTTCTTTCTTTCTTCTCTTCCTTCTTCTTTCTTCTTTCTTTCTTTCTTTTCTTTCTTTCTTTCTTTCTTTCTTTCTTTTCTTTCTTCCTTTCTTCTTTCTTTCTTTTTTCTTTCTTTTCTTCTTTCTTCTTTCTTCTTTCTTTCTTTCTTTCTTTCTTTCTTTCTTTCTTTCTTTCTTTCTTTCTTTCTTTCTTTCTTTCTGTCTTCCTTCTTGCTTTTCCTTCCTTCCTTCTTTCCTTCTTTCTTTCTTCCTTCCTTTCATCTTTCTTTCTTTCTTCCTTCCTTTCATCTTTCTTTCTTTCTTTCTTTCTTTCTTTCTTTCTTTCTTTCTTTCTTTCTTTCTTTCTTTCTTTCTTTCTTTCTTTCTCTTCCTTCCTCTTCCGTCCTTCCTTTTATCCTTCCTTCCTTCCTTCCTTTCTTTCCTTCTTTCTTTCTTTCTTCCTTCCTTCCTTCCTTCTTCTTTCTTTTTTCTTTCTTTTCTTTCTTCTTTCTTTCTTTCTTTCTTTCCTTTTTCTTTCTTTCTTTCTTTCTTTCTTTCTTTCTTTCTTTCTTTCTTTCTTTCTTTCTTTCTTTCTTCTTCCTTCCTTCCTTCTTACTTTCTTCCTTCCTCTCTTTCTCTTCCTTCCTTCTTTCCTTCTTTTTTTTCTTTCTTTCTTCCTTCCTTTCTTCTTTCTTTCTCCCTCTCTTTTACTCTCTCTTCCTTCCTCTTCCTTCCTTCTTCCTTCCTTCCTTCCTTCCTTCCTTCCTTCCTTCCTTCCTTCCTTCCTTCCTTCCTTCCTTCCTTCCTTCCTTCCTTCCTTCCTATCTTTCTTTCATTTTTTTCTTTTTGGCGTTTGGTTTGGGGGCACACCCGGTGTCGCTCAGGGTTTACTCCTGGCTATGCGCTCAGAAATCACGCCTGGCTTGAGGAAACATGGGACACCGAGAGGATCAAATTTTGGTTCGTTCTAGGTTAACGCATGCAAGGCACATACCTTACTCAGCTTGCGCCACTCTCTGACCTCTAGTTATTATATATATCTTATTGCTGAAAGTGAATTCAGTTATTTACTATAAATCGTTTTTAATAGTTGTGTTATCTTCCCAACCCCACATTACTTTTGTTGATATGGTTTTTTGGTAACTAAGGATGTATACTTGTAATAATTTCAATGGAAGTTTTACTTTACAGGAAGAGTAAGAAAATGACCAGTTACAAAATCCTGATTTGTATGGCTCATGGTTATGAAGTGTCTTTACAACTCTTCTGTGCTTTATTTGCTAACAGAAAAGATGCACTTAGAAGTCAGTTGAGTAAATACTAAAAATGACTACAGTCTCATAATTTTTATACCTAAATAATAAAATTAAGTTATTGATTAGAGAGATAGCACACTTGATATGCCTTGCATGTAGGTGTAGGTCATCTGAGTTCAGTCCCTAGCACCCCGTGTAGTACCAAATCAGAGTAATCCCTCAATTAAGAGCCAGGATTAAACTCTGATCACTACTGGGTGTGGCCCTAACATAAGAACAACAATAACTTATTTGATATCATTTTTCATGTTTACATTCATTAATAAGACACTGAGTGGTCCTAGAGTCTACTGCTTAGAGATCTGTTGAGTTCCAGTACATCAGGTCCTGAGCAGAAACTTATCTTCATGCCCCAGCACTGAACCATCTATCTAAACTGTCTGAGCATTGCTGGGAGCACCAGAGAGCTCATCTCTGGTAGCTTTCTTCATCTAAACATTATAGGAATTTGTTTTGGTAGTTCTCATAAACAGCTATCTAATACCAACAGTACACACTTTTTGCTCAAAGCTGAAAATACTACCTGACTCTATAAAAAATGGTTTGCTCAGTCCATATGCAAGATTAGTCATTGACTGCACACTGCGTTGTATGATTTATCTTGATTATGGTCAACTCGCACTTAGGATAAAAATATTCTTCTGACTAACTTCTCCACAGAAATTACCACATTAATTCTTTAAAAATATTTCTCTGTAAAATAGCTGGAATCCAAAAACTTTATTCTGAGTTGAAGATCTCACCCACTCTCATCAGCTCGAACTTGTCTCAATTTATTATTGGAAATGGATTATGTTAACAGCTTCTTTTATTTTATGTATACTAAATCCCTTTTGCATTCTTATTCAGACACTTATTGATCTGGGTTCTGCAGGGATAAGAGATGAAGGACACAGAGATAAGACAGGATGTATCTTTAAGAGTGATTTCTTTTTAATAAGCATTGTTTCTCTTTAATTTGATCATATAACTGAAAATTGAAAGTTTGTTTTTTTAAGATCTTTTCCAGAATACCTTCAGTTGTAGCTGCCTGGACAACCAAAGTTGGTTTCTTTAGATAACCACATGGTACATCTCTGGAGCATCTATATGGTCTCAGTTTTTGTTAGAAGATTTTTCAGGCTTTGAAACTGTCCTTCTCTGACTATCTTCCTCTGTCTGATCTCCAAAATATATAAAATGATGACCTACTTTCAATGAGAGTACAGTTACTTCCCAAAATAATCTTATAGTGTGATTCCACTTCAGTCAAATTTGTAATCATAGGCCATTTTTCTCATTTTATTTTTATATTAATGCTCAAATAAATAACAAAAGTATATAAACAATGTGTATATACATGTACTTACATATGCATATGCATGTAGAGACATGTGTATGTATGAATATGCATATACAGATATAATTATCACCAAAATATTTTTATTGAAAGTATTCTCACTAAGATTAATATGAGGAAAAGAAAAGCACCATCTTTTATAAACTGGGTCTTACTGCTCTCTTAGTATCCTTCTCAGAAAAATTCTGTTTCCCAATTTAGCCTTAATCTCTCTAACTCAGAATCAGGTTAATTTTAACTACACTGATTTTAAAGTTAACTGCCTTACAAAGGCCTACACATATGACTGGGACTGTATTTTAATGTCTCTTTGGCATTTGGGGATCTCAGCTAAAATTGACTAAAGAAAAATCCATTTTTATTATCTAATTGCATCAGAAATTGAACACATACAACATAATGGCAGTTGATTTAAACAGGAATATCAATAAACACTAACAAATATAGGGGGTAGCAATGCTTCAGTTTGAAGCTATAAATTATGGTATAACATGGTATAAAGTAGTTTCAATGAATATGTTCTTTTTTAACCTTGAAAAAACTTACTTTGATTTTGGGTCACACCTAATAGTTATCATGCAAGGTAAACTTCTTACCTTCTGCACCTTCATTCTATCTTCCCCTCTCTTTATTCAAAGGGATCTCCTCAATGATGTTTAGGCCTAATAACTATAAATAACTTCAGAACTGATCAATTCAGTGCTTGACACCAATATTCAATGCTTTTTAGATTGATAATGCTAGTGGCTGAAGTTATGTCACCAGGTTCACAACTAGGAGTACACAATGGCCATGAAGTGCTGAGAAACATGTAAGGAAGCCCTACCATCCATTAAAACAACTTTCCCCTGCTTCATCGATGCCATTTCTCAGTATAACTTCCTCTTATTATTTTTGATAATTAAAATGAAATACAGATTGCTTATTTTTTTATTTATAAAGCTATTCTCATTTGTCAGCTGAAAACTCTTGACAAAATAGTATATGGCAATGGGGATTTAAATACATAGTTTTGGATAATATGTTTTGTTACTAGATAAAATATTTATTTTATTTTTAATTGCATATATGCAAAAATACATTTTTACAAAATTATTTCATGCAATATATAGAAATATTTATACTAAGATATTGTTTTTAGTATAAATTAAATTTTTGTGCATCCAATATCTTATTTGCTTATTTTACATTTTTACTTGTTCAGTTTCATGCATTATAGTATCTTTAGTTACTATAATTACTTACATATTATATTTATTTATTCATCTTCTATATAATTTAAAATTCAAAAGTGCTTTAAATCTGAACATGTCTCAATAACCATGAACTTCTAATCTTAGAGAAATTGCTAATCTAAAATCCTAAACTTTCAATACCCCAAAATATTGATTGAAAAAAAAGTTCTCCTCATGGAGTAGATATACATACATATAAGTATACATATAAGTACATGTGTACATATATAATTGGTACTGTATTTTGAATGGGACAAGACTTGGTAAAAATATTAATGATCATTAAAGAGAATCTAAAGTTCAAGAAAGCATGAAATTATATTGACTTTTTATTTTTATTTTTAAATTATCTAAAAAGTATATTTTAGAATAAAATAGTTATTGCATATTGAATGCATTAGGCAATTATATGTATTTTTGTATTTTTTTGGTATGCAAGCAGAATCTGTAGTGTTTAGGGACTCTACGTTCAGAGGTCATACCTGGCTTGGGGACCATATGGGGTGCCAGGAATCAAACCCAGATCAGTCAGATGAAAACCAAGTACCTTAGCCCTTTTACTCTCTCTGGCCTTATTGTATGATTATTTAGAGTAGTTAAGTTACAATATATGGGCAAGTTATGAAAGATTAAGGATGAAGTATTAAATAAAATTCGTCTAGCAATCAGAAAGTAGGGAAGGTGATGTACTATTTTTCTATAAATAAATATTTAATCAAAATAAACAGGGTTAATTAGAGTTAGAAATCCTTTCATTAGGGAGGCATAATTACCATATATTGGAGTTCAAGAATTGATAGAGGTGAAGTGCTGCTAGCAATATTCTGATGACTGGTTGAGTGCACACAGTTCAGTCATGCTGCCATAAATGGATGCACTGTAGGTATAGACATGACAGTCAGCAAGAAAATAAATAGTTGTAGAAGCAAAATGATGCAAAGTTGCATGGAAATTTTTTAGTGCAACAGAAAGATTATGAAATATGACTTGGACAACATGCATGCTAGGAAAGGTAAAAAGTAATCAAATTAGAAACAGAAGAAAATAGATCAGATAGCATAAAACCACTTAAAATAAAAGGAAAGTGAGACAGGCCAGTAGAAAGATGATAACTATAAAAAGATTATCTTTGGAAGCCAGGTAAAAATAAAGTTGTAAAAAATCCAATGTCTCAGAGCCGGTGAGGAGGCGCTAGAGGTAAGGTGTCTGCTTTGCAAGCGCTAGCCAAGGAAGGACCGCGGTTCGATCCCCTGGCGTCCCATATGGTCCCCCCAAGCCAGGGACAATTTCTGAGTGCTTAGTCAGAAATAACCCCTGAGCATCAAATGGGTGTGGCCCCTCAAAATATCCAATGTCTCAAACCTCTCCAAACATGAGACATAATTTTTATTAATAACATTGATGCCAAATTCAGCACAGATGATAAAATTTTGCTCCTTGGAACTAAAACAATATGAAATTTTTACATATCCAATAGGATTATTGTGTAGTTTTGAATAAGATTTAGTTGAAATTGATTATAATTATGAGATAGCTTCTTAGGTATATTGATAATCAATCTTCTACAAAAGATCAAAGAGTATGAAGGAAGCAAAGAAAACCTCTTCAACAAATAGTGTTAGGAAGGTTGGTTGGTCATATGGAAGAAAAAATAAATATAAATGTATACATTTATATACATATGTTAATATAATAAAATAGCTATATTAATGTATATACAAATATAAAATATATGTAAACATATGTATATAAATAAACATCTATATTTTCTTCAATTATATTGATAAGATAATATAAAGAATATAAGGCTAAATCAATAGTTAAACAAACATAGTCAATCTTCTATATGGTGTGCTCTTCCTGAAAATGACTTCATCAACTCAGGTTAAATTTACTGTGTAAATAATATATAACCTCTTTCAGAATATAATTAGCATACTATATCTATTAGTGTTATTTCTGAGAACGAATTTGTTTTATATAATTTGGTTTATTTTTTTCACTTACTGTTTATATAATTTGTTACATCATCAATTATTATTTGCATAGCAATTGTTCTTCAAAAATTTTATCTTTTACTTTCCTCTAATTAGAAATCTTGTCATGATTGCACAATGCTGAAAAGAACTTCTAGAAATCTCAAGTGACAAAATGAAAGCATTGACTTCTCTTCAAGATTTATTCCATACTCTTTTACATAGTTTACTGTAATTACTCATGGATTTTATATGTTATCATTTCTCACTCAAATGTATCAATAACGTCCCCTCAAAAGGTGACATTGGCTTATTGTTTTGTCTTTTTTTTGTTTGTTTTTGGTTTTTGTGTCACACCAGCAATGCTTAGGGGTTACTTCTGGCTCTGCATTCATCAATTACTCCTAGCAGGTACAGGGGACCATATGGGATGCCGGGATTCGAATCACCATTGGTCCTGTGTTGTATGCATGCAAGCTAAATGCCTTGCCACTTTGCTATTGCTCCAGCCCATGTTTTGATTTTCTTAATGAAAACAAGTGTTTTTTTAATCATATAATTAGTCGAATTTTTTGAATTACTTGACAGCAAAATTGTTCCATATTTGGTGCTGACACGTTGTCTGTAGTTGAGAATTACAATAAGTTTGAGGTGTGCTTTCCAAATTAAATGAGTTTTAAAGTAAAATTAGTAAACTGTGGTGCATTTGAACAAAACTAAGGCAAGGCACGACATGTTTATTATTCTATAAAAATGTTTTACCCAGAGTTTCAGAGGAACCTTGCTTTGCATTTCTCGTAGAGATACTTTAGTAAAACGATTCAATGTTCATGGTAACCTCTTAGACTACAACTACTGTGAATATGACAATGGCAAAGGGCCTATGAACAATGTGAGAGTTAGGGGAAATGAATAAAATCATTAAAAATTTTATTGATGCAGTTGGTTACAGTAGGGGAAAGCATACTATGAAAGGAACATGCATGACACCCCTTCAATAACTGTAGTACAAACCACAGTGTCAAAAAAGATGAGAAAGAGACAGAGAGATAGAGAAAGAGAAATTAAAATGAAGTAAAATGCCTGCCCCAGAAGCAGAAGGGGAGGATGAGCCAGAGGAAAGAGAACATCAGGGAGGGTGGAGAGAAAACTGGGAACATAGCTGGATCGTATGGGAGCTCGATTTCCAGTTTTTGGAGGAATCTCCATATCGCTTTCCATAAAGGTTGAACTAGACAGCATTCCCAACAGCAGTGGATAAGAGTTCCTTTCTCTCCAAATCCCCGCCAACACTGTTTATTCTCATTCTTTGTGATGTGTGCCATACTTTGTGGTGTGAGGTGGTATCTCATCGTTGTTTTGATTTTCATTTCCCTGATGATTAGTGATGTGGAGCATTTTTTTATGTGTCTTTTGGCCATTTGTATTTCTTCTTTGTCAAAGTGTCTGTTCATTTCTTCTCCCCATTTTTTGATGGGATTAGATGGTTTTTTCTCTATACCACTCCTAGGAATTTACCCTAGGAACACAAAAATACAATACAAAAACCCCTTCCTTACACCTATATTCTTTGCAGCACTATTTACCATAGCAAGACTCTGGAAACAACCAAGATGCCCTTCAACAGACGAATGGCTAAAGAAACTGTGGTACATATACACAATGGAATATTATGCAGCTGTCAGGAGAGATGAAGTCATGAAATTTTCCTATACATGGATGTACACGGAATCTATTATGCTGAGTGAATTAAGTCAGAGAGAGAGAGAGAGAAAAACGCAGAATGGTCTCATTCATCTATGGGTTTTAAGAAAAATGAAAGACATTCTTGCAATAATAATTTTCAGACACAAAAGAGAAAAGAGCTGGAAGTTCCAGCTCACCTCAGGAAGCTCACCACAAAGAGTGATGAGTTTAGTTAGAGAAATATCTACATTTTGAACTGTCCTAATAATGAGAATGTATGAGGGAAATGGAGAGCCTGTTTAGAATACAGGCAGGGGTCGGGTGGGGAGGAGGGAGACTTGGGACATTGGTTATGGGAATGTTGCACTGGTGATGGGTGGTGTTCTTTACATGATTGAAACCCAAACACAATCATGTATGTAATCAAAGTGTTTAAATAAAAAAAGAAAAGAAAAGAAAACTGGGAACATTGGTGGCCAATGGTAAAGGTTGTTGTGCATTGTATGTAATTGTCACAAACAACACTTTATCTGTTAAAAAAAAAACCCTCTTAAGGGAGGCTGGAGAGATAGCATGGAGGTAGGGTGTTTGCCTTTCATGCAGAAGGATGGTGGTTCTAATTTTGGCATCCCATATGGTTCCTGGAGTCTGTCAGGAGTGATTTCTGAGTGTATAGCCAGGAGTAACTCCTGAGAGCTGCCATTTGTTTCTTTCATATGTAATATTGGTTGAATCTATGAATCTAAAAGTATTTAGAAAATAGTTTACATGTAATTGAAGCTATAATTTTAAACTTATGTTGTTCAAGGATAAACTAAAATATATTAAAATTATGTGAATTCTTAGTTTCTTGATTTTGAACTTTCTTTTTTATTAATCATACCCTAGTTGACTATAGCAAGGGAAGAGGTGAGTCTTCGTTGGCTATAAAAACATCTGGCAAATATATGCAAATCTTTTGTGAACCAGCATGTCAGTGTAAAGTTATGGCTAATTTCTTTGAAGAGTAATAGTCAAACATGAATTATGAATACTATAAAAACAGATTAGAAAAGGTGTAGGTACTAAATAAACTGCTCTTTTTAAAACTGCCTAGGCTTTAATAACAAATTCCAGTTACAGTTACATCGGTGATTCTACCATGTCACTATGAGTGTATATTTTATATATAAAATCCTGTTTTGGCAATGTGTATCCCTTATTCTATACTGATATCTTGGACCTATAACTATTTAAATTACAGTTAATTTTTCTTTTTCCTTCCTTTCTTCCTTTCTTTCTTTCTTTCTTCCTTTCTTTCTTTCTTTCTTTCTTTCTTTCTTTCTTTCTTTCTTTCTTTCTTTCTTTCTTTTTTTTCTTTCTTTCTTTCTTTCTTTCTTTCTTTCTTTCTTCTTCTTCTTCCTTTCTTCTTCTTCCTTCCTTCCTTCCTTCCTTCCTTCCTTCCTTCCTTCCTCCTTCCATTCTTCCTTCCTTCCTTCCTTCCTTCCTTCCTTCCTTCCTTCCTTTCCTTCTTTCTTTCTTTCTTCTTTCTTTCTTTCTTTCTCTTTCGTTTTTGGGTCACACCCCGTGATACTCCGGGGTTGTTCCTGGCTATGCTCTCAAAAAACACTCCTGGCTTGGCGGGGTGAGGAACCATATGGGACTCTGGGCGAATGAACTGCTGTCTATCCTACATTAGCACTTGAAAGGCACACCCTACTGCCTGTCCCATTACTCTGGCCCCATAGAGTTAAATTTTCCTGCCAGGTATTGGTTTCTTTTCCTATCAGAAAAATATGTCTTCTCAAATACATCTCTTTAAAATTATTTTTACTATAATATACCTAACAAAGTATTCATCATTAAGTAAAATTTATTATTTTTCTACAAAAGTAACCAACATTAGTAAAAAAAAAACTAACTGTAATTTATTGTGTCAATATGTAGAGTTCATATTCCTGACGGAATAATTTTTTGAATGACTAAAGCTAAATAAAGAATATTTGAAAAACATTTCCAAAATTATATCAATTTCCAGAGATATTTATTTCTAATGCTTTGGAAATTCTGTTTCTATTAATATACATTTTGCATAAAGTAGGTAGAAATTAATTGATCATGATTATTTTCAACCTAGGATGTCTGTTTCCTTCATCTACTACACAAGTGAGCTTGTTTATATTTTCTGTTTAGAAGTAGCTGGTAAATGTCTAAAATATGTTGTTTATTCAAACGTATTTATTATAAAAACATATAAACCAAAAGCTGCAATGTTGCAATACCACAGAGATCAGTGCTTTAAAGATCTTTTAGATTCTGTATCTTAGAACTAAGCTATCTTCCCCACCTACTGAAAACATTACAAACACAATTAATCCTAGATCTGGAAGGTATTTTGAGGTCTGCTTTTGTTTGCATTATAACAAGTACACATGAGATTTATAACTAATAAGATGTATGAATCCATATATACAACAAAATGTCAGCATCAATAATCTCATCATTCATTAGGTTAATAGGAGGTGGAGCACATGTGTAAACTGTAGGAAAATTATATTGATATAAGAGTTAATCTCTCTGCTTTCTTAGGTAAAATTAATGTATTAGGAAAAGTAATCAAAATGGATCAGAAAAGTATGTAGTAGTTTTTAAAACAAATCAGAAAAGTAAAAAAATATATATCTTGTCATATGCCTAACTAAATACAATAATACTTGTCATTTCATTTTATAAATTGGAGAATATATTTGTTTGCTCTAAAATCTATGGCAAATATGTCACATGCAAAGTACTCATTTTTATGACTTCTAAGATATCAATATTCAACAACATGCTTAGTTTGCAGACTCCAACCAGTTTATCAAAATAATCTTCAAGAAATCCAAATAGAGTTTTTTGTTACTAACTTTTTAGCATTTTTTGCAGCTCCACAATTTTTGAATTAAGATTATAATCCTTATGACCTATAAATTCCATGACTAAATTTCTTTTCAATTTGTCTTTACTATTTTCTTTTTAATAATTCTATGCCAGGTCAGAAGATAGGTCACTGCTTAGGGGTGCTAATCTTAAATATAGAAGGGAATTAATTTGATCCTTATAATCAAATGGTCCTATGACCACTGAATGTAACACTAAACTTTCTCAAATATTGCCCTTGACTCTAACAGCCCTCAGCACCATTAATGTTTAGTAGGGTCTTATCACCAGATCTAAGCAATGAACCATATATCCAGTTTACCAGGTATCACTGATGGGGATCAGATCTCCTGTATACAGTTTAGAAGTCCCCTCAATCCCTAATCCCCAGAAGGAATTCCATGCTGAATATACTAAACTAGAAACTGGTCTTCTTGTGCTTATGCTTTCCACATATTTATTTTACTTTTTGAATTTGCTAATTTATTTATCTTTTAGCATTAGATTACAAAAGTATAAATATTTGTGTTTTAGAAATACAAAATAATTAAATTATGACTACTGTCGAAGTGTAAACATTCTTTCACCACATTCTGTTTTCCAAAAAACAAAACACTTTTGATTTCATATTTTGTATCCATAATATCTCCTGTTGAGTCATGTTTAAATTTTCATACCTAGTTACTTGCTTTGTCAAATCTCCACATTTTTTATATTGAATGTATTTTACATGAGGATATTAGATATGGTTTATAAAATAAAATTTATGTCTGTACAAGTTGGTGGTGTGTCCAGGGCAAGTAAAATTGGAAGGCATGCATTCGAGTAAAATAGCTACTAAACAAGGAATTTGTCTTGTTTCCTGCTGACTCCCCACAATATTGTTGATGGGGTATATGCCCGGGTAGGTCAGGAACTGACTGACACAGCATGAATACCAGTGTCTTAACAGTCTCCACAATACAGCAGTCAAGATATACCTTTGATTCTTTAGTCCTCTGTATGGTGTGAAAGTTTATTCAGCTGCCGGGTTTGGGGATGCTATGCCTGTCAGGTTGAGATCAGGATGTATTCTTTAAAGTAAAAGTCAAACCCCATTTCCACTAAAGGCTCAGGCACTTCTTGTCTTTCTTTGTAAAAATCCTTTTCAGAAGTCAAACTGTATAGCAGAATAATTGTATAAAGCGGAAATAATAGATGTGCAAGAAGTAACATGGGCTTCTCTCGGAGGATTAGGAAGGAAGAAATAACAGAAGAAATACATTTCTCAATGTGAATAGAATGAAAACACAGGCTATCAGGAACTAAATGAAACAGCAAAAGAAGCACATATGGAAAGGTTCATATCTATAGAAGTTTACATGTGTTAAAAAAGAAAGAAAAACTTTCTAAACAATGACCTAAACTCATAGATTTATAAATTGGAAGTAGAATAACAAATCTCAAAATAGATGGAATAAATAAATATAAGAACAATCGCTGATAATAGAGAAAACATATAAATACAAAAGCTCAATGCAAACAAGAATAGTTTGATTAAATAATATTAAACAATATTAAAATGTTATTTATACTTGCAAATAAAATTAGAGAGAAAATAAAAATAAATTTGACCAGAGAGGAAAGGGTATTAACTGCAATAGATATTAGAGGAACTAAAAATATAGCTATTTTTTGAGCAGTTCTATACAGCTAAGATGAAAACCTTAAAAAACTGATAAGGATGGCCCGGGTTGGCGGCCCTTCGGCTGGGGGCTGCCCGGCTCCCCGCGCCCAGACAGAGCTTCGCCAGGCCATGTGTCCGGGGCCAGCGTGAACGCCCTGCAGCGCCTGGTGGAGCAGCTCAAGCTCGAGGCGGCCGTGGAAAGGATCAAGGTCTCCCAGGCTGCCGCAGAGCTTCTGCAGTACTGCATGCAGAACGCTTGCAAGGATGCCCTGCTAGTTGGTGTTCCAGCTGGAAGTAACCCCTTCCGGGAGCCCAGATCCTGTGTTTTTACTCTGAAGACCGTAGAGAAGTAGTTTGCTGAAGAATGTTTTCCAGTGTATATTATGAATGGCTGCCTCCAAGTCTCAAGAAAACACTTATCTCTCGTCAAATTACTTTAAGATATTTGAGACATTTCCTCTGACTTAGAGCCAGAATTATACAGAAATTTGCCCTAACCCTAACCCAATAAAACTAGAATAGATTTAAGTAATAATGATTTGAATTTTGCGCCTTTGGGGGAGGGGGAGCGGCTAATACTCTGTACTTCAGACAAATACCTTATCACCAAAAATTTCAAAATGGACCTCTTTCATAAGTAAATTTATATTTGTATACCTGGCATATTATGTATGTTTTGTTTACTGTATATTTACATTTTGAGGAATGAAATACTTGTTTACTAAAAATTTTTTATCCTTTGTTGTTCCTGAATAAGATTTTTGTATCATGGTAAGATTTTTTTTTCTAGTGAACTTACAATTTCTAAATGAGACATAAAATTGGGAGAAATAGACTTCAATAATCAAATGATATCTTGAACTTTCTTAATTAAAATTTTGTTTTAATTTAAACACTATATGAGAACAGTAAACTTATTTAGAAAGACTAGTGTAATAAGATTGTCCTTCTGTGTATGAAGCCAAGTTAATCTTTGCCTTTTATAAGTTTCTTTACTTTGTTCTTATACTTCAAAAAATAACTATTATTATCTCATCTTTTAAAAAATGTTTTGGGGCTGGCGAGGTGGCGCTAGAGGTAAGGTGTCTGCCTTGCAAGTGCTAGCCAAAGAAAGATCGGGACCTCGGTTAGATCACCCAACGTCCCATATGGTTCCCCCAAGCCAGGGGCAATGTCTGTGCTCTTAGCCAGGAGTAACCCCTGAGCATCAAACGGGTGTGGCCCGAAAAACCCCCCCAAAAAAAAAGTTTAAGATATGACTTTAGGAACATTCCATATTATTAAAATCAAAGTAAAATGAATATACTACATTAATATATTATATATTTATATATTATACATAATAATATATAATAATACATAAATGCATTCTTTTTTTGTTTGTTTTTGTTTTTTTGAGCCACACCCTGCTGTGCTCAGGGTTTATTCCTGGCTCTGTGCTCAGAAATGACTCCTGGCTAGTGGGACCATATGGGATGGTCAGGGATCAAACTCCATAAATGCACTCTTGATGTCAGAAGTGTTTGATTATGTGCCTTTAATTTGGGACACCTTTAATGGATATATTGTGTCTGTAATCTTTAAAAAGCTTGGAAATAAAATTTCTATTTAATTCATTAAAAAAAAGAAATGATAAGGACCAGAGTACAGAGGTAGGGCATTTGCCTTGCACACAGCTGACCCAGGATGAACGTGGGTTTGATACCCTGGAATTCCATATGGTCCCTTGAGCCAGGTGTGATTTCTAAGAGCAGAGCCAAGACTAACCCCTGAGCACTGCCAGGTGTGCCCCCTCCAAAAAAGAGAAAAATAAAGAAATGGATGAATTCTTGGAATCATACTGTCCTCCACGATTGAGAAGGTATAAAATTTGAACTGACCAGTTACAAATAAAGAAGTTGAAAATGTAATAAATACGTCCCCAAGAATAAATATGTTTTGCCCATGTAATAATGAGTTTGCCAAAAGTAAAATATGATTAATAACCACACTCTTAAACTCTTAGAAAAATATTGGAGAAACAAGAATCATTCCTAACAGTTTTCTTAAGCCAGATTACAGATCACGATCCTTGCAACATTAATGCAAAGATTTCCACTCAAATTTAGGGGACCAAATTTGTATCAAAATATTCATACACCATAATTGAATGTGTTTCACTCCAGACAAGCATGGTTCAATATTAGCTAATAAAGTAACATAATATAAGTTGTCAACACAAGAAGAGTATATTATGTTTGTAACAACTGATGCAAAGAATAAATACATTTGAAAATGTTTAACATTTATTCATGTTAAAACCCACAAAAATAGGAATTGATGTAACATATCTTAACATAATAACGTCCATCTATATCAAACTACAGCTATCATACTCAGTGGAGAAAGGGTGAAAGACATTTTTTCTGAGACTAGATATAAAAATAATTTTGTTACTATTTTCACTTTTATTTAATATATTTTTGGAAGTCTTTTCCATAGCAATCAGGCAAGAAAGAAAAATCAAAATGGTCCAAAATGGAAAAGATGAGATCAAAAAATCATTATTATAGATGGAAAAATAATAATATATATGCAAAACACTTAAAACTCCACAAAACACACTGTAAATAAAAATAAAGAAATATAGCAGCCTACAAAATTAATAAAGAAGTTTATGTATTATATTATTAAAAAATAATAAACTAGAATAAAAATAAGTATAAAATGTTTAGCTTTTTATTGCCCAAAACATCAAACACTTTAGAATTTTATTTAACAATGGTGTGAAAGACTTATAAATTGAAAGCTACAGTCACTAAAATAAATAGAATATAGAGTTTGAAAAAGAGTCGATGTGTAAAGATGTGAATTTATCAACCTGTCTATCATACACAGCATATTATACAGATTCAGTGCAATGGCCATTAAAATTTATCTGGTATCCTTCTTGCACTTAAAGCTCCATTGAAACTTCTGTGAACTTTTAAAGTTTCAAGACTTTACTATATGCTATAAAGTTATTGTAAGCAAAACTGTGTGCTACTGGAATAAAGACACTCAATGGTCAATGAAACAGAACTGATCAATCATCAGTTTTATGGACAGATATCCTTTGACAAAATAGTTGGTTCTATGAATTTGGAACAGAATAGAACTGAATGGTTATTAGCGGAAGGTCTTGAGCATTTTGGTGGTGGCTAATATAGTAAATGTATATGCTATTATATTTCAGCACTATTATAATTATGTGAACTATAATAAATTAAAATAAATAAAAAGATTAAATTATAAAAATAAAGTGTTAGTTTATTAGTAAATAGAAATGAATTTGAAATGATCTTAAATAGATTTATGGACTTTTGCACCAAAACTGACTGATACTATTTTCAGGGATTTTAAAGTACATTTTATTTTAGAAATATAGAAAACAAAATAAACTCCTTTTACCTTTAATGTGTGATTCTTGTATGATTTGTGCTATAGGACCATACATATCAGAGGAAACAATAAAGAAAAACAGCAATAGCCTTAAAAAAAAAAAGCACAATAAATTCTCAAGGCACTCTGATTTTTTCCTTTGATACATTTGAAAAAAAATACAGAAATATACATAAAAATAAAAAACTGCTTATCCAGTTTACCCACAGGAAAACAGTGAAAATGTGTTTGGAACTCAACTTCTCCCTAACTTCATTATAAAACAGTTGGCATGTGGAAATAATCCTAGAGTCCACAGGAAACTTGTACAGAAGATGTTTATTCTCCTGAGCTGGATTCATAAATAGATCTTCCAGATGACAGAGAATGAAAAGCTAACTGCCATCTTTTTCTGTTGGTGCTCTGAGGGGCAGGATCTAAAGAAATAAATGTGGCCATTAATGGAAACAATTTCCATTTGAGGAAGTTTAATCTTACTTGAAGTTAAATGAGCTCTCTCCTCTGACTACACTGAAGGTCTGACTCTGCAGCTAGAAAGAATTCAGACTGCCAAAAATTCATGATCCATGCGGTTGTTTTATAAATGCATTCTGGGAGATTACAAAAGATTTTATATGTGCTATTGGAAACATATTTTTAAAACTTAACTGTGGTGGTGTTTATTTATTACTGTTTAACACGCAGATATTTTCAGATTTGTTCTATAAAATTATGCTAAATATAGGTAATGAGCTAATGCCATATATTCATTAATAATATGATTATAATGTATCTTTCAAACATGGAATATCCATTCAGTTAATTAGAAAAAAATAGAATTTCTGAAAAATAATTCCAAACAATTATTATTTTTCACTGGTTGATTAGCTGTACATCCTCATGTACATCCTCATGTTTACTTCTTAAGTTTTATAAGAAAATTATTTCTTATCTGTATTTTAGAACAACTGAACTGGTTCTTTATTTTTTTGGATGGCCACATTCAATCAAATAAAATTTGGGGGCGAGAAATTGCACAACCCTAATTAGAATGATTTCGATTACTATGTGGTCCCTCAGAATGTCTGGGTAAACCCATTGAGGTACTCAACCACAGATGATCCCCAGCAAATTTGTACCGTGCAGCCTGGTATTACCTTGCCTAAGCATGGGCTGAGTGTTAGCAGGACTGACCCATAGATATTACACAAAATTATGGAGCTTTTCAAATTAAATTAAAAATTGATTATAATCTGAAATAGTATAGTTATACAAAATATATAGTTTATCCTCATTTGCTTAGTAATCTCAGCTTACCTTTTTCTTCATCGAAATGCCATATATACAATTCCTTCAACAGTCATAATTAATGTATGCCATTATAGAAAATGGTATAATTGCTCATTAGAATTGTGAGCAATCACTTAAAAATCCATTAAGAGTTAGTCATTGTCTTTTGTTTGATTTCTTAAAAACATTGGAATATCCTCCACAGAGGCAAGATGAAGGGGGGAAAGTATATGCTGCAACATATTTTTCAGCTTCTGAACAAAAAATGATTTTTAAGCAGTGTCTTCAAGACAGAGAGGTTTCTCTGTCTTTTTCCTTTTAACCTGAAATGATTTAATACTCATAGATCTTAAAGACTTTGGCACAGCCTACATCGCACACATGGTGGCATCAGTGTTGTTCAGAATTTCCCTATAACTGAACCACAGTTTTTACAATGAAGAAGAAACAAGCTATTTTTGGTAGATTAAAAATAATTCATACTTTATTTAAGTGTTGTTCTTTACATAAAGTTGATCTTTTCAACCCCTCAAAACATTGATCTTTCACTAGTATAAACTTCCCTCCACCATTGTTTCCAATTTCCAACCAACACCCTCAAGTCTTTCCCCTTAGCAAGCAAAGAATAATTCATTTTGATTGCTTGCTATGGCTAAGTGGCTAATAAAACTACTGAAAAATACTTCAGAAAGATAAAATTTTTAAAAAATTATATCTTTCATAAAGGGGTCGTTAAGTCTTTGCCTGAAGTTATTAAGCTGCTTGTTGCTAATTGAGCCTTCTGCATTATTGTTTATGCTTATTGAGTTTAGTTGGCTTCTACTACTTTCCCACCTAATTTGATGTGCTTTTATTGAACTGTAAGTATTTTAGAATTTGGTGGACCAAGTAAATTACAAGGTGGTAGCTTTGGGGTGTGGATGTGGCTACTGAATCTCCCAGAAGTATGAGGAGGAGTGAGGACAGGATGTCTGCCCTGCTCCATGAAGACCCTAAAGTTTTTAGCTCCAAAATCAGTATATCTGGATTTTTGTTTTTAGTTGTGTGGTTTCTCTAAGCAGTGAAGTTGTGTCATTGGGATGTTGTAATTTTGTGGTGTGAGAGCAGCCACAGGGCTTTCCAGAGGTCAGGGATTTAGCTCTTTCACCTCCCAAGGGTTCCCTAGATGTTTCATCAGGAAGGCCTTTTATCTACGAATCTTCCTGTTTTGACTCGCATCTTTTCAAGTTTTGTCTTGAATCTGTAAATTTAGCCCAATGAGTTTGTATGGCACAAATCCAGGAGAACATAAATATCTTGAAAATTATTATTTACAAACTTTGTATCTAAGTGCCACTCAGCTCAGGAAACAATGATTTTTAATCTTATTCTTTTATTAAAGTATATAATATTTTTTGAAATAAACCAAAAGCCCCTATAGCATATATTTACACAACTGTTTTTGTAATTTATATTGTGTCATAACAAAATATCTCTTTCTTTATATTCTAGAATTGTGGAGATCCCAAGGACTACATTCAGGGCTATATAATATAGAAATGCTGGACTCATTGGGCTATTTCAGGGCTGCTAGGGCCAAATTTGGGTCATGCACCAAGGCCACTAAGGCTACTACACTGAGCATTTCACAGAGGACTATGTGGTGCTATGATTCTAATTCGGTTCTTATATATGCCAGACATGTTCTTCAATCTCCTGTAGTAGATCCCCAACCCCATGTCCCTTAACACTCTTAATATATACAAATTATAACCATCTGTTCAAACTTAGCATAGGCCTACCACTTCATAACGATGCCCTAATTTATTCTGATCAATAGTAATTGACTATTTTGAGCTATGTGTGACTTTGAATCTTTTCATTAAAGTTAATATTTATTGAAATTTTTGTTTTAACAAGTGGGTCATTTCTATAAAGCAATGTTTCTCCTCCAATTGTTATTGATGTATTTAATATTTTAATTTTATAAAATGTGAAAGGGTAAGGACATGTATAAACATAGAATCGTAAAAACATAGAAGGGAAAAGTCAGGATATGTTATATAGTGATCCCAGGATGCAGCATGTTAATACGCACAGTATTTAATACAAAACTGTTTATTAGTCTAAAAGTTATCTTTTTCATCTTTTTTGTTTTGTGTGTTTGTTGGATTTTGGGTAACACTCAGCAGTGCTCAGGAGTAACCCCTGGCTCTGTGCTCAGAAATCAATTCTGGCAGGCTTGGGAGACCATCTGGGATCAGGGAATCAAACCCGGGTCGGCCATGTGCAAGGCAAACGCCCTATTTGCTGTGCCATTGCTCCAGACCCTTTTTATCTATTTTTACCTGTATCACATAGGAAAGAAATTGTAGTATGTGTTTGAAAAAATTTGATAATTATATATTTAAATATAACTGAAGAAACAACAAAATTTAGTATTTTGATAGTTGAGTTTATGTGTGTATATATAGACATATATAAAGACAAACATTTGCATATACATGTACAAACAACCTCATATTTGCCGTGCATTGAACACTTAGATAATTCCCCTTTCTTTTTTTATAAATTATCTTTATTTAAGCACTGTGATTACAAATATAATTGTAGTTGTATGATTACAGTTATGTAAAGAACACCCCCCTTCACCAGTGCAGGATTCCCACCACCAATTTCCTGGATCTAACTACTCCCCACCCCATTTCCCTTTCTTAACTATTACAAATAATGCTACATATAAACTCAGGCACAGCTCTTAGAATTTACTTTACTGTTGTTTTATTTTTTCTGGAAAGTAGAATGGAGAAACAAGAATATAGTTTATTTTTCAATGAAACAAAAATACTACTAAACAAAAGGTCTTAGCACATTAGAGTCTATATACGAGTTATACATAAATTAAGCATCAAAAGAAATAGTTGTAAAAATAACAGGAGCTCTTCATAGAGAAGACAGATTTTTCAGAGGCTCATAAAAATACAATGATAATTATTTATTATTTGAGAACTGTAAAAAAACACACACACACACACAATTTCACATCCGTGAGAATGGCTATTATCCCTGAGAGAAGCCAATGGTGATGAAGAAAATTAGAAGAGAGCAAAAACTCTAACCTTTCTTTTGAATGCAATCATAAATTGCGATCTCACTAATTCAAAGACTTTCTAGAGACTATAAACCAAATGTAACTCCAGGAATCTCAGAATTCTTTCAAATCCTGACATTTTCATGTGAATTTTGAAACTCTTTTCCAGAAAATGCTCCTTCAATTATTTTAGAAATGTGGCCAGGTAGAATGCTAATAACCACAGCTAAGCCAACTTGAAGAATTGAATATGACAAGCTGTATCTGAATGTTCCCTTCTCCACATGAATACATTTTTCCTCTTCATATTCAGCAACAAAGACTTGTATAATAAATGACTCTG
This sequence comes from Suncus etruscus, assembly GCF_024139225.1. NCBI lineage: Eukaryota > Metazoa > Chordata > Mammalia > Eulipotyphla > Soricidae > Suncus > Suncus etruscus. The sequence goes on along the minus strand of NC_064859.1, from coordinate 48,827,795 downwards.
TGATGCACAGTAGTTCATGAGCATTAAATTATGTTTTTTTTACCTGAGAACTTATCATTCATAAACCATATAATGTACCTGAAAGTTCCTTCCTGTGAGCTATGCTGTTTACTAATGCTGAACCAAATTTAAATTTCTCTAGACTCACAATGGAACTGCTTGTTCACCTGGTTGTTTTATTCAACCAATGACTTTATAACATTTCATGCAATTGAATAATTATACAAGAAAAGATGCCAAATGTCCATCTTTTTGAGATTAGAATAATTTATGAATGCAATTATTTTCTCTCCCATTAAAATTACCACACAGTTGCACAAGACACACATGATATGTAAGAAACAAGCAAAGTTAAATATCAATTGGATAGGTAGAAATTTTATTGAGTTATTTGTTAGGAAAAGTTGTTTTTATTTTTCAACACAGAGAATTATATCTGCATGAGAACACAGAATACCCTTCTCACACATGTCACTATTTATATTCAGCAATAAATCAATGGAAATCTAGTGAGATGTCATGCTTTGCACAGCTAAAATGTAACAGAGCCAAGTCCAAAACTTTTAGATAGGGCTCATTTTCTTACTGAAATAGCCTGAGTCCTGTTCTCAGCACATAGATAACCTGTGTGGTTACCTCTTTCTTGAGAATTTAAAGGGAAAGCTACTTGGTTGCTTTTATTTTTCCTTTCTATGCTTATGCCCTCTTTATTTTTGCCATGCTGTCTCTCTTTAATGTCAGTTTAAATCTTACAGTCTGGTGCTATTTATGAAGGTCCTATTGGGATGCCAGATGGAAAAACTATCATTTCTCCTGGGGGTGCCTGGCCATGGGCCATAGGTCATTCATTTCTGTTTTTTAGTTCAACTGTGAAATGAGAATTGGTTCTAACGTGCTACTTTGGAAATAGCAAAAAACTAATATTAAGATGGTCTCAGTGAGTATATAATTAATTTTAAAAACTCAAAATGTTTTGCATTCTTAACCAAATGTTTACATATTAGATATATTTTCTCACAAAAATATGAGCTTTTTAAAATTTATCTTTAAGTTGTATTTTCATACTGATATTTTAAGCAGTTATTACAACACAATACTTAATACATTTAAGTCAAATAATAATTGCATATCTATAATGCACAGTGCCTATAGGTCTAAAACTTCATTCTTGATTAAGTTTACAAGATCATATCCTTAAGTTAGAATAATATACTTGAATTATCTAAATAGACTTTTGCCACATTTAATAGAAATACACTAACTACTGCTCTGAAAATTCAGGTGTATATATAACCTTTATTTGGGGGAAAGTTAAAATAATTTTATCTATTTATTTAATAGCAGTTTATCCAGAGCAGCTGAATTTTTGAATCTGGTTTATATATAAAACACAATTTAGTCATTGGTGATTAGAAATAATTATGTGTGAAATTCAGCTCCTATTTTTGGAATGTCATACTCAGCCACTATGGCATGGTATTTTCTTGAGTAAGAATTAGATATGAATACATATAATTCTATACAATTTGTATATAAAATCAAAATATATAATTAGTTCAGTAACCAGATGTCTTTTCTAGGAACTTTTTCTAAACTAATTCAATAAGAGAATTAACAGTTTCTCACTGGACAACTCTCAGGGGCATAAGATATGCAGTGACATCAGGATTATGGACAATCCCCCCAGTTTTAAAACTGCCTAAACATCGATCACAATTGTATATGTTCCACCTAGACAGCCCCCTCAGTAATCTTAGAACAGGGCAGCTCTACGTTGAGCTAGGAGTAACACTGGCAAGAAGCAGATTTCATGGGACCAAGAAGTATCCCATGGTATGGATTGAGTTCACAAAGCTATGTGCTACTGCACATTGAGTGATATATTGATCATCTCTCATACAGTCGAGTGAGAGGAGAGATTTTCAATCATTTTTCTCAATGATCAAAATGATGTCTGTGACTTTGCATAATTTCTTAAGGCCGTGACAAGTCTTAAGGAAGACAGTTGTTTATTTCCTTCATAATGTTTAGAAAATAAAAAGTTGTTTCAAAAATTTGGGTTCTGTCAAAGAGTTATTTTGTGATTTTCTTGAACAACCTCATTTCCCCCCAGACGATAATACATTATTACAAAATTTATACACACTATAAAACTGGTATTTGTAATATAATATTGAAAAAGTCAAGCTTGCTAAAAGGCCATGGAGTTTGACTTCAGGTTGATCTATGGCCCAATTGGATAGGCCCGGTTTATTAAATACGTTATTTGGAACATATTTGTTAAACTCTTTATGTAATAGGTTAACTCTGGTGAGGAAAATTTTAAATTGCTCTTGCCTTGGTCATAAGTATTCGCTTAGCAAAAAATAAGTCATAGAAAATGCTATTTTGTGCTCAAACTAAAACAAATCTTTGCTGGCACAGTCTGGGGAAGATTATTTTAGAAAAGGCCCTTCACAGTTTCTATAAAATTCAAAATGGATTAACTGTATATGATGGACACCCAATTTTTGCTTTGCAATTAGCAAATCATGGGATTATTTATCAACATTTTTTACTGCTTTGTTCATTTTCTTTCATTCCTAAAAAAATTAGGGTCTTTAGTGGATATGCCATTAAAATCTTTCTTTATGATACTTAGAATGTATGCAGTAGTTTAATGAATTTATGCAGGATTTAATTCCAAAATATGAAATTCGTGAAATGTTAAAGTGTGTCTCATTTATTTCAGAAAATGAGCCACCATGGTGTTGAAATTGTATAGTCGGATCAGAAATGTCACGAAGCCCGACATTTTCCTGTAATACATCACTTTTCTGTTTAGATTGAAAATGATAAAGTGGGCAAAGCAAAATAATAGATGATATGCCTTCTTCTTAATCCTTTTTTACTCTAAAAAAATCCCTGTGGCCATCTGTTAACGCTGTGTCAGGTTGTTACAAGTAAATGACATTTTTTTTATATTTGAGAATTTATAAAAATGCTGAGCAAAGTCAATTTTAAAACAAATGGTGATATTAATAAAGCATCTATGTTAATGCTAAAAATTTATTATCATTTGCATTTCTGGGAACAAGTTTGGTATTTAAGTATATGATTTAATTTTACAAATAAACCTTTTTTCTCAAAGTTGGAGGTTTATAAGGATCTGAATATATACAGATATTTATTAAATTCATATATACATTTATACTAATCTGGTGATATTTTTTAAATTTTTATAAATAATTTTAGAAAATTAAATTTATTTTTTAGAAAGTAACACAGTTGAGCTTAAATTTTATTCAGAGCCATTGCTTTTAGCATTGTATCTGTCTTTAGCATATTTTTGTATTTATTTGTGTTTATAATTCTTATCAGGCTAAAAACTAATATAACAGCATCAAAATTTGAGGAAAAGAATAAATGTTCAGTGAGAGAGAAGAAATGTTTCTTTTCTATTCGGGTTCGTCCTGAGATATTCCAGAAGGATTGATTTGACAGGTAAATGCTTCAGAGATAAGGAAGTATGATTTGATTCTTTCCAACAACCGTAGGATATGAATATATAGTATTTTATTATTATATTTTTGTATTGGAGAAGCAGGGTTATTTCAACTTATCTGAATATAAATTATTTTGGTCTACATATAATCCATTTCACCCTGACCACAGATTAGACAGCAATAAAGGCTGATTTATATGTAAGCAAAGTAGTTGGCTTGATTTGAAGATATTTTAGAATCCTGAAGAAGCTCTTCTCCATAAAGTTAACTCAATGATTCCAGAAACTTATTTAATAGGGATAAATTGTCTAAAACTCATTTTAATTAGTAGTAGAACAATAACACTTAATGCCTTGTTTTGCATAAAATAAAAATTCTATGCAAAATAATGTAATAATTCTAATGTTGCTGTACCTACATTCACAGGATAGAGATGACAGATCAGATTATATTTGATTTAAATTTTTTAGAGAATTTGAGAAAGAAGGTATGAACGCTATAGTGTTCTGAAAGAGTAGAAGAAAAAATGTAGATATAGATGAATACTTGAGCCTGAAAGTAGATTTCTCGTTCCTCTCTTCTTTCATCCTTTCTTCCTTCCTTTCTTCCATCCTTCCTTCCTTCCTCCCCCTTCATTTCTTCCTTCCTTTCTTCATCCCTTCCTTCCCTATTTCCTTCCTTTCAGTTTTCTCATCTCCTTTATTTATTTTCTTTTTTCTTTGTTTCCTCTATTTCATTTTTACCTTACTCTCTGTCTTCCGACTTATATATTTCTCTTCTTTCCTTCTCTTTCTCTTTTTTTTCTCTTTTTATTTCTTTTTTCTTTTTCTTTTTCAGCCACACACAGACAGGGGTTACTACTGGCTATGTGCTTTGTGGGGACCATATGGGATGCCAGGAGATCAAAGCATGGTCCGTCCTAGGTCAGCACGTGCAACGCTTGTGCACTGCTCCGGCCCCTCATCTTTCTTTTTCTTTCTTTCTTTCTTTCTTTCTTTCTTTCTTTCTTTCTTTCTTTCTTTCTTTCTTTCTTTCTTTCTTTCTTTCTTTCTTTCTTTCTTTCTTTCTTTCTTTCTTTCTTTCTTTCTTTCTTTCTTTCTTTCTTTCTTTCCTTCTTTCTTTCTCTCTCTCTTTCTTTCATCTTTCTTTCTATCTTTCTTTCTTTCTTCCTTCCTTCCTTTCTTTCTTTTTCTTTCTTTCTTCCTTCCTTTCTATCTTTCTATTTTTCTTTCTTGCTTGCTTGCTTTCTTGCTTTCTTTTTCTTTCTTTCATTCTTTCTTTACTTTCTCTTTCTTTTTCTTTTCTTTCTTTTTCTTTCTTTCTTTCTTTCTTTCTTTCTTTCTTTCTTTCTTTCTTCCTTCCTTCCTTTCTATCTTTCTTTTCTATCTTCCTATTTTTCTTTCTTGCTTGCTTGCTTGCTTTCTTTTTCTTTCTTCTTTCTTTCTTTCTCCTTTCTTTCCTTCCTTCCTTCCTTCCTTCCTTCCTTCCTTCCTTCCTTCCTTCCTTCCTTCCTTCCTTCCTTCCTTCCTTTCTTTCTTTCTTTCTTTCTTCCTTCCTTCCTTTCTTTCTTTCTTTCTTTCTTTCTTTCTTTCTTTCTTCCTTCCTTCCTTCCTTCCTTCCTTCCTTCCTTCCTTCCTTCCTTCCTTCCTTCCTTCCTTCCTTCCTTCCTTCCTTCCTTCCTTCCTTCCTTCCTTTCTTTCTTTCTTTCTTTCTTTCTTTCTTTCTTTCTTTCTTTCTTTCTTTCTTTCTTTCTTTCTTTCTTTCTTTCTTCTTTTTCTTCCCTCTGTGTTCAATGGTAAGACCAGGAGACACACAGAAAACCATATTGTGGCAAGAAAAATCCTGAGTGTGTAAGGCAAGTACCTCCACCATTTCTTTCTCAATCTCTCTCTCTCTCTCTCTCTCTCTCTCTCTCTCTCTCTCTCTCTCTGGAATCAAATTTCTTAAGAAAATTAAAAATTTGGAATCAGAAAATTTATTTAAATAAAATACTAAATATTTCTCTGTACTTCTCTCCAGCCCAACAAGCACAAGTTTTAAATGTCAGAAAAAAATAGGATATTGTGTCCAATTATTCTGTAGTGATTCTGCATACAATTTTTTAATAAGGATTATCAGATATAAACACAGGAAATGATAACTACCTATTAAATCAATAAACTCAATAATTATTCTAAATAATTAGAATCAGCCTGCCTTATGTCAAACATGCCTCCTGACTTGAACACTGCTATTAAAGTTAGGGAGATTTGAAAATATGTTGATTAGCTTATATAAATATCATTGAAACCATGTAGACTTTTATCTACTATTATTGTAGTCATACTATTACTATTCTTTACTCATTGATTCACATATTATTTCACTTATAGAGCCTGAACAGAGTAGATTTTGACTTATTTCTAAGCTAACTAGAGTTTTGGAATGATATATGAACATTAGTTTTCACAGCACTAGCTGAATTATTCCCAAATCAAGAGATTCATCTTGGACTCAGAAGTTTTAGCATTATACACTGATATCTATTCTACAGCAGACAACACTTTACTCCAACAAAGGATTGGTTCATGTACATTAAAAATTTTAATGTACCAAAACAATTCTATTAGCTAGATACTCTGAAGAAGTAATAATTGCGGCAGCAGTAATAATGCACAATCTTGCATGTTTATGTTCTAAAGTCCTTCTTTAGTTATATCTAATAAATAAATTTCAGATAGCTTCAAATGCTGCAGATTTTTCACATCTTTGGTCTTCATAGTTTTTGACGGTATTAGTCTTTCACTTTGGTTCAGATTTTTAACTTAGGGGAATGTGTAGCTGCTCTGATTTTCAATCCCAGGCACTAAAATATATTTACATACCATTTCTAAGACTATTTGTATCTTGTGTCATTGAAGTGTCATTTTACTTTTGTTCAATGAAGTACTTTATACATATTTTTCAGTAAATTTACTTTCATTCCCTACTAATCTAATTGGCACAATATACCAATTTTTGCTTAACTACTTTCTTTAAAAATATTTAATCACCATGGTTAAAAACATGTTTATAAGTGGATTTCAGTCATAAATACATACCCTCCTTTACCAGTACAATTTTCTTGCCACCAATGATCCCATTTTAACCCTCCCCTAACCCCTCCCTGTCTTCAAGACAGGTATTTTATTTCTTTCTATATCATAATCATTAGTTTATTTATTTCTCTAATTTCACTAATCACTCTTTGTGGTAAGCTTTATATGAGACACTGGTCCTTGTGACCCTCATCTCTATTGTCTCTGTATTATTGCCATACTGTCTTTTATTTTTTATAAATCCCACATAAGACTGAGACTATTCTGTGTCTATCTCTCTCCCTCTAACAATTTCACTTAGTATAATAGTCTTCATGTCCATTCATTTATAGGTAAATTTTATGACACCATTTTTCCTAACAGCTGTGTAGCATTCCATTGTGAATAAGTTCCACTATTTTTTTTATAGCCAATCATCTGTTGTATGGCACTTAAGATGTTTCCAGGTTCTGGCCATTGTAAATAGTACTACAATGAACACAGGAGTGCAGAGGGCATTTGTAAAAAAATATAGTATATGTAAATTGCAGTAAGAACAATAAAATACTAAATATGCACTGATCATAAAGTTTTTTCTATTATATTATTGATCTTTATTAGAATTAGAGTAAACATGCAAATTTTTATTCTCATTAATGTGAAAATTACAATGTTTACAAATATAAAACATTGTCTTTTTCACTGAATATTGAATCAAATATAATCACTTATTCAATAAAATGTTAAAAAAAATTCCATGCTAATATATTTACATGAAGTAAAAGAAAAGAAGTAAAATTTAGAAATAGTGAAGGGAATTAAAAAAATGTAAAGAGGAAAATTTGAATAGACCTGTAAACGTACCAATAATCATTTAGTTACATTATTTTACACCATTCTTTACAGATTTAAAATACAGCAGTAATCTCGATACAGTGCTTTCAGGTTTTTGTAGAATATATCTGATTTAGACTTTGGTAATGGTAATAAAACTGAAGAAACTATACATTGCTTTTGCTTTTGGTGTATATTTTGTTGTATTCAGAAAAACTGCATTACAATAAGAAAATTTTTGAGCATACATTTATGTGAAAGTGGAAAAAAAATCTATTCTTGATCAAACTACTGAAGGTTTTGTTGAGTTCATTTAGTAAATCCTAGATTTTTGGTTTTTTTGTTTTGTTTTGTTTTGTTTTGTTTTGTTTTTGTTTTTGGGTCACACCCGGCAGCGCTCAGGGGTTACTCCTGGTTCTACACTCAGAAATCACTCCTGACCTACACGCGGGACCATATGGGATGTTGGAATTCAAACCACCATTCTTCTGTATGCAAGGCAAACGCCTTACCTCCATGCTATCTCTACGACCCTAAATCCTAGATATTTGGCCTTCACATTTATCTCATTATGTCCCTTTTTTTTTTTTTTTTTTTTTTTTTTGGTTTTTGCGTCATGTCAGGCAGTGTTCAGTGGTTACTTCTGGCTATACGCTCAGAAATCATTCCTGGCAGGCTTGGGGGCCACATGGGATGCCGGGATTTGAACCACCATCCTTCCACATGCAAGGCAAATGCCCTACCTCCATGCTATCCTCCAGTCCCTACTGTTCCATTTTTATCCAGAATTCCATTACATCAATTTATTTATCCTCAATATTAGACTTATATTCTTCTTTATCACTCAGGTGAAAATTGACATTTATGCTTTTCATTTATTGATTCCCATCTAGTTTCTGGTATAATTTTTTCTTTTCTTTTCTCACAGTTTTCAAAAATTAGTTCTATCTCTATCCCCTACTACAAAACCTCACTGTATCTGCCTTCTCTACCTATCCTGACAAGTTCAGCACTGAGAATATCTAGTTGAAAAATTATGATGTCTCAGGCACTTGTAGTTGTTCATTCAAATGATTAATCACTTGCATTTGGCTTTTATCAGCAATTCTGTATTCACAGCTCCCAATATATGTATTTTTTAAAGTGTTGAGATTTTTTTTTATCTTGTTATTTGTGGGGAGTTTTTGGGAGGCATGCCATGCAATATGCACTCATTACTCCAGACTCTACATTTAGGAATCACACCTGCCAGAGTCCATGGATCATATGGGGTTCTGGAGATTGAATCTGGGTTCACCTTGTGTAAGGTTAGTGTTCTACCCTCTGTACTATCACAGAGCCCTTGAAATAGTATGAACAGAGTATAAGGAGATGAGCAGATAGTCATAATAAAAAGCTTCAGAACCAAATGTAACTGTAATGTTACATTTCTGTAAATGTTCTGTAATGTTCTGGAGCAGGGGTCATCACAGAAAATAATCCAAACCTGGTTGAGGATGATGAAACATGTGTGGTCTGGGAAACTTCCACCTTGTGGCAAGAGAGAGAAAGAGAGAGGTCATCTGAAACAACAGGGTTGTTTTTTTTATTTTTTTAGGAAGTAAGACCACCCCATAGATGGAGGAGAAAAGGCAAAGGTCTTATCTAGGTGAGTCTTCAACGTGTAAAGAAATGCCATCCTTGTTTAGGGTGAAAATTGGTGTTAACCCAATAGTTGAGAATTTTTATGAATAAAGGAAAATTATTAAAAGCACTCAATCATTGGGACCAGTTGCCATTGCAGCCAGCATGAACAGAATTTGGGATTTTGAATTCCACCTCCAGACTTCAGTGAAATTACAGAAGACTGAATCTCATTTCCCAAGGCCAGTAATTGACTCTTTCATGTCTATGAAGTGAAACTTCAGGGGGAAAAAAAAAGAAGGAGCTTCAAAGTCCATTCAAGTTGGCAAACATTTGGGGAGGATGCCTACAGAAGTTCTATGCCTTGGAAAATATCGTTGGATATCTTGCATTTCTTCCATCTGGTTACTTTCTATGCTTGATAATAAAATCTTGCACCAGTGAGGAAAATGGATTCCTGAGTTATCTGACTCAATAGAAAAAAATTCATCAGTGTAGGGGAGGTGTCACAAGAACATCCAAACAGTAGCCATTTAGTGTGAGATAGGGATGGCATTTGTAGGGGACTGAAGTGAAGAAGTCCCTAGACCTATGTACTCCAGAGCTATCATAGGGCCAATAATATCAGAATTGAGGAGACTCTTTTAGATGTTTTGTTGATGTCTACATAGTACTTGCTGTTACAAACAACCCATCCCCCAACACACACATTCAAGGTTTACTCTCCAGGAATCTTACAATCTTAAAATTGTAATCTTACAATTAAAGAATCTTTACAATTCTTTTATGAGTATCTTTGTTAACTTTTTATTTAACAACAAGAATACAAATAGAAGAGTAATTTTAAGGTAATGTTTCTTCTTTGGCTATTTTTTGTACTCAGAAGTTATGTACATTATCACATCAGTCAGGTATTTGCTAAAACTCATATATAGCTTTAACAGTTCTGCAGAGTTTTTAATTAAATATCAATAAATGAACTTTTTGCATATCTCTAATGCAATCAGGAATCAATTGACGGATACTTTAGTGTAGAAAAATGTTATCATCATCTCTAAAGTCACAAAAACTAGGTCTGCAGAGATAGTGGAACACTCTGAGGACAGCTGTGTATGCGGGATGCTCAGGTTGAATCCTGACTGCAGTTTAATAATGGAGTAGCACAGAGCACCACAACAATCAAATAATTATGTCATTTTGGCTGCTATAAATAGTAACTGGTGAAAGTACTATGTTGTTTCCAAATCAGAGATTTTGGTTTCAACAAAATCTATCATTATGAAAAATAGTCTTTCTGAGGGTTATGTGCTTATGAAAAAAATCTGCGAGAACAAACCAAGAGGGCAAATAGCAAATGTTCAGACTTTTCCTCTCTCTCTCTCTCTCTCTCTCTCTCTCTCTCTCTCTCTCTCTCTCTCTCTCTCTCTCTCTCTCTCTCTCTCTGTGTGTGTGTGTGTTTGTGTGTGTTTGTGTGTTGGGGAAGGGTGAGGTTTTAGGGAACTTTCAGAAATCTGACAAAGTTGGAACTATCAAATACTACATGCCTACCAATTAAAAAATAACATGATGAAAAATGTTTAGTTCCCTTAATTGTTATTTACTTTTCATTAGGTTTTAAAATGATTCCTCTATTTCTGTCAGTGTCTCTCCCTAAGCTCCAAAATTCTACTACTCCTTTTTTGAAAAAAATTTCCCCCTTTTTTTGCAAAGTATAGTAAAAATGTAAAGATCTACTTAAAAAATTCAATTATGTCTGTCAACTTTTTTTCAATAGGAAATCGTCCTATTGGACTCTCAATTTATTCTAGAGCAACTAGCAGAGACCTTTCTCATAGTGATTTTTATTGTTCCTCACTAAGGCCACTGCCTAATCAAGATAGTTAGTCCTAAATGTTTGGTGAATTTCTCTTAATTATTTAGATTGTAAATTGTTGCCTGAAAAGATAACATTCCTATAAGTTACTGGCATTATCTATACATCAAATGTGGACCAACAGAATCTTAATGGGGAGAGAAAAATAAAATTATAAAAAAATCACAAACACACACACAATAAAAGTATATTTTAAATGAAAAAATTATCAAGTTTTTCTCGTGATGTTTTCTTCTGACAATGATGTCACTGTCAGCATTTCTTCTCATTTCTTCATTTCCTGAAAAACACTCATTTCTTGAGCAAATTTGATGCAGGCTTCTATGAGCCCTCTGATTGACAAGGCTACAATATCTTTGTATCACTCCATTTCAGAAAGAACCCTGCCAAGTCAATTTAGTGAGAAACTCCCATCCTAGATATCTAATCTCCCTCAATATCTGATGAAATTCAGCATTTCCTACCTTTGGTATCTGATCACCTTGACCTGCCTTCAGAAAGAATCCTGTCAGATCATTTAAACAAGGGCTGCCACCAAACCCTCCCCTGCATAGTTCCTTTCAGTAATTTTCCATCCACTGCCCCAATTCTTCTCTTTAGACAAATCTCATTTTATTTTTCTACCTTTGGAATTAAACTAAACTCAAGTTTATGCTGAGATAATTTTGTCCCTTTTGCAATAGCTCTTGAATAAAACCTGCATTGACTACTTTAACTGCTGTTTTGCTTCAGTTTCCTGTAATATTAGATGACATCCTTCCTTTTTCCTCTGGTCAATACAACTAAATTTATAGATAACCTATTTACAGTTTTCCCCTCTGCAAACTGAACTCAATTTGCAAATTTCTTGGCAAATTGAGTCCAGTATTCTCCATGGTTAAAGAATTGTTTTTTTTATTCCCTAGTTTAGATATCAGGCCCAAATGGAATCACTTATGCTAAGATTCAAAACAAATTAGACTTCTAGTTTAAGCTCTTCACTAAAGGAAATCTTAAACCAATGCATCAGGAGCGATCAGATCAGCATTGGTTAAGCAAGCTGCCTAGAAGTCTAACCTAAAGAAAGGAATTTGAGAAATTAGTATGTGAGATCTAGGTTCAATTTTTAGCAGTGATTTAAAAAAAAAAAGTAATGTTGCAGTAATCAAATTGATAAATTAGTTCCTCTTTTAGTTTAGTTCCTTTTTTTCCCTCTATTGTTCATGTCCTCTTTATCTTTAAGATTGAGTATGGTCAAACAAAAATACTTTTTTATTTAAAGTGTTAATTTTGACTAGTAGCATGTGCTTGGATGAACTATCTGAGACTATACCAGCAGAAATGGTCATTGCTACCAAAATTTTCTCTTTTACTTTAGTCCTGTCAAGTCTGAGAAGCAGAACATCAGTGTAAATAAACTCTTGTTTCCCTTTTGCTTTGTTTGGAGGCCACACAGGCAGTGATGCTTGTTGGCCACTTCATGCACTTTTACTTAAGTGTCCTACCTGGAAGTTTTTAGGAAAGGTTCTAAGGATCTGGGCTTTCTGCTTTCTGCAGAGTTTATAATCCAAACTATAAAGAAACTTAAAATGCTTAAATATGTTTTGTTTATGTTTAAAAAAGTGGTCCTTTGTTAAAGAGAACTTTTTATTTTTCTTTTAAATAAATGTGAGGGGAGGGAAAGAGGAAATATGTGTTCAAGAGTTAACACTGGCTTAACAAAAAAAAAAAAAGTCAACACTGACTTGAGAGAGCAATGACACTTTAAAAATAAATATTTTTACTTAGGTACAGAGATTTTTAGGGCCAAACTCGGTGATGGTCAGGGGTTACTCCTGGCTATGTGTTCAGAAATCACTCCTGGCTTGGGCGAACATATGGGATGCGAGGGGATTGAAACCAGGTATAGGAATTTTTAAATACTGATACTCATATTAGCCTCTAGTCATTCATACATAATTCTTACACCTTGAACTACCAGAACCAGAACCATTTCCTTTCACAGTATCTCAAGGACTCCTCCAATATTCACCGCACCCCAACTCGCAGAATTAAGCTCAGTTCTATTGACAAATATAGAACTGAAGTTTCTGAGATCCCATAACTGCCTAAAAATAGAGTTCTCCAAATATTATAAATCTTTTTCTAAAGAACAATTCTAATTAATAGGAGAAAAGAAATTGGAACCATATCCAAATTACACACTTAGCTAACATATTTCCATATCTTCTGCCAAGGGAACACATTTGGTTACCTTTTCAAAAAGACCTTCATTTATTCATTAGATCTTTTGAGATTTTTTTTTCTAGTTCTCTGCATTCTCCCAAGTTCCCTAATAACAAGATATGAGAGCCTCGAGTTCTTTTTGCTAGACTCACATTTTGTAAATTCCAGTGTGCATGCATATAATTAACATTTGTTTTTCTTTCTTTTCTTTTTTCTTTATCTTTGCTTTTTGTTTTTGTTTTTGTTTTTTGGGCCAACCCGGTGACACTCAGGGATTACTCCTGGCTATGTGCTAAGAAATTGCTTCTGGCTTCGTTTCCATTTGGGATGCCAAATGTCATCCTAGGTTAGCACGTGCAAGGCAAACACCCTAACACTTGCTCCACCATTCCAGTTCCAGTTCCTCTATATCTTTGCCTGTCTTCCTTTTTCTCTTTATCTAGTCTTTCTTTCTTTCTTTCTTTCTTTCTTTCTTTCTTTCTTTCTTTCTTTCTTTCTTCTTTCTTTGTTTCTTTCTTTCTCTCTTTCTTTCTTCTTTCTCACTTCTTTCTTTTTTCTTTCTTTCTTCTTTCTTTCTTTCTTCTTTCTTTGTTTCTTTCTTTCTTCTTTCTTTCTTTCTTTCTTTCTTTCTTTCTTTCTTTCTTCTTTCTTTCTTTTCTTCCTCCCTCCCACACTCCCTCCCTCCCTCCCTTCCCTCTTTCCGTCCCTCCCTCCTTCCTTCCTCCTTCCTCCTTCCTTCCTTCCTTCCTTCCTTCCTTCCTTCCTTCCTTCCTTCCTTCCTTCCTTCCTTCCTTCCTTCCTTCCTTCCTTCCTTCCTTCCTTCCTTCCTTCCTCCTTCCTCCTTCCTTCCTTCCTTCCTTCCTTCCTTCCTTCCTTCCTTCCTTCCTTCCTTCCTTCCTTCCTTTCTTTTCCTTTATCTTTTCTCTTTCATCAAATTAGTCAAAAATATAAAGGGTTGTTGAATCTTTTTTTTTCCTTCCTAAAAAATAGAATTTTAAGGTAAGTATTTTTTCTACTAAATGCTTATAGTTCTACTCAAGATCCTTTCTAATGGAGAATGTATCTTTTGTTCATTACACTAACATTGTGAAACACTATTTTTTTCCTTTGAGTAAACTAATAGTTATTCAATATGTCATTTTAAAATATATATATTATCATTTCAAATAAAGAGTGTCAGCAGTAAAAATAATGTTTCAGAAATCTTCTGTTTTAGAATTTATATCTGATATTCAGTAAATTTTACTGCAACCTCAGTGAACTTGAACCTGAAAATTACTTTATTTTCAACATCCTCTTAAAGATTTATAGAGAAAAATACATAAAAATATACCATATATTAGTACCTAAGTAGTGATCCTAAAGTATGATCATAATTTAATTATTTAGTACATGTAATAAATCGTATATAATGACTTATTTTTCATTATTTAGCATAGTATTTCAAATCTTCATTTCTTCATTTTATTGAAGACAACAGGCATTCCTTGATATTTATGGTTTGCCTAATTTGACACTTTGAACTCTTTCTACAATGTACTAATCATTATAGTCGCAAGAACATTGTGTTTATCCTTATGTTTTAACAGAATATATAACATATAATACTTATCCACAGGCTAATGGCTATAATAAATAAATAAATTGATGTTACCATTATTTAAAGTGAAATTGCATAAAATTTACTTCTGTAAACCCTATTAATCTGTACTATTCTTCTTATATCTAGCTATAGGTTTGCCAAGTTCTTATATTGACACTTGAAATTTTAAGAATTCTTATGCAACATATTTTCCCCTTTAAGCAATGACATGTTGAAAGTAGCCATACATAATTGTAAAGTATGGGACATTTAATTAGAGCTTATTTTTTCCATAATGAACTCATTTTAGTCATTTTACCAAAATGACCTATTTGGTTTTACAGACTAAGTTTCTTTTGTAGACCTAATTCTTACTTTGTAAGTGAAAAACAGATTTTATAGTTGTTCAAAATAGAAGAATTTATAAGAATTAAATTTGACATCTGATTATCTTTATTAAATTATTCATGAACTAATCAGAAACTCATCTATAAAATAGAAATACTTTGTTCATGGCTACATAAAATGACAGGTTTTTTTTTTTAGACAGAATGTAAGTTATACTATTAGCAAAAGAAAAAAAATAAAAAATAAAAAAGATGGAAGGTGTAGTATAGTAGAGAAAAGGAAGTAAAGCATTTTCTCTAGACCCAGCATTTAGCCTGTTTGATTCCTTGAGTCCGCCAAGAATTATCCCAGAGCATGGAGCCAGGATTAAGTTTTGAGCATCTCTGAATGTGGCCTATTAACCAACAAAAAAAAAAATTAAAGATGATTTCAGGTTTAAATCAGGTTCCCTAAGGGCAGATAAAAGGGTCTTATAATGCAAATTATTTCATTAGTGATAAACAGAAAATTGCAGATTGATTGGTTTAGAACTGCACTTTGGGGAGCGGCTAGCAATGCAATTAGGGTAAGTATTAAGTTTTACTAGGCAACGTACATCATTTTGGGTCTGTTGTATTTTTTTTAAATCTGGTGTAATTAGCTTGCTTAAGGACATTTTTCCAATGAGACTTTCAATTACTATTCCAAGTGTTTAATTTTATTCACATTTTTATTTTGATGTGGCTTGAGTGTCATCCTTATAGATCATACATTTTGATGAATTAAGTAGCAATGGTAAAGATATATGTTTTTAATAACAGAGAGATTGAGAAAAACTCGGAGGTTGTAGAGTAAACTTAAGATATTTTACCAGCTGTGATTCTTACTGTGATTTTAATTCAGCAACATAAGGGCATTTCTAGATAAGAGTGGTCCTGTGTGACTAAACTTGAAAAAAATATAGGGAGAAAAAGACATTCCTGAAAAAAAACTATTTTACCTGAGTTATCTTCCACAGAAAGAATCAGTAAGACAAGTTGCAGCTTAAGCAGTTCTATTCTCTTGAGAAAATATACATCATTGATGAAGGAAACAGAATAAACAAGACTCCAATGAATTAAAGAGCTATTTGGGAGCTGTCCTAGTTTGTTATCTCTACTTGTGTACAATAAAAGGACAGAGAGAGAAATTAAAGTGAAAGCAAGGAGATATATTTCTTCCTGAGAAGACAACATGAGCTAATTCCATGTAGGTAACAAAGAGAATATTAGTTATATTAAAATGATCCCCAGTATAGAAGGAAAATGCATAATCAGGAAAGGAACTACTAGTCCCCAAAAGCCTACTTTGATACTTAAAATTAGGTTAAATTAGGACAAGGAAAAAAGATATATTGCATTGAGCCTCTGAAGATTTGCTCTAAACACTGCTATTTTTTAAAGTTATGCTCTTTTCTCAAATTAATTTCTCAAATATTCCATGGGACAGGGAGAATTAATTTCACTAGAATCCTAAGAAGTGACATATTAATGGGGCCGGAGAGATAGCATGGAGGTAAGGTGTTTGCCTTTCATGCAGAAGGTCATCGGTTTGAATCCCGGAGTTCCATATGGTCCCCCTTGCCTGCCAGGAGCAATTTCTGAGCATGGAGCCAGGAATAACCCCTGAGCACTGCCGGGTGTGACCCCCAAAAAAACCCACACACAAAAAAGTGACATATTAAGAATAATTTTTGAAAGCTTTCTTCTAAATCTTAAAATAATATGAGCTAGGAAAGAAATAATCCTAAAAATGCACCCTTTCACTATATAAAAATTTTGTTTGTTTGGGGATCACATGTAGTGTTGCTCAGGGCATTCTCTTCACTCTATACTTAGAAATCATTACTAGCTGATTTGGACAACCATATAGAGTGCTAGGAATTGAACCCAGGTCTGTTCATGCAAGGCAAACACTTTACCTATTACATGGTGGGGAAAGCATTTGCTTTGTATATAGCTGACTTGGATTTGATCCCTAGCTCCACAGCTTGCTCCTTAGTTACTAGAGGAATAATTCCTCGGTAAAGAGCCAGGAGTAGGCCATGAACACTGCCAGATGTGATTCTTCTCCATCACAAAAATAAATCTAACAAAGAGTGAGGCCTTCATATAATAATATAATTTATAAGGATATCACTTTAATCATGGCTCTTTTATGCATTTAGGTACTTTATGCATCTCTCTTTTATGCAAATATTAAAAACAAAGTTTCAAAGTGTCCAATTCTTTTTGCTATTGAGAGTTTAAACTAAAATGTAAAATATGCAAAACCAGTGAAGAAAATTGTTCTTCAAAAACCTTGTGAAGTACTTTAAAGGTGTCCCCTCAATTTTCCTTTTTTATATTATAACTTAAGTTTTTCAAAAATTCCACCTTAAACATCCCAAAATAATGCCTCTCTAACAGATTTTATAGTCCATATAGCCATACTGGAATTTATGTAAATGGAATGTGTTGGTTCATGTCCTTATTCCTGGGCTATTCTGCATCCAATTTAATTTTATTTTAAAGATAGAGCCCAAGTATACAAAGAAAGTTCTTTTTAGTGGAATCGATGATTCTTACTTAAATGAATGATGACCTATGAGTCCTAGAGTTAGGAGTACAACAGTAGAATTAATATATGATGTGACTAGTCTTACAGAATTACCAGGAACCTGTATTTCTATAAAGTAAAATGCTTTCACTTTTATTTAACTGATTTATTTCAGTTGCATTGTCTCATGTGCTACTTGGTATAAAATGTCTTTCTTAAATCTTCTCTGAGGATTGGGTCACAGTTCTGATGAAATTAGGCTCACACATTTCTATGGATTTTATTCAGCTCCCTGAATATGAAATTCTGTGGTGAAATAGTTATGTAATAAGACAAGAGTACCACTGTAAGGAAAAAAAGACTGAATACAAAATGACCTATTGGCATAGCTAACTGGTAAAAATGGTCAATTCTACCTAAAATTGTTGTATGAACATTACGCTCGATTTTTGTATCTTGATTTAGCTTTGAAAATTTTTATTTCTTCTTTTTTTTTACCGTGAATTATAAAATTATTTATGCTTGGGTTTCTGACATAAATTGCTGGAGCACCAATCCCTTCATCAGTCTCTACTTTCTATCAACAATATTCTCATTTCCCTCCAAAAGCATCTTCTAAAAGAGGTACCCTCTCCCACTCCCTCTATGTTTTAAAGTATTGTTGCATATCGGATTTCATGCATCACATTTTATCATCTTTCAACCCTTTCTTTTCTTTTTGGTTAAATGGCTAAATAATTTCCTCCACCATTGTTGTGATGTTTTCTTCCTGCCCCCACCCCCCACCCCAACAGAAAGCTCCTACAGAAGATCAGTTCTCAAGTTCTTTGTTTTTCTTACCTTTTGGCATTTCTAATTCCCCATTATATTTCCCTTTATATTGCAAATAAAAGTCATTATTTAGTGTCTGTCTTAGGCCTGAGGAGTTTTAATCAAATTGGTACTCTCCAGCTCCATATATGTAGCAACAAATAGCATCATTTTTTTTTCTTGTGGTAAAGTAATATTCCATTGGATATATACACCATAGTTTATTTATCCAATCTTCTGTTCTTGGACCTTGGGTTGCTTCTAACTTTTGGATATTGTGGATAGTGCTACAAGCATCATAAGGATGCTAATGCCTTATTCCCATTGTGTATTTTGGGTGCTTTGAGTATGTTCCAAGAAGCAGAACTGCTGGATCAACTGGGGATTCAAAAGAAATGCTCAAGTATTTTCCCAAAGGACTGGACCAATCAAAATTCCCAACAGCAACAAATAAAAGTCCCTTTCTCCTTACATTCTCCCCAACACTGGTTGTTGTTCTTATTTTTGATGTCTACTAGTCTCTTTGGTATGAGAGTTTCTTTGTTATTCCATGGTTGTATTGGTTTGCATTTTTATAATTGTTAGTGATGTATTCAGTCTTTTTTTGTTATTTTTTTCCTTACAGGGGTATTTTTGTCTTATTTTATGAATTCTTTAAGGAAGTTTCTGTTCATCACTTGTCTCCATTTGGGGATGTTTTAGATATTTTTAAATAGTTCTGTTAGTTCTATAAATAGAAATATTTCTCAGTTATTAACCCATTATGTAATAAGTGATGGAGAAATTTTTATTCTATTTTTGGCACATTGGATTGTACAAAGACTATTCCTTGTTCTGTACCTGTGGCTTACTCCAAGCGGTTGCTGGTAGAGCATATGGTGACAGGGACTGAAACCTCTAATTTCACATACATCCATTTTTTTAAGACAAAATGAGTTCAATGATTTGTATCTGATCTTAATTTTTATAACAGGCTTTATAAATATGTCAAATTTTTTGAACTCTCTCTTCAAATAGAAAGGAGTCTATACTAATTGCATATAATTTCATGTGAGTTACATTTAAACCAGTATGCAGATAATTCCTTAGGGATTCTGGAATCTAATATTAATTATCACAGCCTTCATTTAATTCTCCACAAAACTGACTATCATAAATAAACACATGGGCAAAATTGACTATCTTAAACATACTTATCTTGTCCAATCATAAACTACAAGTGATTACATTGTTGTTAAGACAAGGAATGAAGTTGGGATGAATGTTTACAAGCCTTAGACTATATAATCTACTGTACTCTCTACTGGAAATGATTATTAAAAATTTGGCCTGGTGATGCCCATCACATACTCTGGCTCTTTCCTCAAGCATCACTCTTGGTAGCTCTTCGGGAACTATATAAGATATAAGATGAAACCCAACTACCTACCCCAAAGGTGTTCTACCAACTCCCTCCTTCCTAAAACCTCTTTCTTTGATATATAAAAGTCCACTTGATAGTACTTTTGTCTCACTGGACCTTCGCCCTCCTGATATTAGGAATTGGTTTATATAAAGAAAGGTCAGTTCTGGCTTTGGGATGAGGCAAAAAGAGAGCATGGGCAAATGCCATGCCACTTTCATCATTTCCTGACTGCTTGGTGTATTTTTTATTCGCCCCTACCCTGGTTCTTCAGACCCCTTCGTCTAAAAGAACAGAAAAAGAGTGTAGGGTGAGATCACAACTTGTGGATTTTTATTTTACAAAATGTGATTCTAGGGATCAAACTCTTGTCAACCACATGCAAGGTAAGGAATTTAACCCCTGTATTGTCTCTGGCTCTGATTAGAACATTTTTTAAGTATAGAGTTAAATGATAGTCACTGCTTTATACTTCTACATAATGGTTTCTATCATACATCTCATAACTTTCTATTATAAAAAAATTGAAAAATAGCTCTCAAACCCTGAGCACCAAACAACCTCATTTCTGATTTCTTTATTCTTTTATATAATCTCATATTTCCTCTGCTAATTCTTTTTTTTTTCGGGAGGGGGGTCACACCCCGCTGTGCTCAAGGGTTACTCCTGGCTCTATGCTCAGAAGTCGCTCCTGGCAGGCTTGGGGGACCATATGGGATGCTGGGATTCAAACCACTGACCTTCTGCATGCAAGGCAAACGCCTTACCTCCATGCTATCTCTCCAGCCACAGCTCTGCTAATTCTTATCTATTCTGTTACTAATAGTGTGTCTTTTACATTTATATTTATGTATATTGATATAGCATATATTTGAGAAATCATGAGATGTTCATTTATCTATCTTACTTATTTTAGTTAGGCTAATGCCAACCTAGTTCACCCACACTATAAAAATTGGAGATTTAATGATTTTTTGGAATTGGACAATGTAGCATTGTGTATGTGATATTTGTAAACACACAGAGGTGTGAATATTTACATGTTTGTTGCATTCTAGCCCTTTATTCAACATTAAACCATTAAGTAATTTTTTCTATTTTGAGTGATAAAATGGATGTTTCAATAAGCATAAAATGTAAATATATCCTTGTACAGTGATGTTTATTTTCTTTAAATCTTTTAAATCTATATTGATAATTAGGATTATTGCATTAAAGACTAGCTTTATTTTTTCTTTTTTAATTTATATTACAATAATGTATATGAGTTGTCTCTTTTCTGCTTCCCTAAAATGACTATTGTTATTTCGCACTTTAATCATAACAATCATCTGATAGGTGTGGAGTGATATTTTATTGTGTTTTGGATTTGTTATTAGTGGTATTACACTTCTATCAGTGTTTGGGCTACAGTGCTCAGGGCTTGCTTCTGACTCTTCTCAAGAATCATTTTCCCTCTCATTCTCTCAGTCTCTCTCTCTCTCTCTCTCTCTCTCTCTCTCTCTCTCTCTCTCTCTCTCTCTCTCTCTTTCTCATTCTCTGTCTTTCTCTCAATATCCTGCATCTTATCTGAGATTTTTCTGAATTGTGAAAAGCTTTTTTATATTTTGTTTATAAGAACATATATAAATATAAGGTTTGAAATATTTTCTCCCATTGTTTGTTTGTTTTTTTATATTGATTTTACCCTTTGCTATGTAGAGATACTTTAGTCAGCTACTTTTTGTCTTGTACATATTTGCATTTGTTGCAAGTGCTTTGTTGTAATCTCAAAATATAAAATATAAAACATTATAAGAAAAATTTTAAAAAGCTTTTTCTTCCTATATGCTCTTTTAGAATTTTTATGGTTTTGATCTTATGAGATCAAAAGCCTTTCATGGATTTTGAGTGATTTTTTTTGTATTGTGTAAGACAGAAGACCAGATTTATAGTTATTCTTTCCCCAAAGATTCCTAGTTCTTTCAGTAACATGTATTTATTATATTTTCCCATTGTGTATTCTTGGTACTTTTTCTGAAAACTAGTTGACTGCTTATGTGTAAATTTATATTTCATTCTCTATACTGTTCCACTGATATGTGTCTGATTTTACAGAATGTTTCTATTTGAATTTCTAATCCTTGGCTATAGAGTTTGAATTCAGTATGTGTAAAGTGTCTAGCTTTATTTTTCCTGATAAATATTATTTTGGGTATTGGGGACCAAGTGAAATTCAACATGAATATTAAAACATTTTTTGTAAAAAATATTTTGTCATTTTATTAGGATTGCATTAAATCTAAAGGTCAGTTTAGTGGTGTGAACATCTTAACAAAATTGTCTTTTCCAACCTATGATATAGATATATTATATTTTTTCCAATTATTTCAAATAATGATTTATAATAGTCTCTGTCCAGCTATTTAAACATTTTAGTTAAATTTATTATTAAGATATTTTATTTTGAAATCCTAATGTAAATGGGCTTATTTTCTGTATAAAATTTAATATGATTTTGGTCACTGTACTAATACATTTTTACATGTGAATTTTATATTCTATAATTTTACCAAATTAATTTATTATTTCCATCAATTATTTTCTATTGTGTTTGTGTTTGCATTGAGAATTTTTAGGGATTTCTGCATATAAGGTATTTGTATATACAGAGTTAATTTTACTTCTTCCTTTCTTAGTTAGATGTTTAAATATATTTTACTTGCCTTTGTGGTCAGGTTAAATTTTCCTTTTCTACACTGAGCAGTAATGGCAAAAGTGGGTGTCAATGCTTTCCTCTTTCTATTACAGAAATACATTCATTCAGCTTTACATCATTGAACATGATGTTACTTGTGAACTTTGCATCGATGACATTATTAATGTATATTATTCCAGGCATTAGTTTTAGAAAACTTTTCCCTAAGATATTTAGTTTCGTAAATATTTTGGTAGTTATATTTTTTCTATATAAAATTTATTGAGAATATTTATCACAAAAGAATGTTTAATTCTTGTCCTGCTAGTTCTTATTTGTATCATTTTTCTCTGCATATGTATTAGTCTTAATTATGCTAATGTAGACAATGTAACTAATTGGTATATGTATATGTACACACAGAGTTAAAGCCACATGGTGCATGCGATATTTTTAAATTATGCTCTTAAATTTTACTTGCTACCATTTTGTTGAGAATGTTTGCAACTATGCACATCTAGCATAATGATCTATAATTTAGTTTCTATCATTAATTAAATAATTAACTTGGATAGTGTTCTTATCTGATTGGTTTTAGAATAATGTTGGACATATAAATTTAATTTGGGAGTTTCCCATCTTAACTGTTGGAAGAAAAAAATGTTTGTTATTAAATCAGTCTTTAATTGTGTCATTTCCTCCTCAAAATTATGCTATGATTGTGGGGGTGTTTATGGTTAGTAATTTAATGTCTGAGCTAGAAATTAATCAAATTTTTGTTTCCATATAGTTAATTCTTAGTAACCTGTGTTTTCTTTAAAATTTACTTTGTGTTTTGATGTTATCTCAGTGCACAGATCCTCAGAGTAGTTTCTTAAGGTTCTTTGCATTTCTTATAATTTGTCAATTCTTTCATTTATCAAATTTTTAACTTGAATTATTTTTCCTTACACTTGCTTAAAGAGCACCAGCTGTACCATTTAAAAATAAGCTCAAAAATTAAAAGTAAATAAATATTAACTAATAAGATTTGTAATTATTTTTTGTAAAACTTTATTAAAGCACAATGATTTGCAAAGATTTTATAGCTGAGTTTTAGATATAGAGTGTTCCAGCATAGATCCCACCACAAGAGTCAACCTTTCTTCCATAAATGTTAACAGTGTTTCCCTCCTTTACTCCTACTCCCCAGCCTGATATCTTGACAAGTACTTTTTTAACCTCAGTTGTTAAGGTTTAGGTCTCACTATTTCAGTTCTATTGGCTCCGTTCTATGGATATTTAACTCCTTAAACAACACTGATGTACCAATTATCTTTCTACTTTATGTTTCACTTATTTTCTCTGCTCTGGTCTTTGTTGTTTCATGTCTTTACTCAATTGGAGTGTACTTCATTGATTTCTGCTCATTAAATCAGAGTAATCTACCCATCTTGAACTATTAGCTTTGTATAGAAAATAAACTTCACCAATCAGACTAGCGCTAACAGTTAGATGTCTCTAAAAATCTTCCTCCTTGGTTCTCTCCACTGCCAACTAGCCAAGCAAAATAGAATAGCATTTTTGAATGTCATCCTTGCGCAGGGGCCATGCTAATCTTCTCTGTATCGTTCCAATTTTAGTACGTGTGCTGCTAAACTGAGTAGGACAGAATAGCATTTTTGAAGTTCTATTCAATGGTCTGAAGACATAGGAACTCTTCATAAACCCTTCCTAGGTATCCTAGAGGTTATTAATGGTCTCCAACTTCTGTGCTCATTTCAGGCTAATTTCAATTATAGTCTTTGGGCAGTGGCTGGAAAATCTATGTGATACAAATTTTCTGACCTCTCCCTCTCTATGGAGCACTGGAAGGTATGTATCTTTTGCTGAATTATTCAATATTAAGTCATAGTAACAGACACTAGGAATGTACATATTTTCATGTAAAATTAATCAATTTTCCCTATAAGATTTATAAGATTCCTTATAAGATTTATAAGATACTTGAACTATTCTTTATTTTTGTATAAATTATTTTATTTAAAGCACACGTATCACATAATTTACAGCTGTCATAATAAATTTGTTTTCTGGTAGATGGGAATTAATTTATTAAAAATAAAAAAAGAAAAGAAAGAAATTAAAAGAAAAATGGACAAAAAGAGTAAAGCAGAGCTGGAGCAGTAGTACAGCACTTGTCTTGCATGTGGCCAACCCAGTTTTATTTTAAGTATCCTATATGGTCCCCTGAGGACAACCAGGAATAATTCAAACACAATGTTCCAATCCCAATACACAGTGCAATACTTCTCTATATTGAGTCCCCAGGTTCCCTCTCACTACCCCACTGCTCACTTGACAGGTATATAACAACTGTATTTTTATATTGCTTTCCACCAGAAAAATTAAAGGAAGAAAAATAAAATTATAAAAATAAATCAGTAAAATTTGATTTATGATGATTGCTGTATGGTTTATAATTTATGGTAAAATACATTCAAATACATTAATGAATATAATATAATGTCCCATTTACATAACTAAGTTTTAAACTCCCGACATCTAAAATATATTGCATTAAATTTTATTGTGTACTCGGATTTTATTGTGATAATATAATGTCTCCATATGTCATAAATAAAAAGTGTTTAGTGCTAATATAATTAGAACTAACACGAACAGCAAAAAATTTAGTAAAAATAAATAAAATTACAAAAACGTTTGTAGGGGAAATTTAAATTGTGATTTACCCTAAGATAGGTGATATAGTTTTTTTTATTAGAAGATTTTATATTGTAGGTACTACTTAAGTCTATTCATTACTGAGTAAAATATTGCAATAATTGAATGTAAAAAACTGATTAGACATAGAAAACATATCATACTAAATTAAATGTTGATTTGTTCTTGAAAAATGCATAAAATCCCTTAGCAAGCTAGAATCCCTTAGCAAACCACCTTTCTTTGTCTAGTAGAGGACAAACTGTAAGAAACTATGAGTGACGAGTCATGCTCAATGCCACAAGTTGGGAAGTTTGTCCTATCTTTTAAAGCTCTTTTAGTGTCAGAGAGATAATACAGCAGAAAGGGGGCTTGCAATGCTCCCTTCTGACCTGGGTTCAATGTTTAATCTTTATCACCACATATGGTCTAAGAGACCCATCAAGAAATACCCCTGAGCACAGAATCAGAAATATGCCCTGAAAACTGTTATGTGTGATCCTAAAACAAATAGACAAACAAAAACAAAATAAGAGGCTTATTTAATGCTTCTTGTAAAATTGGTATCAGTGCTATGAATTTTCTATGTTGTTGCATGCCCATAAATCTCTGTATCTTCCTTCAAATTTCAATGTTAATTTAGCCAAAAAATCTATTTTTGATGAAGATGTTTATTTCATGGACTTTTGTACCCTACTGGTAGAAGTATGTTAAATAGCACCTGGATCCTCTCTCAGAATAAATATATTCAAATACCTTATTAACTTCTTTAGATTCTTCTATATATTTCAAGAAAACTAGATTACTTCTTACTATTTTATTTATACAAGGTGATACCAAACTCTATTCATAACCAATAAATTATATGTCAGTAGTGGCTTCTAAGAGTTATAAAGAAAAAAAGAAATGACAGAATTAAGAAAATTGCTTCAGTCTAAACTTCTTGCTACTTAAATAAAAAAACTCCCCAAGACTAAACTGGAAAGAAATTTTTTGTTTGATGTATGAATCTAAGTAGTACCACTCCCACTTCAAGTGAGTTAGCTCACTTGCACTTTTTTTTTTTTTTTTTTTTGAAACTATATGATGTTGGAGAGGAGTTGGTAGTGCAGATGTAGGGAGTTTGCCTTTCATGCAGCTGATCCCAGGATGGACCTCGATTCGTTCCAGGGGCATACCATTATGGTCCCCCAAACCAGGAGCGATTTCTGAGTGCAGAGCGAGGAATAACCCCTGAATGTCACTAGGTGTGTCCCAAAAACAAACAAAACAAAACAAAAAAACAAAAAACAAATAAAACAAAAAAGAAACAAAACAAAAAGCCCAAAACACTAAATAAAGTTGAAAAGTACAGTCAAGTTTTCCTACCTAATCCACATGTTGATATGATAATAAAAACAGGTAGCATGGGGCAGAGCAATAGCGTAGCAGTAGGGTGTTTGCCTTGCATGCGGACAACCCCAGACAGACTCGGTTCTATTCTCGGCACCTCATATGGTCCCCCCAGGTCTGCCAGGAATGAATTCAGATCACAGAGCCTTAGCGTACCGGTGTGCGAACCCCCAAAACAAAACCAAAAATAGGTAGAATATAAACAATAGGAAATAGTAATCATGAATTACTTTACTCCCCACCATATATATATAAATATATATACATATACACATATTATGTATGTATGTATGTATATGTGACTTTTATCATTTCCATCATGAAATTTATCGCATCACCACATGCTCCTCTTTTGTTTTGTTTTGTTTTTTGTTTTTTCTTTTTTTTTTTTTTGGGTCACACCCGCAGCCGCACAGGGTTTACTTCTGGCTCTATGCTCAGAAATCACCCCTGGCAGGCTCGGGGGACCATATGGGATGCCGGGATTCGAACCACCATCCTTCTGCAAACGCCTTACCTCCATGCTATCTCTCCGGTCCCCACCACATGCTTTTATTTAAATATTTATCAATATCCTGAAAATAAAATTTCAAAGAAAATAGGAAATGATTTTAATGAAAGTAAAATTCCAGTGACTACCTTCTCTGAGTATTTATTTTAACAAGTTAGCCGACATAGAAATAAACAGTGACTAGAAAAAGGATACTCAATTTGAATAAAGAAAATAATGTATAACTCATAGGTATAGTAGCTATCTGGTTCAATGTAAATGTAATAATAAAGATTTGGCTCAAGAACTGAAAGAATGTGCTAGAATTTGAAAATAGAGTTTGAGAATTTTGCTTTCAAGGTCAATAATGTTATGTCTTGTAAAATAGAAACAATAGGATAAAATTCTCATATCAATGCTCTTGAAATAAAACTTTAAGATATACATTGGAAGGTGAAATAATTGACAGTAGGTTTCAAACCAAATCTTGTTTTATTTATTCTCTTGGAACTTTCAAAGGATGAAGTCTATTCTTACCTATTCTATGTTTATAAGAGCTATGTACAGCATCTCTAAACTTTTGACAAGAATAAAAAATATTTTCTGTGTCAACACACTGGTTGTAAAGACTGAAAACAAAACTTTCTCCAATAAAGTAGTAGTAAATCATGTAAGTAAAATCCTTTTATGATTTTGTTGTGGAAATGATGAACTCTTTTAACTGTAATGGCTAGGTGCCTTACCTCTTCTGTTTTTCATTTCCTTCTTCTGCACATACATAATGCACCATGATAATCGATGGGAGCTTACTCAATGTTGACATGAATGTGTTTTTAATGAAAACTGTTGTTATAATTTTGTCAGATCTCAAAGTGGTTTTTGCCTTTTAGTCAGTGGGAGGAAAAATAAAAAGCCATTATGTTAGCCAGAAATCCTGGATTCCTTTCTCATACAATGTATTTTTGCCTTTGGATATTTTCACTGTCATTTTAGGCATTCTAACAGCCCAGGCACTGCTATAAAGCTGAGTGAAGTGGGATTGTACTAAAAGGCATGGAAATGGATTTCTTTCAGTCATTTAAAGATTACTTTCAGAAGTAAAATAGTAATATTTTTAAACTGAAAAGATCATTTGATTTACTACATAGCTTGATTATTCTTTATACTTATTAAAATGCAGTGGTAAAATGTACTATATCTAGGCTGAAATTTAAATGTAATGAATTGAAGATTGAAATGCATTTTTTATTTTCATGCAGATTTTACTGTTGTAACAGTCAAGGGGAATACATGTATATATATATATATGTATATATATATACACCATGTGGACTGAGAAAATAAAATTTGAAGTAGCATTGTGGTCAATATGCAAAGTGAATGCACAGGAAACATGCTTTGTAGAATATTAATAAATAACATTAGATAAGAGTAACACTTTGTGATTTAACAGAGAAATTAGTGTCTCCAGAAAAGATTGGCAAGGGAAAGGAAGTTTTTATGATTAACGATTAAATCACGTGGGATTTTATGACATAGAATAATAAGAAATATAAGAATAAAACTTTGGCTTAGAACAATATAGTTAGTAAAATAAACCTGTCATCAGACAGATTTATGATAACCATATTTATTCACCCATTTTCATGTGTGTTACTTAAATTCTTAGTTAAATTATTCCATTTATTTAATTAAAACATATTTTCAAAAAAGGACATGCATAAATTTAGAAACATATTTGTCTATGTTCAGGGCTTACTCCTAGTTCAAGCACTCAAGGGTCACTCTGCCAGTGCTCAGGGGACAGTCTAAGTGCCAAAGACTGAGCCTCAGGTAAGTCATCCACTTTCCTATCTCTCTGGCCACTCAGAAACTATTTTACATGTGGAAACTCACTATATACATAGTGCAGCAGAAAATTGAACATAAATACATAGAATTATAAACAAAATCCACAGAAATAAAATGAAAACTTAAAATGAAGTGAATAATGAGTTATAACAGACTACTTCTATGACATTGAAGTTATTCTATATTTATCCAGGATGAAGTCTAGAAGACAGATTCTGAAGAGATACAATATCATAAAAAATCTATTAAAATTGGAAAACTTTCAAAAAATAGATATCTTTACCATGCATTCTATCTCTCCACCCTATCATTTATTATTTAAGTTTTCTAGACAGCAGATTTTATATGTTAGCTTGAGCTTATATTTAGCTATCCAACAAAATAAATAGGAAGAACTAACATGCATGGTATAGGATTATTAAAAATTTAAATAGACAAGCATATAAAATAAATAAATTTGTATTCATATCATAATGATATATTACAAGAACTGCATAAAAGAACATTACTAAATTATTCAGATAAAAATATCATTTGAAATTTATGACAGTTAAAACAACAGAACAATGGTAAGATTTTACAATATGTTAAGAAAATCTAGAAGGTAGGATAAAGGCAAATATATTAGATCAATTTAGGAGACCTAAATACCAAAATTGTCATTTGTGCTAGAAAAGTAAACAAGCAAAAGGGGGGTAGATAATTATTTCATAAATAAAAATAAATGATAGAATTAAATGTATAGTAATAAAATTTTGCTAAAATTAAATTGCAACCATAATTTATCACAATTATAGGTTGGAATTAGAACTTGTAGGGTTTTTCTTTATAAAATTAAATATATTCACACATAAGATGTCTTTTTCCAAAAATATGAAATTTTTGATCCTTTTGTTACTGTAAATAATAAATATGGTCACGTTTAGTAATTATTGTTCTTTAATGGAAATGTCTTTATTTAATAACCTGAAATAAGAAATAACACTGTGCCCTTTTACTTAACCAAATCATAATGTTGTAGCCAAAGCTTCTGATAACTGATTTTCACTGAATTACATATGACTATGTTGAGTTCTTTAATGCATTGTAAACTAAGATGATTAATTTTATCAGTCACTTAGAAAAATTCTGAATATATATATTTTTATGATGTGAATCTACAGTTGATTATGCACCAACCTGATGCTCAGGGAACCATAGAAAATGCCATGGATCAAAACCAGATTCACCTCCTGAAAATCACACTTTCTGAACCCTGTACTAATACTCCAGACCTGAGCACAATTTATCTTTTAAATAAGTGTTCACAAAATTGTCTTGTGCCACCATCACTGCTGTGTGACAAGAAACCCATATGCTTTGTAATGCATGACTGAATTAACCAATTATTTTGATTTGTTTTATTTCTCTATATCCATAGCAAAAACTTCGATATCTGTTAACAGCATGAATTTTTCATATTTTATCAGTATTATCAAAAATAAACAAAAATAAAACAAATCAGCAATTCTGAGATCAAAAACTAATCAGGCTCCAAAAGAAAATGACAGCCAATGATTCTTCCAAGATAGACATGTCTGGGCTGCTAAATCTGGGGCCTTGTTGGTGGCAGACAGTTTTCTTTTTCTGAGTGAAGGCATAGCAGCCCAAAGTCATATCCAATACTCTTCTATAGAAGTGGCCAACCTAAACAATTGAATTTAAAAAATGATGAAAAGCTAAATCTTCTATGGGCTAAAAACTCTGGTATGTTCTAGGAATGGGAGCAGTAGATTTGTCTGGGCTGATAATTTTGGGACCTTCTTTGAATGGTAGTGGGCAGATTCCCCTTCCTGCCAGAAGGCAGAGCATCTCACAGCCACACCCAACTCCTCCAACAAAAAGACCTTAACCTAACTTTATGAAGCTTCTACACCACCAAATTTATTTCATCCCTAGAGTTTATGACCTCATGCCAATGTATAGTACCTCAAAATTTCATAGTAGTGTCAGCCTACTATGATCACAGCCAATCTGATGGCAAGGTTGCATAGAAGACCACTAACTTAAAGTGCCTAAATAGTAACACAAAAGACTAAACTAGCACCAACCAAAGCCAGATATCCTTACAAAAAGCCTTTAGTAACACTATTGAGAGATATAATAACTTTTACATATTGATCTTTAGTGATCTAAGTTTTAATAATTCCATTTGCCTTTATGTTGTCAGACAATATGAAGTATATCTGTTTCTGCTTGCAAGGACTTGCAAGGTGGCAGGCTAGGGTGGTAGGAGGGAAACTAGGGACATTGGTGAAGGGAAGTTCACACTTGGTGGTGAGATTGGTATTCAAACATTTAATTTCTGAGAACTGAAAAACTTGAAAATTACAGTGCTACAATGAAACATTAAAAATATTTAAGGGACTATAGTGATAGTTCAATCAGGAGTATAATTGTCTTGCACATGCCCTAACCAAGTTACAACTCCGGCAACCCAAATAGTTCCTGGACACATGAGAAATAATTCCCAAATGAAGCTCAGAGGTAACTTCTGAGCACCTCTATGTGTGTTCTAAAAACAAAACAAAACAAAACAACAACAAATAAAATATAGCTTCTTGATATTTCTTAGAATGTTAAAATATATCTCAATATTGATCCTATTAGTTTATGTGGAAATTAAGTAGTAGCTCCAAACCAAAGGGCATTTAAGCGCTTAATTTATGTACCAAAATTTAGCTCACTTGTTTGCACTGGCTTCTAATAGCTCATACTGGTCTACTTGACCCTGACATGTCAGCAGTAGCTAGTGATCTGAGATTACAAAATTCCAAGTCACAGTCAAGAGTGTGAATCAAGGGTCAGAGAAATAAAACAGAAATAAAGTGTTTGCCTTGGAAGTGGTCAACTCTGTATTCCAATTCTAGAAAACACATCCCATATGATACTCCAAGCTTCACCAGGATAGATTCTGCAGCATAGAACTACGAGAAGCCCTTAGCACAGCCAGATATGCCTCTTTGTCCAAAAAAGAAATGTGCTCCTGAAGAAAGAAAAAAAGTATAATTCACTATTGATTTTAATCAGAAAGGCTTCTGTTAGCACTTTGCATTTTGTATCAGAACATGCAGTACTCACTATTGTACTTTGTCACAATCAAATGTCTGCTTGACCTTGGCAACATTGCTATGCCAGTCACTTGTGAACAAGATATTCCAGTCATTGGTAATGTTGGAATGCAAAATTACAGCCACCAGGTCAAGCACAGTTAAGCACACATAACTGAATTTCCCCAGTCTCACCAGGCCTCCTCAACTCTGGCACTGCAGACAGGTTCAAAATCTAGGGACTCTCAAACCTCAACTATTTTCAGAAATGTGACTTGTTGCATCTGGAACTCACAGTTGCAGGGCCTCATCAGTTTCTCAGGTCTGTTTAAGCACCACATCCCAGAATCCATGTAAACTCCTATGGAGCCAGATATAGTAGAGAGAAAAAATGCTCACTGAGCTTCAACATTTAGACAATAGCC
The DNA here is from genome assembly GCF_024139225.1 of Suncus etruscus. Taxonomy (NCBI): domain Eukaryota; kingdom Metazoa; phylum Chordata; class Mammalia; order Eulipotyphla; family Soricidae; genus Suncus; species Suncus etruscus. The sequence continues at coordinate 48,795,394 of NC_064859.1, read as the reverse complement.
TTCAAGAACTAATGTAGCACAACTATAAATATTAATAAAAAGTATTTTCAAATTATTTTTATTTAAATAATTGTGATTTATAGGTTATTTATAGTTAAGTTTTAGACATACAATCTTTTAGTATTAATCCCATCACCATTGTCAACCTCCTTCCACCAATGTTCCCAGAGTTTATCCCATACCATATTCATATCCACCCCAGCCTGCCATCATAATGTCTCATGATTGTTGTTTACCCCATGGCTTTTTTTAATGCCACCAAATGCACTGAATGTTCTTCATAATTTCACATCTGTCATCAAAAGAAGTCTTAAAAGAGTTTCAATGACGTTTAGTGAAGTAAATAAATCATGAATGAGAAATAATGTAGACAAAGTATGAAGGAATGTATTAAAACAAAAAAAGATAATATAAAGATTACAGTGATGAACTAACAAGTTTAAACTAAAAAACCTGAAGTCACAGAAAATACAAACTTTAAAGCAGTTGCCTTACAAATGGCCAACTTCAGAGATCGAGGTTTATGGGCAGTTTGAAGGTGATGTGCCATAATTTTGTGTAATTCTCAAAATACAGAAGGGAGAGGCATAGTGAATGCCAAGTATTTTTTCAATCAAGAATTGTCTAATATGTATATTCTGACATATTACTATGTCAGAAGTATGATTTGAAAAATAAAGTTATTCAAACAACAGCTAAAAGGAAACTTTCTTCACTAAAAGGAAGCTCTAAAAAGTACTTAGCAAGCTTTCATAAAGAGTACATGTCACTTTCATGTAACAAAATACCTAAAATGCTTAAAATATTAAGTAGTAGGATAATAATTATGAATATTATGGATAAGCTCAGAATATGCTTGGTTTTACTTTAAAACACGATATAAGTTTAGAACCTAATATACAAAATGCTTAACAAAGAGGCAAAAAACAAGATCACTACACAAAAGACAAGTGCCAAAGTATAACAAAATATGATCATAAAATGGGAGTTTAAAGACAGTACAGAGTTTAAGGAATTTGCCTTGTAAGTAGTCAACCACAAGGCCATGAATATTCATGAATTTCCCTTTAGCAAAGACCAGGGAGTAGACCCCAACCACAGCTGGATGTGGCCAAGTCCATTCTTTCCCCAAAAGTTAATTATAAAGTAACAATTAAGGCTGTCCTGAATACAGGCAGGGGATGGGGAAGGAAGCTATGTGGGTATTGGTGATGGGAAGGTTGCAAGGTGAAGGGGGGTGTTCTTTTTATGACTGAAACCCAACTACAATTATGTTTGTAATCACAATGTTTAAAAAATAAATTATTTAAAAAACAAAATAACAAATACAACCAAGAACATCAAGAATCCACAAATATTGTAATTTTAAGATGATTTTAATATGTGTGAATGGATTGAGCTTACCCATTAAATGTCACAAAATTACAGATTGCATATATCAATAAAACTAAACTTTCTATTGTCTTTAATAGACTCAAGCTATAAAGATAAACACAAATAAAAGTAAAAATAATCATATTAATGAATAAATTATTCCAGTAGAAAGGGGGCCATAGGAATGATTCTGTCAGATAAACTATACTTTCATCAATAAAGGTAACAAGAAGAAGAAAATTACATTATATAAATATTAAGGGAGAAAACCACTAAGAGGATATAATAATTATTGAGATGTCTACATCAAACAAGGAATAGCATGTTAAGTAAATATTAGCAGAATTATAAGAAAAGATAAAGGTACCCATTGCCATTTATGGAAAAATTAACGTGACAAAAAGTAATCAAGAAAGCAAGAGCCTTTAATTAGCAGTTGAATCACAGAAATGACTAATAAAAATTTCCAAGAAAATGTACTAGTAGCAGCATGAAGAAAATGTAAACCATTCATACTATTGGTGGGCATGTCTATTAGTATAGAATCTATAAAACAACATGGGAGCCATTCAAAAATACCTTAAAAATTGATCTACCATAAGATCCAATAATTCTATTCCTAGGTATTAATAAAAGTAATTTGAGAACAATAATTTAAATTGATGTTCATTGCATATGTGAAATTTTGTTTACTGAAGCACTATTTTCTATTTGCAGAATATGAAATAACCAGTGTCATATTATAGACAAATGGTTAAACTTATATATATTCATATATTTACATATATTATATATACCCAATAGAGTAAATGGGTAGATGAATCATATTAAATGAGTTAAATCAGGAGAAAGACATATATTATATTAATTCACTCATATACAGACTACAGACAAAGTGTGGAAACAAAGAAAACTGCTGGGAACAAACCCATGTACAAATATGGAGTCAATGAGGCAAAAATGTAACGGACTGTGGTAGTGTATCCTATTGTCTCAATTAAAATTAAAATGTCAAGGACAGCTAATCAAAGAAGTCACACTTGACCATCAACAGAAAAGCACAGCTCTCTGTTAACTAGTAACTTTTCCTTTTTTCTCCTAAATTGTCTTTATTGAACTTAACATTGAACTTGTTTGTTCATTTCTCTGCATCCTCCATTTGACAGTGAACTGTCTAATGATAGGGATTCTATTCTTTTTATATATTTCTGTATTTACAGAACATCAAAACAATTTTATTATTAGAGCACAATGATTTATAGAGTTATTCATAGTTGAATTTCAAGCATACAGTGTTCCAGCACTGATTCCCACTAGTGTCAAATTCCCTCCACTAATATCCTCAGTTTACCTCCCGTATCACTCCCTCTCATTGCTATTTTAACGTGGAACCCTTTTATTAGAATTGATATATTTTTCTGAATTTTTTATTTGAACATCTTGATTACAAGGTTTGTCATAATCCAGTTTATTTTTTTCACAGATAAAGTTACAGTCATGTAATGTACAACTTACACTATCTGCATTTTTGCCATCTATGTCAATAGTTTCCCTCTCACCCTCCCTAATGACCTTTTCACTCACAACCACTCTCTCTTGCCTGCTTTTGGGACAGACATTTTAATTCTTCTCTCTCCCTTTCTCTCTTTTACTCACTCATTCACTCACTCACTCACTCACTCACTCACTCACTCACTCACTCACTCACTCACTCATTCTATTTTCTTTTTTGATACTAATTTTCTCCTAATCCTTACCTCTATTGTCTCTGGATATCATCCCCACACTGTCTCCCCCCCTTATATCCCACAGATGACTGAGATAATTTTATGTTTGTCACCCTCCTAATTCAATTCACTCATCATAATAATCTCCATGTCCATTCAGATGCAATCAAATGTCAAGACTTTATTTTTCCTAATGACTGTACAATGTTCCATTGTGTAAATGTACCACTGTTTATTATCCACTCATATACTGTTGGACACCTGGGTTACTTTTTAATCCTGTTCATTTTAAATAGTGCTGCAATGATCATAAGAGTACAAAGGGAATTTTTACACTGTGTTCCTAGCGTATATCCCTATGATTAGTATTGCTGGATCATAAAGAAGCTCAATTTCTATTTCTTTGAGGAATACTCAGATTGTTTTCCAGAAAGGTTCGACTAGATTACATTCCCACACTTCCAAGCCAGCACTGATTGTTCTTGTTCTTTGTGATGTGTGCCAGTCTTTGTGTTGTGAGACTATACTTCATTGATATTTTGATTTGCATCTATCTTTCTGATAATTAGTGGTGTGGAGAATTTTTTCATGTGTCTTTTAATCATTATATTTCTTTGAGGAAATGACTTTATTTTTTCTCCCCATTTTATGATGAAGTTAGATGATTTATTTCTTGTTAATTTTCGCCAGTACCTTATGCCCTTCACTCTATTTGTTTGCAATTGCTGTCTAAATTCTGGGACCGAGGTTGATCTGAGTATCCACCTTCAGACTATTGCATTTCTTCAGCAGGTTATTCTAGATACCACATATAAGTGATGCCATCCTCTGTTTGTAAGCGGATTCATTTTTTTTTTTTATCTTTCAGTTTTTTCCCCAGGTCAGTGAATTACATGCTTTCATCCTTCCTTGTAAGTGTGTAGTATTCATCCTTGCCTATAGCTTGCATCTTCAGCATACAGTCATCTGATATTAGAAATCTAATAGATAAATCACCCAGTTAAATATAAAACAATCACAATTTTAAAATATTAGGACATACTCTATCTCTCTGAATAATTTATCTTGAGATAATGTTGAAGGCATACTAGAAACTCTGGGATTTATTAAGTGAAGAGACACATTATTTCATTACTACTAACTAAATAGTAATATTTCTATTCTGGGATTATACTGTTAACTGAATTTGTTCTCCTTTTTTCATTATTACTTTCAGTAGAGATACTAGATATAAAAAGACTATTTTAACAGGAATATATATATATATATACCTTTAGCTGAATCATCTTAGTCATATAAAGTAGTGTAGAAAATTCTTTCTTAATTGACAGATACTACAATGCACAGACACTATATATACCTGCTTCAGTTTATGCTTCACTATCCTGGAACTACATGGTCAGGACTTACATTAAGAGAAAAATATCAACAAAGTGTTTCATAAAAATCTATCATCTCTTGGGCTGGAGTGATGACAGCAGGTTTGGCACTCACCTCATGTGGCTGACACAGATTCTATATCCAATATAGCATATGATTTTCTGAGTTCACTAGGAGTAAGATTCCTGAGCACAGAATCAGGAGTAACCCCTGAGCACTGCCAGTTGTACCCCCTATCTACTCTCTAATTCTTTGATCTTTTGAAGGTATTAAATGTATGGATTTCCTTTCCCAAAATATATGTGCTAAAATATATTTCCCAAAATAAAGTGCTACAATGACAATCCAGTGGCAGCTTATATCTTGTGTGACCTTTGGGGCTTTTTTTTTTTTCTGAGGGATGGTTTTGCTTGGGGTTTTGTTCTTCATCCTTTTCTTTTAAATTCTATTGGCTGCGTTAGATTGCCTAGGATTTATTTTTCCTCCTGTTCTGTCTTGAATATTTTCACAAAGATGAAATGGTGTGCATCCTGGCTGATCTCCTAATTAAGCTGAATATAACATCATGTATATGAGGTTAATTCTTCAGGCTTCATTTTAAATTGATTGCTCTGTCCCCTTTACAGAAACCACATTTTCATCGTATTAATGGTTTGCCCAGGAAAGTGGAAGAACAGGTGGTTTCTGATGAATATTTGGATCTTAGGACTTAAATTCTTTGCCAAGTTGAAGTTCAATAAATATGTCTCTTTATTAGTTAGCTTAATACAATGTGTCATCAATTATTAGAAGAGATATTGTTAACTAGCTAACTTTCAAAGCAGTCATCAGGAGAATTGAGTTCATGTACCTTAATATTGATTAACTCCGCAGACTCCTCACTTAAAAAGTAAGGAATATGACTACCTATGTGCAAACCACCAAATGCAAACTTGCTGTAATAGACCATCAGGATCATACATTAAGGTATTGAATTCTAATATCTCATAAAATAATTATAAGTGTAAAATATGTAGTCAGGGATATTAGGAGTTTTATAATACTTAGAGTTATAATAAAACCAGTTCTGAAATTTGATATCAATTAATGCATAATATTATATTATCAGGGGCATTAAAATGGATAAAAGAAAAATGGCCTGATGTCTGTCAATGTTTGCATTACTTAAAATTATTATTCTTGACCATATTTTAAAAAATAGTAGTTCATATTTACTTCAAGTCTTTTCATCTTTGTAAAATTTGTACTTACAAAAATGTGATGATACTGCAAGTATTAAAAACCATGAATAATTTTTAAATAGATCAAAGTAATAATAAAGAAATAACATAGTAACTTTATTACTTAATAAGTACAAGGACCTAAATATAGCCTTATAAAAAGTAGTGAAAGCAAATTTTACTCTGCTGAACCACGAAAACTTGGAAAAAGAGAGATAATGGTGGGAAGTATACCATCCAAGACAAAGAATATGGCCTAATTAATGTTATAGGAAAACTTAGATTGAATTTTTAAAACTTTAACTCCTGAACAATTTGCTATACTTAGCAGTATATATTATTGTACTTTAGTTAAGTTTTTATTATATACTAATAAAGATTGTAAAATTTCAGTGTAACTTCTTTATTTACCAATATTTACCAAGAAAATGTAATATAACAGAAATTTTTGGAAAGCATATTTGTTTCTTTTTTTAAAGTTGACTTTATTTAAACACTGTAGTTACAAGTTGGGTCATAATATGGTTTTCTTTTTCTTTTTTCACAATTGCAAAGTTGTTCATGATTTAATTTCAGTCATAAAATACAATGTCGAATATCCATCCCTTCACCAGTTAACATTTCCCACAACCAATGGGATTTCTTTTATTTTAAATAATATCTTTATTTAGACATCATGATTCTAAACATGTTCATACCTGGGTTTCAGTTATAAACTATAACTTATTATATTTTATATATTTCAGTTATAAAATATAAACCTCTTCACCAGTGCAGCTTTCCCTCCACCAATCTCCCCTATTTCACTAATTCCCCACTTGATCTTGAAAACAGGCATTCTATTTCTCTCACTATTATTAATGCAGTTCTTTTTTCTTTTTCTTTCTTTGTTTCTTTCCTTCTTTTTCCCTTTCTTTCTTTCTTTCTCTTTTTCTTTCTTTCTTTCTTTCTTTCTTTCTTTCTTTCTTTCTTTCTTTCTTTCTTTCTTTCTTTTTCCTTCCTTCTTCCTTCCTTCTTTCTTCTTTCTGTCTTTATTTCTTCTTCCTTCCTTCTTCCTTCCTTCTTTCTTTCTCTTTCTTTCTTTCTTTCTTTCTTTCTTTCTTTCTTTCTTTCTTTCTTTCTTTCTTTCTTTCTTTCTTTCTTTCTTTCTTTCTTTCTTTCTTTCTTTCTTTCTTTCTTTCTTTCTTCTTCTTCTTCTTCTTCTTCTTCTTCCTTCCTTCTTTCTTCTTTCTGTCTTTCTTTATTTCTTCTTCCTTCCTTTTTCCTTTCTTCCTTCCTTCTTTCTTTCTTTTTTCTTTCTTTCTTTTTCTTTCTTTCTTCTTCCTCCTTTCTTCCTTCCTTCCTTCTTTCTTTCTTTCTTTCTTTCTTCTTTCTTTCTTTCATCTTTCTTTCTTCTTTCTTCTTTCTTTTTCTTTCATCTTTCTTTCTCTTTCTTCCTTCCTTCCTCCCTCCCTCCCTCCCTCCCTCCCTTCCTCCCTCCCTCCCTCCCTTCCTTCCTTCCTCCCTCTTCCCTCTGTTTTTGTGTGTGTTTTTTTGGGGCCACACTTGGCAGCACTCAGGGGTTACTCCTGGCTCTGCACTTGCAAGTTCAGGGGATCATATGAGATGCCAGGATCGAACCGAGGTCTGTCCTGGGTCAACTGTATGTGAGGCAATGCCTTACCGCTGTGTTTTCTCTCCAGCCCCCTAACATAGTTATTTCTTTAACTGCATTCACCACTCTTTGTGGTAAGCTTCATGTCATGGACTGGCCCCTTTGGCCCTCATTTATATTTTTTCTGGGTAAAATAAGCTTAGTTTTTTTTTTTGTATTAAATCCCACAGATGAGTGAGACTATTCAGTGTATTTCTCTCTCCCTTTGACTTATTTTACTCAGCATAAGAGTATTCATGTCTATGCATGTATAGGCAAATTTAATGACTTCATTTTTCCTAACAGCATCAGAATATTCCATTGTGTATATTTATTTACCACAGTTTCCTCAGCCAATAATCTGTTGTATGATATCTGGGTTGTTTCCAGATTCTGGCTTTTGTAAATATAACTACAATGACCATAGGCACACAGAGGATATTTTTGTATTGGAGTGGTGTTGCTGTATCATAAGGGAGCTCGATTTCCAGTTCTTTGAGGAATATCCATATTGTTTTTCAGAAAGGCTAGACTAGATAGCATTACCACCAATGAGAGAAATTTCCTTCCTCCCCACATCCTCACAGACGATGATTCTTCTTGTTCTTTGTGATGTGTGTCAATTTATGCAGTGTGAAATGATACATCATTATTTTGCTTTGCATCTCCCTGATGATTAGTAATGTGGAGCATTTTTTTCATGTGTTTTATGCAATTTATATTTATTTTTGAGGAAATATCTGTTCATTTCTTCTTCCCATTTTTGATAAGGTTAGTTATTTTATTTTCTTGGTAAGTTCTGTCAATACTTTGTACAACTTAGATATTAACCCTTTATCAGATGAGTATTAGATGAACAGTTTCTCCCACCCCATGCGTAGCCTTTGTGTCCTAGTCACCGTTTTCTTTAAGGTGCAGAAGCTTCTCAGTTTAATGTAGTTCCATTTATTTATTTCAGCTTTCATTTATTTGGACCATGGTGTTTGATCTTTGAAGATGCCTTTAGTCACAGTATCATGGAGTGTCTTGTTTCTTTGCAAACTTTTACATTAATTCTTACATTAATCTCTTTAATTATATATGTTTTATTTAGGAGATAATTTAAGAATACCAAAGTTATTTTCTGAGTAAGATAATTAGACAAATATAATAGTTGACTTTAGAAACATAAACACCAGTCTCTATAATACCTGTACTTAGCTAACTTAATTATTATACTCTTTTATCTATTAAGAGAATTTGAATTATTTTGGGAAACTGTTTTAGGTCTTGAAAAATCAATGCAATAAAAAGTTACTTAAAGAATTTAAATAAAAATTGTTTTTTCTTCTTTTTATTTAAATAATTTTATTACATACATGATTGTGTTTGGGTTTCAGTCATGTAAAGAACACCACCCATCACCAGTGCAACATTCCCATCACCAATGTCCCAAATCTCCCTCCTCCCCTCTCAATCCTCGCCTGTACTCTAGACAAGCTTTCTATTTCCCTCTTACATTCCTTTATTAGCATAGTTCAAAACGTAGTTATTTCTCTAACTAAACTCATCCCTTTTTGTGGTGAGCTTCATGAGATGAGCTGTAACTTCCAGTTCTTTTCCCTTTTATGTCTGAAAGGTATTATGGCAAGAATGTCTTTCATTTTTCTTAAAACCCATAGATGAGTGAGACCATTCTGTGTCTTTCTCTCTCTCTCTGACTTATTTCACTCAGCATAATAGATTCTGTGTACATTCATGAATAGGAAAATTTCATGACTTCATCTCTCCTGAAAGCTGCATAATATTCCATTGTGTACATGTACCACAGTTTCTTTAGCCATTCGTCTGTTGAAGGGTATCTTGGCTGTTTCCATAGTCTTGCTATGATAAATAGTGCTGCAATGAATATAGGTGTAAGGAAGGGATTTTTGTATTGTATTTTTGTGTTCCTAGGGTATATTCCTAAGAGTGGTATAGCTGGGTAGTATGGGAGCTTGATTTCCAGTTTTTGGAGAAATCTCCATATCGCTTTCCATAAAGGTTGAACTAGATGGCATTCCCACCAGCAGTGGATAAGAATTCCTTTCTCTCCACATCCCACCAACACTGCTTGTTCTCATTCTTTGTGATGTGTGCCAATCTCTGGGGTATGAGGTGGTACCTCATAGTTGTTTTGATTTGCATCTTCCTCATGATTAGTGATGTGGAGCATTTTTTCATGTGTCTTTTGGCCATTTGTATTTCTTCTTTGTCAAAGTGTCTGTCCATTTCTTCTCCCCATTTTTTGATGGGATTAGATGTTTTTTTTCTTGTAAATTTCTGTCAGTGCCTTGTGTATTTTGGAGATTAGCCCCCTGTATGATGGGTATTGGGTGAATAGTTTCTCCCACTCAGTGGGGGCCTCTTGTATCCTGGCGCTATTTCTTTTGAGGTGCAGAAGCTTCTCAGCTTAATATATTCCCATCTGTTAATCTCTGCTTTCACTTGCTTGGAGAGTGCAGTTCCTCTTTGAAGATGCCTTTAGTCTCAATGTCCTGGAGTGTTTTACCTATGTGTTGTTCTATATATCTTATGGTTTTCGGTCTGATATCGAGGTCTTTCATTCATTTGAATTTAACCTTCGTATATGATGTTAGCTGGGGATCTAAGTTCAATTTTTTTCAAGTGGCTAGCCAGTTGTGCCAACACCACTTGTTGAAGAGGCTTTCTTTGCTCTATTTAGGATTTCTTGCTCCTTTATCAAAAATTAGGTGATTGTATGTCTGGGGAACATTCTCTGAGTATTCAAGCCTATTCCACTGATCTGACAGCTTGTCTTTATTCCAATACCATGCTTGTTTTAATAACTATTGATTTGTAGTACAGTTTAAAGTTGGGGAAAGTAATTCCTCCCATATTCGTTTTCGCAATGATTGCTTTAGCTATTCGAGGGTGTTTATTGTTCCAAACGAATTTCAAAAGTGCCTGATCCACTTCTTTGAAGAATGTCATGTGTATCTTTAGAGGAATCACATTAAATCTGTACAATGCTTTGAGGAATATTGGCATTTTGATTATGTTAATCCTGCCAATCCATGAGCAGGGTATGTGTTTCCATTTCCATGTGTCCTCTCTTATTTCTTGGAGCAGAGTTTTATAGTTTACTTTGTATAGGTCCTTCACATTTTTAGTCAAGTTGATTCCAAGATATTCGACTTTGTGTGGCACTATTGTGAATGGGGTTGTTTTCTTAATGTCCATTTCTTCCTTATTGCTATTGTTGTATAGAAAGGCCATTGATTTTTGTGTGTTAATTTTGTAGCCTGCCACCTTGCTATATGAGTCTATTGTTTCTAGAGGCTTTTTCATAGACTTAAGGGTTTTCTAAGTAGAGCATCATGTCATCTGCAAACAGTGAGAGCTTGACTTCTTCCTTTCCTATATGGATTCCCTTGATATCTTTTTCTTGCCTAATCACTATAGCAAGTACTTCCAGTGCTATGTTGAATAGAAGTGGTGAGAGACAGCCTTGTCTTGTGCCAGAATTTAGAGGAAAGGTTTTCAGTTTTTCTCCATTGAGAACAATATTTGCCTCTGGATTGTGGTAGATGGCCTTAAATATATTGAGAAAGGTTCCTTCCATTCCCATCTTGCTGAGACTTTTGATCAAGAATGGGTGTTGGACCTTATTAAATGCTTTCTTTGTGTCTATTGATATGATCATGTGACTTTTATTATTCTTGTTTTTGATTTTGTGTATTATGTTGATAGATTTACAGATGATAAACCATCCTTACATTCCTGGGATAAAACCTACTTATTGTAGTGGATAATCTTCTTAATGAGGCACTGAATCCTATTTGCCAGGATTTTGTTGAGGATCTTTGCATCTGCATTCATCAGCAATATTGATCTGTAATTTTCTTTTTTCATAGCATCTCAGTCTGGTTTAGGTATCAAGGTGATGTTGGCTTCAAAAAAGCTATTTGGAAGTGTTTCCATTTGTTCAAATTCATGAAAGATTCTTGCCAGGATTGGTAGTAGTTCCTCTTGGAAAGTTTGAAAGAATTCATTAGTGAATCCATCTAGGCCTGGGTTTTTGTTTTGGGGCAAACATTTGATTACCATTTTAATTTCATCGATAGTGATGGGAGTGTTTAGATATGCTACATCCTCTTCCTTCAACCGTGGAAGATTATAAGAGTCCAAGAATTTATCCATTTCTTCCAGGTTCTCATTTTTGGTGGTGTAGAGTTTCTCAAAGTAGTTTCTGATTACCCTTTGAATCTCTGTCATATCAGTAGTGATCTCTCCTTTTTCATTCCTAGTATGAGTTATCAAGTTTCTCTCTCTCTCTTTCTTTGTTAGGTTTGCCAGTGGTCTATCAATCTTGTTTATTTTTTCAAAGAACCAACTTCTGCTTTCGTTGATCTTTCGGACTGTTTTTTGGGTTTCCACTTCGTTGATTTCTGCTCTCAGCTTTGTTATTTTCTTCTGTCTTCCTAATTTTTTTTTTGTTGTTGTTGAGCACTTTCTAATTCTATGAGCTGTGTCATTAAGCTACTCAGGTGAGCCCCTTCTTCCTTCCTGATGTGTGCTTGCAAAGCTATAAATTTTCCTCTCAGTACTGCTTTTGCTGTGTCTTATAAGTTCTGATAGTTTGTGTCTTTATTATCATTTATTTCCAGGAACCTTTTGATTTCCTCCTTTATTTCATATCGGACCCACTGGTTATTCAGTATGAGGCTGTTTAACTTCCAGGTGTTAAAGTTTTTCTTCTGTGTCCCTTTGGAATTTACAAATAATTTTAGAGCCTTGTGGTCAGTGAAGGTAGCCTGTAATATTTCTATCCTTTTGATATTAGGTATGTTGTATGTGGCAGCATGTAGTATATCCTGGAGTATGTCCAATATACATTGGAGAAGAATGTGTATCCATGTTTCTGGTGATGGAATTTGCTATATATATCCACTAGGCCTCTTTCTTCCATATCTCTCCTCAGGTCTAGTATGTTCTTGTTGCGTTTCAGTCTGGTTGACCTATCCAGTATTGACAAAGCTGTGTTGTGGTCCCCCACAATTAATGTGTTGTTATTGATATTATTTTTCAGATTTGTCAACAGTTGTTTTAAATATTTTGCTGGCCCCTCATTCGGTGCATATATGTTTAGGAGAGTGATTTCTTCCCCCTCTACATACCCCTTTGTTAATATAAAATGTCCATCTTTGTTCCTTACAACCTTCCTGAGTATAAAGTTTGCATTATCTGATATTAGTATGGCACTCCAGCATTTTTATGGGTATTGTTTGCTTAGATAATTTTTCTCCAGCCTTTTATTTTGAGTGTATGTTTGTTCTGACTATTCAGGTGCGTTTCTTGTAGGCAGCAGAAGGTTGGATTGAGTTTTTTGATCCACTTAGCCACTCTGTGTCTCTTAATTGGTGCATTTAGTCCATTGACATTGAGAGAAAGAATTGTCCTGGGATTTAATGCCATCTTTATATCGAAATTTGATGTGTTTTTTGGTTAGTCTTGTCTTAAATTAGGTCTTTCAGTATTTTCTTAAGACTAGTTTTGAGTCTGTAAAGTTTCTGAGCTGTTTTTTGTCTGTGAAACCATGTATTCCTCCGTCCAACTGGAAAGTGAGTTTTGCTGGGTACAGTATTCTAGGTGAAGCATTCATTTCATTCAGTCTTGTCACAATATCCCACCACTGCTTTCTGGCATTGAGTGTTTCTGGTGACAGGTCTGCTGTAAATCTCAAGGATGCTCCCTTGAATGTAATTTCTTTTTTTGATCTTGCTGTTTTCAGAATTCTGTCTCTATCTGTGGGATTTGTCATTGTGACTAGGATGTGTCTTGGGGTGGTTTTTCTGGGGTCTCTTTTGGTTGGTACACTTTGAGCATGCAGGATTTGATCACATATATTTTTTAGCTCTGGAAGTTTCTCTTTAATGATGTTCTTGACCATTGATTCTTCCTGGAAATTTTCTTCCTGGGTCTCTGGGACTCCAATGATTCATAAGTTGTTTCTGTTGAGCTTATTTACATACACAACATTCATAGAGTTCTATTTTCATCTGTTCCCATTCTTTGACTAATTTTTTCATTGTCTGTTGATTTGCTTTAAGTTTTATTCCCAATCTCTCCCACTGTATGGAATTGTTATTTATCTCATCTTCCACAGCACCAATTCTATTCTCAGCTTCTGTTACCCTGTCCCAGAGCTTATCCATTTTGTCATTCACTTCGTTTACTGAGTTTTTCAGGCCTGTTAGTTGACATGTTATTTCAGTTTGGAGTTTTCTTATTTCTGTTTTTATATTTTCTTGGTTCTTGTTAGTGTTCCGTTCAACTCTATCCATGGTTTCTTTGAGTTCTTTGAGCATCTTCCATATTGCTTGTCTAAAGTCCTTATCTGAGAGGTTGATTAGTTGGTTGGTCATTATCTGGTCATCAGAATTGTCATCTTCATTCTCTATGTCTGATTCTGGCCTGCGACAGAACAGGAGACAGACACACACAGGCAGCACTCACAATTTTTCACAGTTGGGCCCCACTGGGCAGGTGTAGTTTCGAATGATAAATTGTTATTAAAGATTATTGAATTAAGTTTACTGGGGGTGGGGTGGGATTACACTGATGATAATAGGAGTCTACTCCAGACTAATCTCAGTGTACACTCTCTTTGCTCCTAAATGGGCCAAAAATAGCTGATTATTAAACTGGACCAGAATTATGCAAGGAAAAAATAATAAATCTTTTATGGTTTCTTTGACTCTCAATTACTTTCAAATGAGAGTTAGGAGTTGAAGTTAGGAGATGAAGACTTACCTAAAGAAGTAACAATTAAAAACCGAAAATTCAACTTTTTACTAGAGCTATCATAGCCTGATATAAAATCTTAAAAATTCTGCTAGATCTATAAAATATCTAAAACAATTTTTATAAATAGAGCAATGAAACATTTACTTTGTTGTTGTTGTTGTTCATCTAGATCTACAACATCAATACACATAAATTCTAGTGTTTTCTGTGTTTATTGGGAGGGAAAGAAAGAAGATTCAGAAGGGCCTAGATGAGGGGACTTTCATCTGCTGGTTCCCAAAAAGGCATTTCATTTTGGGCCTATCTGAAGGGAGCTGGGGTTTGAAGCATTCTGGAAGGTCCAGTTGATTCCCAGAGTGAAGGAGGAGGGGATGCAGAAATAAAGGAGGGTGAAGCCTGTTTCCAAGACAAAAGGAGGTAGCTGTTAGGATTGCTAAATCCTGAAACCCCCAAACTGTAGCCAGCCACAATAATCATGTAAAAGCTTATAATGTGAGAATAAGCAGTTGTCAAAACCCCCTTTTAAAGAAGCGGCTTGCACCAAGATGGACCTACGATGTGGGCTAGTGTCCCTCAGGAACACCAAGAGGAGGATATTCACATCAATATGGCTGGATATAGCAAAAATATTTGAACAATAAGAGGTTAAGGTCTTGACATAGATTCCAAAACAAACAAACAAAAAACCTGCACAGTGTTCTTAGAATAGATTAGAAATGATAGCAGGTGCTGCTTGAAATTTTAAGTGAATGCTATAAGATGTGTGTGTATATATATATATATACACATATATATACACACATATGTATGTATTATATATGTATATAAGATGTATATATATATATATGTAGCCATATATATACAGCTTTACTATTTGACTTGAATATTTGAATATATATTTGTCAAAGGTCCACTGTGTTGGACAGGCTTGGACCCCAACTAGCTGGAAATTAAACCTCCCTTTTGCTATTACAAGGCTGGTTTCTGAGTTTCAAGGTGTGGAAAGGGGGGGGGCATTAAGCCTCTTTCCAGGACAATGGGAGGCAGCTTTTTTTCGTAGGCTAGGGACACTGTTGCTACTGTCAGACCATCTTGCACTAGAGAAACTTTAGGGCCTAAAACTGCCTTGGCCGAGCCAAGCTGGCTACTTCCTTTATTTCCCTTCTAAAAAGCCAACACAGCTCCAGCCTGCAGATGGCCTCACGGAAATCCTCATGGCATCCCCAGACAGAACTTATCCTCCACCACCACACCTTGGGGACGTGGAGGAGAAGGGCAGGGGTGGTGAGTGGTCCCCCAGGCCATGTGGTCTCAACAAGTTGGCAGCCCAGATGGAGAATGAAGCAGGGAAAGGGAAGGCAAGAGCGCACTTTAAAGACCTGTTCCTTGTGATGAGCTGCCCATGAGGTAGAGGGACAAGCTTGGGAGAAGGAAGAAGAGGGGTATTCCAGAAGGCTTCACAGCAGAGGAGGGTGAGCCTGGCAGCCCTGCCTTGCCAGCTGGGGCCTTAGGAGTATCCAGGACAGAGTTGATCGTGCTGTCATCACGTTGGCCAAACCTAGGTTGGAAACCATCCAGGGCCTTAACTCAATCCATGGGGAGCTGGATTTAACCTCTGGATGGATCATAGCCATGAAGCTGAGGGAAGGACGAGATTGATGGAGTTCTTGAGTTCGAAGGGAAACACACAAAAGTTCAGCTATTCACAAGCAGATTGTTTTTTTCCTTTCCCTTCTCCTTGGTAAAAACCTTAGTTGCTTTTTCTAACAAAGCATCACACTGCATAGGCACCATGCCCGAGTTTGGTGGGCAGGCGGGCAGGAAACAACAGATGCAACTTTCCCCAGGAGCTGCATGGCCCAGTCAAAAGTGAGAGGAGAGGACCCACAGGCCGGAGTGTGTTTGGTGCCAAAGCAACAGATCAATGCCATGGGTCCACGGGGCAAGAGGGCTGTAAAGGGCAGAGGATGGGCCTTGGGTAGAGGGCAGCTACTTCGGCCTTGCTCTCTCCCACCTTCATCACCAGAGGTTTAATGGTACTGGTTCGCTTTACCTGGGAGTACATTTTAATTTTAATGTATAGTATTTTTCGCACCATAATAAGCACTTCTTTTCCTCCAAACGTGCGTTTGATGGAGCAAATGCTCCAGGGGAGGAAGCATCTAAAAACTATGTGCATCTTATGGTCAGGTGTGTCATATAGATCAAAAAGTATAGTATCTTAATATCTTAATACTTAGAGACTGGAAAAATAAATATTACTGTAAAGCAAGGAGAAAACAAGGAATAAAATTATTACACATTGTTTAAAAATAAATATTCAAAGTTCAAAAATCAAATTACTTTTAGTCACTATTTAATGTGAAGGAAAAAATCAGAGGAGGACAAGGCATAAAAGGGAAATTGGAGTACTAGTATTAGAGTTTGAGAAAGATCTTCATTCTATATTAAACTAAGAGAATTAAAAGAGATCATTGACTTTATTAAATAAAAAAATACTGCTGGTATACACAAATAGCTCATATGCACTATTTTCAAATTTTCTATTTAATCAAGTCTATGAATATTAATGAAACATAAATCTGCTTTTTGCTTATATTAATTTAGATATGATGTGACAGCTATAACTTAGAAAAATTTGATAAGTAAACAAAGCAAATTCAGTTCTATTCCAAAGGAAATTTTTATTAAATCCAAATAATTATGACAATTAAATTATTATAACTTAAGCCTAAATTAAAGATTATTAAAATTAAGTCCAGAATATTAATTAGAAAAACATAGATACACAAACAAGTTGAGAATCTTGCAGAAAAAAATAATTCAGCAATATATAAAAGATTATTAAATGTGTTTTAAGTCAAAGACAATACTTGTCTGATGAATACCTATTTCCAAATAATTGCCTTTCTTCACTATAGTTGTATACCATCATACTTGATGAATTCCCTCTGACATTGTAATATGTTACTACATGAAATAGTTTTAATATGTTCCCACTACTTGCTATAGATATTCTTTTGGTCATATTAATTCAGTATATAAAAATCTTGTGCTTCACAAAGATATTGAGTTTTTATTTAGACTTCATAAATATTATTAATTTCTACATAAGTTTATTTTTGACTCCTTACATTTTACTTTGGGATGTATGCCTCTATTTACAGGAATAGTGTTCTTTTTATACTAAAGTCAGTTTCCCTCAATACGGATAGGACTCAATATTGATTTTGATCAAAAAGTCTTATTTTACCTATGCACCTCTTAGTAAATAGCATGGACAACTGAATATTGTATTTTGCCAATTCTATTCTTTATGACTAATCAAGTCAACATAAAACATGGTCTAATTTTCACTTTGGCCTTTTTCATATTTGTGTATTTACCATAAACATAACTAAAATTTATACAAATACACACACTTCATATTTTGGTTTGTTTTTATTTTACTTAATTTTTTTCTACAAAAGATTACCAAAAAAACAAAACAAGATGTATAATAAATAACCTTCAAGTAGACCCTTCACATTTTCTTTATGGCATTACGTGCATAAACTTGCTAACCTCAGAATAACCATTACAGCGGCCTTTGCTGGAATGTTACACAAATTTGGTACATGAGTTTACTGATTGAAAAGTTTACTTGTATTTATCTGACTATTCTGACATAGTCATTTTAATTTACAACCTACAAATGAACCACACTTTTTTTAATTGAGGGCATTTTTATAATTTTTCATTTCATAGGTTCCCTTTCCTCTTATTTTGAAGCTGTTTATATTTTGAGTTTGCTTTGTTATAATTATTATTTTGCTGACTATTCCAGCATTCAGAGATATTTTTTATATTTACCTGATTTCAGACATCTTTATGAATTGGGCATAATGCTTCTACCATAGGCAACTTCCCCTCCTTCTTTAACCTGCAGGACCATGTAAACATATTTAATATTTGTAGTTCATACAATAAGAAAGAGGGTGTAATTAGTGGCTTCTTTCCCCACAATAAATATTTATTATCTTTTTTTTACTTATTTCATTTTTGTTTCTCTAAAGAAAACAAGAACAAGCTAATGCTAAAAGAAAAAGAAATGGTTATTTAGAAAGCAGACTTCAGGTAACATTCATTAGCCTCAAACATTAATAAAACATTGCCTGCAAGAAAACATTCTGTTTCTCAATTCTTACAAAGGTTAGCTACTACAAACTCAGATAATCTTTCTAGAATGAGTTAAGATCAACAGTAAGTATGTACTGTCTTCTTTACATATTGCAATTTCACATAAACCCATGGTTTATATTTTTTTAACTATTTCCATTTCCTTGAAAATCACATTGATGCATAGTGAGATTTAATAATGAATTATCACTAAGTTGTGAATTAGAAAAACAGACTGCCAATCTCAACTACCACATATAGAAACTTATTGGAAAGGTCAATTTCATGAACTTGTTATCATATAAAGCTGAACAATTACACATCAGAATTAAATCTACCTAACTACATGAAAAGATAGAACATTTAATAAAATTTCAAAATTTTCTAAGTTTTCTAGTAGTTACAAGATTTGGATAAAGAGAACACTATTTTTTTATAATAGGTGGAAAAGTAAAGAAGGTTGGGTGAATGTTCACAGATGTTGTTATTAAAATATAAGATAGTAAAATAAAACCTGGGAAGGAAAGAAAATTTCAAAATCTTAAGGAAACAGTAGCAAGACACTAGATTTTCTAATAGAATCAAAAGTGTGGCCCTCTTTCTTGGATATAAATTATTTCTTACAACTGTCCAAATCTAATACAGAATGTATGGTACTCATAAATTTTAAATAAATATAAGGTCAGGGATTTTTAGAAATTAATAACAGCTAAATTTGCAGTATGTAAAGTTTGGGGAGAGTATTATATCTTTTATTATTTTAAAGAGCTAATATATTATTATAAAGTAGAAACCTTTTAAAATCTTTAAGTTGGTACTTCTAATCCATGAACATAGAATGGCTTTACATTTCCTAAGGTCATTGTTATCCCTTTTATTTTGTTAAATTGATTCCTAGATACTTGATTTTTGGGGGAGGAATACTATTTTAAGTGGAATAGACTTTTATCACTTTCTCCTAATTGCATTAAATACAATGCAATCCTGATTTAAATTTAGATGATATTCTTCAAGGACCTATAAGAGTCATTAATTAAGTTTGTATGGAATCAGATGTATACATAGAATGGCATTAAAATATGAGAAATACAGACATATCTCATAACCTAATTTGGAGCTATAAAATAAAACTATAGTAAATAAAACTATCTCCTATTGGAATAAAGATAGACTCTCTGATCCAAGAGTCAGAATGCAAATATCCAATGACAAAACCCATATTTATGAAGAGTTACATTTTGAAAAAGAAGATTAGAGAATATGAATTGTGATAAAGATAGACTCTTCAACATATGGTTCTGAGATAATTAAATAAATATACATAAAAATTAAAACTTGATCCATATCTTATATCTTATACAAAAGTCAATTCAAAGCAGATCAAAGACCTAAAGATCTGACCAGAAAATATAAAGTACATTGAAGAAAAAATAAGAAGAATCCTCCTGGATTTGGACCTCAAGTTTTGTTCAGTACTACTAACAAAATCAACAAAATCAAATATCAATAAATTCAAGATTGGGGTTGGCGAGGTGGCGCTAGAGGTAAGGTGTCTGCCTTGCAAGCGCTAGCCAAGGAATGGACCGCTGTTCGATCCCCCGGCGTCCCATATGGTCCCCCCAAGCCAGGGGCAATTTCTGAGCACGTAGCCAGGAGTAACCCCTGAGCATCAAATGGGTGTGGCCCCCCAAAAGCCAAAAAATAAATAAAATAAATAAAAATAAATAAATTCAAGATTTTCTCCATGACAGAAAGAACACAGACTAAACCTTAAAGATAGCTAACTGAATGGAAAAAAAATTGCATTCAACACTTCAGTTAAAGGCTTAGCATTCATTTTATATAAAGTATTAACTAATATAAGAAAGGTTAAAAATTCTATAAAAGTTGGGATAAGAAATGTGTTGGCACTTCTCATAGGAAGACAAGTGGATTGTCAATGAGCATGGAAAAAAACTGCTCCACATCATTAAGGAAATCCAAATCAAGACAACAAAAAGATATCATTGCATCTTATTGAGAATAACACATAACAAAAAATATAGGAACAATCTGTGCTGCACGGATGAGGTAAAAATGGAACTCTCATCCACTGCTTGTGAAAATGTTGTCTGGTTCAACACGTAGAAAATGACGTAGAGAATCCTCAATAAAATTATAATTGAATCGCCATATGTAATTCTAGATTGGGGGATCTATTCCCAGGATTTAAAAACATTTATTCAAAAGGACAAGCTGCAATGAGTAAAATATCTAAGATCAATGTAGCTATCCAAAGATCAATGGATTATGAAGATGTGATACACATCACGTTGCACAAATTTGCAGCTGCAAGGAATGATGAAATAATGCAATTTGCTGCAACCAGGTTGAAATTAGAAGAAACATTGAGTGAAATAAGCCAGAAGAAAGACAAACACTTATGTGGTATACAAAATAATTGTATTGGGATAAGTAATGTAGTAAATGGGAATACCTAGATTCACAGAGCATTAAAAGGAAAATGACAGAGAAGCAAGCAAACCAATGTGGGAAGGAAAAAGATGAGATAAAGAAATAATGAGAGAATATGAGTCTGATCTTTAGTTATTTAGGGTATATGGTAGAATGGTATAGCTCTACATCCCAGGTATAGACTGAACAACGCTGAAAACATGAATTCTAAGCTGTAACCATCAAACTGCATTTAATGTGTTTGCCAAAATGGCAGGAAGGGGAGCAGAGTATTGTTTGGGGAGTAAGGGTTGAGGAAGTATGGGAGTACAGGTGATGGGACTTGACTATGGTGCTGGAAGTGGTGTTGAAATATTATATGCCTAAAATTTAGCTATCAATAATGTTGTAAATCTCACTGCACTTTATTTTTTATTTAAAATTTAAATTGGTTCAGTAAAGAGCCAAATACTGGAAGTTCTTTTTTAATGTAAAATGAAGGCTGTTAGTAATTAGACTAGTAAGTGACATAAATTTGACTATCTCAGACAAACTGGAAATATAATCATCTTAGCTTTTGAAACTAGTTTATTTTACTTTTGAAATTTATTGAAATATATTTCCAAAGGGATATAAAAAGTTTAATTAATTATATCAAGTATAGAAACTTGTAATTTCTGAATTCCAAGTCTAGTATAGTCACACACACTAATTGCATAGACATCAATAAGATACATCATTTTCTGAATTTTTATTTTGTTTCTCTATAGTTATCTCAACTCTTGCATAGTTTTAAGAAAGGAAATGATAGATAATGACCTCTGAATGTTCTCTGTTTATATATGAATAATAAAAAAGATC
This sequence comes from Suncus etruscus, assembly GCF_024139225.1. Lineage (NCBI taxonomy): Eukaryota > Metazoa > Chordata > Mammalia > Eulipotyphla > Soricidae > Suncus > Suncus etruscus. The sequence goes on along the minus strand of NC_064859.1, from coordinate 48,773,819 downwards.
ACATAAACCTATTGGCATGGTAAATTTCAAAGTTGTTATACGGGCTGATATCTACATTTACTGCTACCAGGGAGGCTCCACAGATCCTGTGAAATAACTTCCCTCTTACTATTTGAATCAAAATAGTAAAAGATAAGTCATTTATAGAAAATTATTGTAAAATTTATACTATGGGTTTTTTGTGTATATATATAATATTGGTGTGCACTTTGTGAATGTAATTTTGACTTTCTTTTAATAAATAAAATTAATTTTGAAGTAGCATAATAAGAGAAGGTGAAGATTCTCTTATATTCTCACAGGAGGACAATGAGGTATTAAATATGGAATGTTATAAGCTGAAGACAAATTGTCAACATAATAATTTGACAAAAATTAGTCTTGCATAAAAAGACATTTATGTTGAGATATAATCAATGTCTTTGTCCTCATGACAGAAGCACAATGTTTTGAAGAGTGAAATATTAATTGAATCAGCAACTTATCTCATCTCCACAGCTTGGAATGATTGGCTTGACAGGCATTTTCATATGCTTGATAAAATTGACTGGTTGATCTGGCATAGAAGCAACCTAATATCAATGATGTGGATTTGACAGAAGAAATTGGAGTTGATTGATAGTGTTCACAATGTGAAAGGTTTTTATGATTGAATCCTGTAGTACCAAAACCTAGGAATCCATTCATTGATTTTAAGCCCCAATATCTCTATTAGATGTTGGAACCTAATACAAATTCTCAATGAAATTATTAGTCATACAGAATGTTGAGAATGTTTTTGGAGATATGGTAAGATGCAGAAGTGTAAAAGTTAACATTAAGTAGTTAAGACAATTTAAATTATGTTTAAATTATGTTATAATTCTAAATGTTCAGAATTATGTAGTATATTTTCTAACTGAATTGTTATATACCGCTCATTCACTGGTTAAAAATAAGTTGTAGACAGTCTTGATGAACATTTATCATTTTTGATAACACTATTAAAATTTGAAATGCTGCATCATATCTTTTTTCTGAAGAAAATGCAAATCTAGGGGCTGAAGCTATAGTACAGTGGGTAAGAAATTTTCCTAGCATGTAGCCAACTTCATTTGGATCCTCAGCATCCGATATGTTCCCCAGTTTTTATCAGTGGTGAACCCTGAGCACAAAACCAGGAGGTGTAAGGCCTGAGCATTGCCAGCTGTGTCTCCCTACTCTACCTCCCCACAAAAAGGCAGTAATAATAAAATGTGAATTTAATATGATTTAAATGTGAATGTGAATTAAAGAGTTAACCCAACAAAATCCTTGCTTTTATGATAAAGAAGATTGTATTTCATTAACTTCAGTGTGATCTAGGCCAACAAATAACTGGATCTTCTTAACACAGTATAATAAATATGGGTCTGAGTCAGTAAACCAGTGATATCTGACTGCACAAAGAACGCAAGAGAAAAGAAATTGTGTTATGAATGGTTAAGAACACCATGACAAGAGTGGGCTTCTGAGTATGCATGCAGCTTATAAATAAATATATAATAATTTTCTCTTGTATAGAAGCTTATTAATTTGTGTTATCTATTCAGATAAGAACAGGAAAAAAAGAGTAAGAAATGGGAGTAAAGAAGAAAGCAGTACAAAAAATTGGAGGCAGAACACATCTAGTATATCATATTTTTTTGCTCCCAGATTATTTTCCAGGAACTTTTGCTTTCTTAATAATAGATTACCTCTTATCTAAATATGTCATAGTACATTTAGACATAAACAAAGTATTAATATAGCCATCTATATTAAATGTCCCCTAAACTGTTTACCGCTAGCACTCATTTAACTAAATTTGATATGGAGAACACATTGACATTGTAAAGGTTAATGATTCAATGATTAACAATACTCATTTTCAGAAAATGGCTTTTGTCATTCTTCTATAGGACAGGGGAAACAACAATTTGTTCAGAGGTTTCCACTATCCAGGGGAAGTATCTTTATTTTCATGAATAATATAGATATCATAATGACCCTCAAGCGTATAAGGGTGCTCACAAATAATATGCAAAATAGTTCCTGATGAGACTTCTTGAATATCTTGGCACAGGAAATAGGAAATTTAAAGAAGGTAAAAAACCAACTTCTATGGCGTATGATCAACTAGTAGCAAATAACTGGAGAGAATTCAACCAAGTAGACAAGTAGGTGAGAATTACATGTATAAAAACAGGTAACATGAGACAACTACAGTTTGGATTTGTAATGTGAAATCTATCATGATGATAATGTAACGAGTTAAGAAGAAGCAGATTTTTTGTTCGTTTGTTTGTTTCTTTGGGCCAAACCCGGTGATGCTCAGGAGTTACTCCTGATTATGTGCTCAGAAATCACTCCTGGCTTGGAGAACCACATGGGGCCCTATGGGATTGAACTGTGATCTGTCCTAGGCTAACCCTGGCAAGGCAGAGGACTTACCTTGCCGTGCCACCGCTCCAGCCCCGAATTTGAGATTTTTATTCTAGACAAGCAAAACATTAGAGCTTGGATAAAATGACAGGAATAAAAGATGAGTCCAAGGCAAGTGTCTAATTTTTAAGTATATTTCTATGTCTTTGCCAGATGTATCCTGTGCTAATATTTTCCTCCAGTTAATAAGAAGATTTATATGATATAATAGTACTTTCTTTTACTGTGCAAAAGTTTTTAATGTAAAATATTTTAATTTTACTTTTATTTTTCTTGCTTGTAGTGTCAAATACCCAAATACCTCAATATCGCAGAATTTTTATATGTTCCTTAAATGTATTTTTTACTATTAACTGTAACATATAGGTACCATGTTAACTAAACTATTATTCATAGTGTGGATTGTGATCAATGAAATATATAAACATATTTACTTATATATATGATTCATAAAATATATATATTATATATATTAAAACTCACAAAATCCAACATCAAATAACCCTTCAAATTGAGTAGGTAATTTTCTAAGGAAAACTTACAGATGACAAATAGGTCATTAAAATGGTTTGTTTTCACTTAATATAAAAGAAATACACACATAAATGTCAACGAGTCATCAACTCACAAATGTCAGAAAGGTCTACAAAAATGACAAAAAGGAATCAGTTCGGTTGTACTGTTAGGAGCACCTATTCCCTTTTGTTCCACCTCTGGAAAGCAGTATGGAAATTTTGAAAAGTATTAAAATAAGATCTAGGCTCAGAGTGATTGCACATTAAGTAAAGGGTCTGCCTTTTACATAGCCATCCCAGCTTTAATAATCAGCATCCCTTTTGAAACTTAAGTCCTTTCAGCAGTGATATCTGTGTACAAAGCTGATGGCAAACCCTTAGCATATCAGAGTGTGACTTAAAAAAACAATAAATAAATGAAATCTACTATGTAATCTAACAGTTTTCCTCTGAAGATATATTCCTCTCTTAAAGAACACAAGAATATGAATTTGAAAATAAACATGCATAACTATGCTCATTGCAAAATTTCTATAGTAAATATGTAACCTGTTACCCTCTTCTATTTATTTATTTTGATTTTGAGGCCACACCTGGTGGCACTCAGAGGTTACTCCTGGCTATGCACTCAGAAATCGCTCCTGGCTAGGGGGAACCATACAGAACGCCGGGAACCAGATTCGTCCTGAATCTGTCACTTACAAGGCAAATGCCCTACTTCTGCGCTATCGTACCAGTCCTCCTCATACCCTCTTTGTAGGAAATCAATAATGAAGATTTGGCATGTGTTTGTAATATTATGAACATATGAGCATATAAGAAAATATGAAATTATACCATTTGTACTAACTCAGGTGTTTTGAAAGGCATTACTTTAAGCAAAAATAAATAAAACAAGTAAAACAACAACTTGATGGTCTCACTCATTAGTGAGATATTAAGAAATAAAGAAAAAGAACAGAAGCCAGAGGTAGTATAGGAGTTAAGCGACTTGCCTTGAACAAAACATGCCCTAGTTTAATCACTAGAACTACATGTGGTCCCCCTGAGCAAGTAGCTCTAGCCACCCCCATGTATGAGGAAACACACACACACACACACACACACACACACACAAAATAGAGTGAAAGAGAACATGGAAATCTAAAATACTTGACTTTGATCACAGAATTGTGGTTACAAAAGGGGGAAGTGAGAGAATAGTTAAAAGGAGACTGTAAATTGAAATGCGGTGGATAGACATTAGTTAATAGTGGTAGTAGTCATGGAAAGGATACATTTTTAAAATTAATTGTGTTCATTACTCAATGTTATATTTTAGTAAATTTAATAATCTCAAGGATTTAGGAATAATGCAAAAATGCATTCCTGGAATTACACTTGTGTAAATCAATGGTACAGTTTTGTTTTGTTTTTTTATTTTTAAGAGAGCGATTTTTATTAGCAAAGAGGGTCATTCACTTTAGTGATTCTAGAGTAAAAGATTAGTTGTTTTGTTGGCATTTATTGAATGTTTCCAATGTACCATATTATCCACTTCTCCTGAATGTTTATTTTGTTTTCACTTCAATCCCAGTTAAGTGTTATCTTCTCATTACAGAAGCAACAGTCACCATCACAATGGCAGTTGTAGGGCTAAGTAGCAAATAACTTACCAAAGCAACATTTGAGACAAATACAAAATGATCTTTCTGCTCTCTGAAATATAAAGGAACATAATAATAGCAAACAAATAGCCAATGGCATCACATTCAGAGTCAGCTTAAATTACGTTTATTGTTAAGGGTAAGAGTAGGAGGTTGCAGTTGAAGTATTAAAACATTGTATGCCTAAAATTTTCATTAATAACAGTGCGCAATTCACAATGTCTCAATGATTTTTCTAAGGTTTGAATCCATCATGTTTGAAAAGAAATTATCTACTTCTTATTCTTTTATCACAGTAGATATGTTTTTCATTATAAAAAATAATAGAAGAAACATAACTATCAATCTCATCTTGATCATGCTATATAACATATATATGTATAAAAAAACATATATATGCAGTATATATGGTTCCTTAATGTTCTCCCTGTCCAGGAGTTACTTTCTTGTCATTATCTAAACATAATATTCCTTATTAAAAACTATGGAACTTTATCTAGTTATTAAAGATACCACTTCACAAAGATGGATTACTCCTGGTGATATGTCTAGAAACCATAGGGGGATCTAACTCATATGATCCACATGCAAAAAGATTCACTATCTACTATACTATCTCTCTACTCTCTCCTAGCATTATTCTTCCCTTCTTTAAATACTCAGCTAGTGGCCGGAGCGATAGCACAACAGTAGGGCATTTGCCTTACATGCTGCTAATCCAAGAAGGACCTTCGTTGGATCCCTGGCATCCTATTTGGTCCCCAAGCCAGGAGCAATTTTTGAGTACATACCCAGGAGTAACCCCTAAGCATCACTAGGTGTGGCCCCAAAACAAACAAACAACAATATATATATACTATATATATATATTTATATATAAAAATACTCAGCTAACTTTACAAATACATTGTATTGCTGGAAGTAATGTTAATCAGATGCAGTGTTTCTGGGGGACATTTTGCTGCGATCTGGGAATCAGGCATTGCTAGGACTCATAGTAGGGGTTTCCTTATATCGGATAGGAGATCCAATATTTTGATCCATCTCCCAGACTCCAGAAATAGCTTTGTTTTCCCCATCTTTACTTAAAGTAAAATAAAACCGAGAAGGGGAAAAAACAACCCAGCAATGATTTCTAGGCTTAAAATCACATATAATCACTGGGGAGCTTACAACATTCCCTATGCTCAGGCTGAATTTCATGCTAATTAAATCAAACTGTCTGATGTTGAGGCCCAGGTTTTTTAAAAGCTCCACAGGAATTTCCACTGTGCATCTATTATAGATTAGCTAATAAGAACAGCTTTTAAGGGAGCAATTCCACTTTTTCTATGTTCAGTCTATGTTGTTCGAATAAGACAGAAGGGCCAAACTGGAAGTTTCAATTTATTTCTTTCCCATTCTTGTAAGTTATGCACTGCTGTATGGAGATATATTGACTAGAAATGGTAGAATTGAGTGCTGATCATATAATTAGTTTCATCTTGGCATTAAAGTAATTCCCTCACCGTTCTGATCTTCCAAAGGACATTACATATTCTGTAAAAAATGATTTACAAGTAATGGGCCCCAAATTTGATTATGTGGACCTAATTTGAGTCATTTTTTTCTCTCTAATACTTAGTGATTGTTTTTCCCTTAAGAAGTTAGTGAATGGGACACATTTGGCAAACATCTTTGATCAAGTGTTTAATTTCATTGGCCCTGTCTATAGTGGCAGACAGTAGGGCTGAGACTGCACATTTCTTGAAATTCAGATAAATTAAGTTTTTTTTCTCATTCAAAAGCTTTCCTTTTAATTCAATTTTTTTAATGATATCAATGTATGTAGGTTAATTGAGAGACTAAGAACAGACACAATTGGATATTCTTTTCTTTCATAATTTCTAGTAAAGTTGAGAAAACTACATTAATATGCTTATTGTTGTTTAGTGATGATCATGAACACAATTGTGTACTAGCAAAAAAAAAACTAACAATAGGTTTCCAGTTCTTTGTATTCAATTCTTTATAGTTTAGTTCTTCCTTCCTGTTTTTCTAGAATATGCATGTTTATCATTTCATAGATTGTCAAATTTCTAAGTGACAATAATCTTACTATAAAATAGCAATAATAATATAACCAATTTTTATGATGATGCAATGCTATAACTTACAGAGTACTTTTTTCTTGGTTATTAGGCCACTCCCAGTGATGCTCAGTGATTGCTCCTGGCTATGTGTTCGAAATCGCTCCTGAGAGAAACATATTGGATACCTGGGGATCGAACCTACATCTCTCCTAGGTTAGCCACATGCAAGTAAACACCCTACCACTGTGCTATCACTAGGAGCCCTACAGAGTACTTTTTAACAGTGTCAGCTAGCTAATAATCCATTGTCTATGTTTACATAAAATTATGTGATATGATATATCATTTAATATGGCACATCATGCAATATATATTAAATAAATAAGTAGCTTTAATAGTAAAAAGTAAAGAGGTGCAGAGAAGTATCAAGTTGAGATGAAATTAATTAGTGTTTTACTGTTTGTAGTTAACTTTAAAGATTATAAAAACATTTGAAAAAGGAAATTCCTCCTCAAGAATATATATATTTGGTTTTCTGGGCCACACCCATTTGATGCTCAGGGGTTACTCCAGGCTAAGCGCTCAGAAACTGCCTCTGGCTTGGGGGGACCATATGGGACACCGGGGGATCGAACTGCGGTCCTTCCTTGGTTAGCTCTTGCAAGGCAGACACCTTACCTCTAGCGCCACCTCGCCAGCCCCATCCTCAAGAATATTTACATTAGATAATAAGTAAGAACTTTATAACTGTCTACGATTGCTGGATTAATTGCTATTTTGGGGGGGAAAGCTTGCATTCTTATAAAAATGTATTATTATTGCAATTTATTATTTTAAAGGACTATTTCATACTAAAGAGATTCTGGCTCACAAATATTTGTGTTACTTAATAAATAAATTAAAAGTCACTATAATGTCATTTCAGAGTTCTCTGTGATTAATGCTTATAAACAAAATTCAATGAAAGATTAAAAATATTATCGTAGCTTTTACAACAATTCCAAGAACTGCTGCTAACCAGAGGGAATTAACTATCTCCAGGCAGATACTACAGTCAATTGACTAAATACTTTGAGTTAGGAAAATGTGCAAACATTTGTGTGGTCTAGCTTTGGGGACCTCAACAATGTCAAGATCATCATTCTAGTCAAGCAGATGCATAACCTTTTAAAGTCTATAAAGCAAACAGAATCTGGACTAAGAGAAAATGGCAAACAAGAAGGGTCAGAGAAAGACCCACAGGACCCAGATTATGCCCTTTTAAAAGAAATAGATTAAGAAGTAAACCAAGTTCACCAAACATTATTGCCCACACTGACTTTTTTCATCATAAAAGAGAAATAACTCATTTGTTTTAAGCAAAAATTGAATTGAGTCTATAGTCATCTTAAATCAATATTAGACATTTGATATGGAAGACTGTGGTAAGTTATTACTTAGGCTCTTTGGCTTGAAGTTTACATGTCAAAAATTTTGTCTAAATTTATTGATTCAAATTCATATTTATTGCAATCCCACTCTATACTAGCTAAGGACAGATGTCATAGAAGAAATAAATGATGCATAAAAACATAAATAAAGTGTGTGCCTTATACGAGGCACAGATGTTTAGAGAACAAAATAATATTTAATAAAAGACCTCAGTATAATAGCATAGACTTCAATGAAAGTTATAAGCCTCTATAAAACAGAAATGAAAAATATGTTAAACTGTATATAAATCTAATACCTAAGACTTCTATGTTTAGAATGTAAGTATACTAACTAGAAAAATCACAGATAAATTTAAAAGTTATCTAAAGAGATTTTGATATTTGCAAGTAATTCAGTTTACTGGACATTTGATTGAATCCTCTGTTCAAGGTATGCTCATTTTTTACCATCTTCATCTACCATTAGTGGTGCCTATATGATTTCATTAGTAGACACAGTTACACATTAAGAGGTTTTCTAAGGAAGGGAACACTTACCTATTTCTGATTAAGGCTTGAAACTCTCTGATTTTTAGATTGCTTTATTTGTGAGAGCAAAAGCTGTGGCCAATCCCAGATTCATTAACTAAACATAACCTGATTGCTGCCTTTTGAGAATCACTCAGATTGGTGGGATTAATTGAGAGACTTATTCATCGAAGGTCAAAAACACACAGGTTAATGACTGGTAGGAAGGAAATCCCAGAAGCCAATATAGCATGTTTGGAATTTATTCCTTGTCATACAACCTTCATGTGACTCTATGTTAATGTCATGCTCTCTGAGTCATGAAGACAGTTGTCTTCATGCAACTATCTTCATGACTTAGAGAGCTTAACATTAAACAATCCACCAAAATCATCATTCTGGGACTGGAGAGATAGGATAGAAGGTAGAACACTTTATTTGCACATGACTGACCTAGGTCCAATTTCTGGCACCACATGCAATCTCTCAAGTCCATTGGATCTGATTCCTGATCACACAGCAGTTAGTAAGCCCTGAGCACAGCCAGGCATGGCTTCTTCCTACACAAATGCACACACACACACACACACACACACACACACACACACAAATAATAATTATAATATAGTAAAATAAAAGCACTATGATGTGTTAAAAGATAGGAAAGAAGGGAAATATACTATAGTTTGATAATTTTTATTTTTGAAAAAAAGAAGGGAAATGTACTATAGTTTGATAATATTTATTTTTGAATAAAAGAAGATATGAGATTAATAAAGATACATAAAGAATATATAATAGATAAGAGGCTAGCTATTCTCACTTTTCTTTTGCTTTTTGAACAGGGAATCCTACGTCTTGGAACTAGGACACATATCGTTTGAAATAATTTTTAGGATAAGACCATAGTCTAGATTTTCTTAGACTGCCAATTTTTCCCCTAACTATTTTATTTTTTAACAATAGCAGGTGCATCAATTTTTCATTCACTGCAGTGACTTATTCACTGTATAAGTAAAGGGTAGATGATAGAGAAAAAAAACGAGAATAAACAAGTAATAATCACAAAGCCACCAGAGAATATGACATAATATTCGATTATATATAATAAAATTATGCATTCTAATTATATTATTCACTTTACCCCATGGGATTTTTTTCAGTGCTTTAGTAGATCTCTTTGTTAACAGATGCTGCTCAATTTTAAACAGATTTAGTGATAATGGTTAATATCTTTGCTCATCCCTAATATGAAGTCAAACTGTCTTCAATAAGTCTCTTGAGAGGAAATAATTGTTGACCTGCCCTGTTTAATTTCAAAGTTGTTTTGAAATAGAAGTTGCTACATTTAAAAATACCATTAATAAAGAAACTATTGTATTATCTCCTGAGCACTTACAGGTATAGACATATGACTTAGGAACATTATGTACATGAATACTCTTAAAATATCATGTGTATGTTCTCACAATTTCTATGCATAATATGCATGGCATTTTGTTGATTATTTAACCCAAACAGAAACAGAAATGAAAGAGTTGGGTAAATCCTGGAATTAAAAAGAAATAAGTCCCACAATCTATATTGTTTTGTTTTATCTTGTTTTAAGTTCACACCTGAGGGTGTTTGAGACTTTGCCTTTGGCCCTATGTTTAGAGACAACACTTAGTGGGGTTCAGGAACAACAATGGAACCAGGGAATGAACCAGGTTGGTAATATGCAAGGCAAGCTCCTTACCTGCTATACTATCACTGTGACTCCTTAGAAACATTTTTCCAGTGTCTTTTAATCACACATTCACAACTATTTTTATCTGAAAGGCTCTTAATAAGAATAGATAGGTAATTTGTCTAGTTTTTTGGGAGCTAGTTTTCCAATGGTGATATCCAGTTACATTATTTTAATTAAATAACAAATTATTACAGATTACAATGAAAGGGTTTGAGAGTGTTGCTTTTAAACTATAGATGGAATCTATATATATTGTAAAATCAGGTCATATACAATTCTCAGTACTATAAGATATGTGTATATTCAGATGTATTGGGAACTGTGGCATTTAGCAGATAGTGAAATCATGCTATTAATACTCTGTGGGGTTAGGTTAATGAAAAAAAGTAGAGGTAAACATCTGTGGAGTTAAGACTAGAAATCTTGACAATAGAGTAAGAAAGATCTCCCTGCCTGATCAACATATGGAGATTTAGTAATGGGCAGTGGAGAGTGACATATCTAAAATTTGGTTCATTCTTTGCTATTTCTGCCTTTCACTTTTTGAAAACAATGAATCAAAATTTAGAAAAGTTGATAAAATCAAATGAAAAATAAATCTCTTATTTCACATTATTTTCATAGCCAATTATTCTCAGATTTTAATGATCTTATATCTTAAGCTTTAGCTATATTTTACCCGATTTTGCTGTCTTCTAGTTTTCATAATTCCTATTGGATTCTCTCTAAGGCCTTTATAATACCAAGCTCAATCTTAAACCATCAAGCAGGAGAATGATATTTGCACAGATGAGGTGAATTTAAAGAGGTTTTGAATGGGCAATAAAGAGAAATACTTTCTTTTCTATTTAGACTATGACAATTTTGCAGCTTCAAGTCATGTATATCACAGCCCCCAACTGTGAGGACATGAAAAGACAAGCCAAGCACAGTAGCTATACGATCAAGGCCAAGAATCCATCTAACCAAAATTTTTATGATGATATTTTTATCACTGAATGTACATTTCCATGTAGCTACATTTCTGCCTCAGAAATAATAACCATTAGAAATATGCATTTTCCTGTCCAGCCAGGATTTTCAAAAGTATCTATCAGACGTTCATTAAGACAAATGCTGTGCAACTTCACAATCCTTTTAATGTCAATTTTTCTTCTGTGCAGACTGGTCTTCCAGCTCTAATTGCATTTAGCATGCACTACCTAATGTGGAATAGGGAAGCAGCTCTTTAGAACTCTTCCTGAGTTGGTTTCTTGCCACAGTTTCCCCTTAAATTCTGATCATTAGTTTTTTTCTACCCCTCACATCCACAAGACACAGTTTTTTTTTTGTTTTTTTTTTTTTGTTTGTTTTTTTTTTTTGGGCCACACCCGGTGACGCTCAGGGGTTACTCCTAGCTATATGCGCTCAGAAGTCGCTCCTGGCTTGGGGGACCATATGGGACGCCGGGGGATCGAACCGCGGTCCGTCTCCTAGGCTAGCGCAGGTAAGGCAGGCACCTTACCTCCAGCGCCACCGCCGGGCCCCAACACAAGACACAGTTTTAAGGATGTATTTTATTTAATATTGTTGCCAATGGATGCTCCGGATGTCTCATATGAAGTAGGGTCTCAAGAAGGAAATCTACCTCTTTCTCTCATAGGGAAGAGTATCCAAAAGATTTTGGAGTGATGAAGGTCTGCTATGAACCCTACAGTGCATGGATATACACTTCCACTAGGCCTTCGAGGCAGCAGTCATGCTGCGCATTGCTGAGATGTTGCCTTTGATGTCTGAACCTGGGTAAATTCATGACAGAGTTGGTGGAGTCGCACATTTGGGAGTAACTTTGGGAGTAACTTTGGGGAGATGACACATTTATAGTAGGTGAGTGTAAGTACATATACAGTGCCCCAGCCAATAGGATCGAGCAGGAAGTTTAAACAAAGGGAAGTGAGGGTTTTTACTGATCACACAACCAGGTCATCTTTGTGTGTGTGAAGTGTTTAACGACTGAGGGAAAAGCGATTTGTGGGCTGTTTTTGGGAAGCCAGCTAGTGCTGTTTAAGCACTCATCACCTCATCCAGGGGTGGTCTTTCCTGCAAGGTTGCATTTTGAGGCTCCTTTCAAAGGCCTGGTGAGAGTCGTCTTAATGGTCTCCTTAAGCAATAGCCTTGTCTTGATTTTTCAAGTCCAGTTATAGGACCTGAGGTCTACTGGTTCTGCGCAGCTTGGAAGATAAACCTTGCCAACTGATTTCTAAGGGAGCCCATGGACTCAGGCTAGAGCACTTCTGCTATTGTGAGCAGTCTCATTTTTGACTGCCATAATTCTGCCTGTTTAAACATTCCTGTAATTCTTCAGGACCTTAATATTCTGCCCCTAGTTTAGGCTCACCCAGATCACAAGATAATGAGTAATGTCTAAGACAAATAGCCAGACACAAAGATGCAAACCAGCAAGTTACATTTTTTTAATATTCATATCAATTGATAAGGAATACAAAGAGCATTTTATTGATGAAATGTTTGATTTGGGGTCATATCTAACTGTGCTTAGGGGATACTTCAGGCTCTGAACTGAGGAATCACTCACTCCTGGTGAACTTGGGAGACTATAAGGGAAGCAAGAGTTGTAGGGGTAAGCACCCTAACCATTGTACAATAGCTCTATCTCTACAAAGAACCTTTTAAAGCCTGTAAACTTAGTTTTCCTACTAAAACAAATAAACAAAGCACACACACAAAAAAAGAACCATAAAAACACTTAATATTATTCTACGTCCCTCACCACATGGGAGTTTCTTCATTCTAATGAAGAAAACTTTCTAATAAAGTTTTCTACCATCTGGGCCCGGAGAGATAGCGGAGAGATAGCACAGCGGTGTTTGCCTTGCAAGCAGCTGATCCAGGACCAAAGGTGGTTGGTTCGAATCCCCGTGTCCCCTATGGTCCCTCGGGCCTGCCAGGAGCTATTTCTGAGCAGACAGCCAGGAGTAACCCCTGAGCACCGCCGGGTGTTGCCCAAAAACAAAAACAAAAAAACGTTTTCTACCATCTAATTCTGAGTGCGAGCATTTTTACTACTCAGTATTTTCATTCTTTTTTTTTTTGTGCTGTTTTTTTTTTTTTTGTTGTTGTTGTTGTTTTGTTTTATTTTGGGGCCAAACCCTGTGATACTCAGGGATTATCCCTGGCTATACACTCAGAAGTTGCTCCTGGCTAGGGGGACCATATGGGATGCCTGTGAAATAACCAGGTCTGTCCTGGATCGGTCACGCTCAAAGCAAACAGTCTACCGCTGTACTTTTGCTCCATCCTAGTATTTTCATTCTTGACAATATTGGGGAAACTGAGAACTATGTACAAATACAGAAACCCACCGCCAGTGATCCAGCATTAAAGAGACTGTGCTTTGCAGGAAAGGAATGTACTAAATCTTACCCAAGTTTTGGGGTTTCTTGTCTTTCCTCACAGAAAATAATTTTAGATAAAATAAAATATGACTTTACTTGGAAAATAAAGGGTAATAGGAAGATAGATAGAAAGCTGTCTTCTCAAGAAGTTTTTCTTTTAGGTTTTCTTTAAGGTAAGAGAGTTAGTCCACATGCCAATATTAAGCTTGGAAATCCACCTCTCAAGCATGGAGATGTGGGCCATATACACAGGCATACAATAGATACATGCTATTCCGCTGTATGCTATTTCACTGTCAAGTTAATTTATACACAGTTTCCCAAACTGCTCTCTTTATAAGTACTAGGGCAGTTCTGAAGTTAAAAATCTGGGAGCAGCTGATGGTTTTTTGATATTCTTCTCATAGATGTTTAGCAATGGAGCCCCAAAATTAGAGCCAGCTCCCCTTTTAGGAATCTGTAGCCCTGGGGCCTGGAATTCTGCATCTCAATGGCTGGAACAGTTTTTTTTTTTTTTTTTTTTTTGTTTTGTTTCAAAGGCCTTAATACCTTTAGGCTGATTAAGGTCTCTGACTCAGTTTTCCTGAACATATATTACCAGGGCCTCTTTAAGGTTCTGCCTACAGTATCATTGTGAAAGTGATCTTTTGAAATTTACTTATTTTCCATTTCTTCCATTCCCACTGAAATAGCTAAAATTATCATGAACATTTCTCTTTGTACATATATCTTATTCATATAATTTTTCCTTACACTATGTTTTTTAAATTGAACCATTTTTCTCCCCTTTGGTCTTTTAAGGCTCATTTCAAATATAATAGCTTCGAATTTTTACCAAATTCATCGTATAAAGAAGAAGGGAGAACTCAAAGGTTTAGCCGGGATCAATCATGTTCATGGCAAATACATACCTTAAATTCTACATTTTCTCATTGGCCTGAATAATAGCATTCTTAAAAATAATTCCTTTCTTTAGCATACATGTCAAAACATAGCATATCCATATGGCCTTATTCTAAGTCATAACAGTGTTGTTTATTTTTCTTTTATTTTTTTAGAAATGTTTATGTTAGGGTCAACACCCAGAAGTTATTAAATGCTCAGTAGTAGTAGTTCCTGGAAGTGTTCTGGGTTAGATTAAACTTCTAGCACACATTCCCAGCACATTGAGATATGTCTCTGACCTTGATATTGTTTTCCTTTATGTAATTCAAGAAAATTATTTAAATTTTGATTGCCAAAACATCCATATTAAAGAGACCACTTTTAAAGATGAACTATCTGGCAAATGATCAGCCTTAGATTATTAGAGTACTTCTGAAATTGAATTATTTTCTTTGTTTTAGGGATCTACTTAATTTAGATAGCTGATCATTTTTCTACTTTGTTTCTTCTTGACACTTGAATTCAATTTCAAACATTTTAGTGAACAACAATGAATGAAACATGAAACTCTAATTCCCTATGATGGACCTCAATTTAAGGAAAATCCAGAACCTAAAAAAAGATTGTTTTGTTTTTAATTTTTGGGTCACACTTGGTGTCATCCAGGGGTTACACCTAGCTCTGTGCTCAGAAATCACTTTTGCAGGCTTGTGGGACCATATGGGATGCTGGGGATCAAAACGGGCTCCATGCCAGGTCAGTCATGTGCAAGGTAAACACCCTACCACTGTGTATTGCATTGTGGCCCAAAGAAACAAAAATATTTTTGCCCATGACTTCATTGAGTGATCCTGGGTATACTGTATAATTTCTATAACTTATATGTAATGATTTTTTATTTTAAATTTTTCTACTGTTTAGTTTGTGAGTTTTCAATTAATGAGAAGAACCACAGAGTTAGAACAGCCATGGCAGTGTTTTTAAATATTCGAGATTTGTATACAACATTCTCTTTCAGCAGCTATCTTCATCTGAAGTAAAGTCTTCATAAATTGCTTAGTGACAAACAGATGAAAATGAAATGGGTACATTAAGATTATAGGATGGTTTTTAATTATTGATATGTGTTTCAAAGTAAACAGGTTCTCTACTTTTTACAGTGATGTTTTTCTCTTTCTTCCTACTTATTTTTCAACCACTTTTCTACATATATTTTTCTCTTGTTCTGAATACTGGTGAAGTGAGTGCTTGGGGAAGTCAGGACTGATAAGGGCATTCTTTAGTAAGAAAAAAAAATCATTTTCCATCTCCACCCAGTCTTGAACTCATTGTCTTTTTGCTGCAAAAAATATAGTGAATTAGAAAAATATGATGAAATAAAGTAGCTTAATCTAGAGAGGGTACTAATTTTATTAGTTTTTATTAAAATATTTTAATAGTTTTTAAAATATGAAAGTAACCGTGGCAAGAAAACAAATATGATATTAAGTCTACCTTTACATAGTCCATTAACAAGATGTTGCATCAGAGAGATAGTAAATGGCTAATGTACTTGCCTTGATTGGAGCTTATTATGGTTGGAGTCCACCTTACACATGCACGGTTCCCTGAGCACCACCAGTAATGAGCCCTGACCATAGAGTCAATAATAAGCCCTGACCATAGCCAAATTGGGTTCAAAAAATAAATATGTTTTATACATATACATATACATATATATGTGTGTCGTATATCACATGGTCTTTATATGTGTGTATTATATCATATGAATATATATATATATTCTCACAAAATAAAATGATTCATACGATAATACAAAAAATGTAATTTTAGAGTCAAATGGTATTGCCAACATTATTCCTTGTAACCTTTGCACTTATAATTATATCTTAATAAAATGTGATGGTTTAATTCCTTTAAACAGACATTAGTTATTATTTAAATTAGTAAATGAAGAATCCAATAATTTCCTTTAATAATTTATTTACTTTCATAATTAAATTGTGATTTAAAGTTCTTAAAACAAATAAGCAAGGTTTAGATTATAAAATTATATTTTTGATGCCAATTCTTCTTCCTCACTCCTAGCACCAATGCCTATTTCTAATAGCATGACTCTGACTATTTCTAATTCCTGAAACAGAACAAAGTAAATTAGCCTATTCAGAGTTTTCCTGCCTGTTTATATATTCCCACTTGTAATTTTATGGTCAAATACATGCAAATTTATTCTAATTTTTGGCTTAGAATATCCTGGATGCTTTCCTCATACCACATTATTTTCAGAATTCAAATATTTCTTTGAGACATTTATATATTATTTCTATTTTAAATGCCACAATCTCTCCCTATGACCTCCAAGATATAATTTAATTTTATCATGTTATAAATAATCATATTCTGGCTTGCATTCCAATTAATACTTTCATTTTACTTATCTAATTCCTATTTCAAATTCCATAAGCATTGAACACTTTGTGGATTTCTCTTTTTGAATAAATTCACACACATTCTCTTTTTCAATGGTGGTTGAACTTAATACATTGGGGCTATGGAAAAACTTTAGCTCAGTCTTCAAGTATTATCATGGAGCCTATACTGTATGAAATACTTATTGACATTCTTAGGCACAAATAATTTTTCACATATATTTATTTTAGGAATTTATTTGCATATAAATACAAAAAATTGGTCTTTTATCTTTTGTGTATTTACCTTAATTAGAATATAATATATATCTATATTTATATTTTCAACTAAATCTATATAAAAAGGTTGCATTATTAGTAATAATGAATCAAACTTAAATGAGTGAATTAACAAAAAAGATTGTTTTTCAAATTATTTGTGCTTTTGTATTTTCCTTATTGTCTCCCTATTTTTGTGTATTAACTATATGTATACAATAAAATCATATTTGTCTCCTATTAATGTGTATTTAAGAAATCAAGAAAGTAGCCTGATCCCCGGTGACAATCAAAGAAGAGCACAACAAAATCAGCTCTCCAACACCTAACTTCAAGTAGGAGTGATTTTGCCCACAATGACTGGGGCATTCCTGCCTGGCTTTGGGCTATAGCGGACTCTTTTAAAAGTCACCTGGTGCTACTTCCTGATCCCCAGTGACAATCGAAGAACACAAGAAAAAATAAGAGCACAGCCCCCTCCACACCATGCACTTCTTATAGAACACGAACCCCATCACAACACAAAGTAATAATCACACTTCAAGTGTGGCAATGGGAAAGAACTCAGGACAACAGCATACATAGAGAATGAAGATGGCAGCTCTGATGACCCCAAAAATGCCAACCATCTAATTAACTTCTCAGATAAAGAGTATAGAATAGAAATATGGAGGATGTTCATAGAACTCAAAGAAAGCATAGCTCGATCTGAACAGACCACAAATATAGAAATCAGAAAATTCAAAACTGAAATAATTGGATTGAACAATGCAGTAGAGGAAATGAAAAAGTCTATTCAAAGCCTCTCCAATAGTGTAACAGCAGCTGAAGACAGAATTGGTGAGCTGGACAATGAGATACATAATAACTCCATAAGGCAGAAGAGATTGGAAAAGAACCTCAAAGCAAATGATCAGACAATGAAAAATTATTCAAAGATTTTGAACAGATGAAATAGAAATGCTCAATAAATTCAACAGAAACAACATAAGATTCATTGGAGTCCCAGAAACCCAGGAAGAAAATACCCAGGAAGAATCAACAGTCAAGAACATCATTACAGAGAAACTCCCAGAGATAAAGACTGCATGCAACCAATCCTGCATGCCAGAAGAGTACCAGTTAAAAGAGATCCTCAGAAAAGCACCCCAAGACACATCCTAGTCACAATGACGATTTCCACAGACAGTAATTGAATACTGAATGTAGCAAGATCCAAAAAAGAAATTACATTCAAAGGAGCATTCTTAAGATTTACAGCAGACATGTCACAAGAATCTTTCAAGGCCAGAAGACAGTGAGGGATATTGTGACAAGACTGAATGAAATGAATGCATCACCTAGAATACTGCACCCAACCAGACTCACGTTCAGGTTTGAAGGAAGGATACATAGCTTCACAGATAAGCAACAGCTCAGAAATTTTAAAGATTCAAACAAGCCTTAAAGGAGAAATTGAAAGGTCTACTTTAAGACAAGACAGACCAACAGACACACCAAACTTATACACAAAGATGACATTAAATTCCATGACAATCATCTCCCTCGATGTCAATGGACTAAATGCACCAATTAAGAGACACAAAGAGGCAAAATGGATCAAAAAGATGAGTCCAACCTTCTGCTGCCTACAAGAAATACACCTGAATAGTCAGAACAAACATAGACTCAAATTCAAAGGCTGGAAGAAAATCATCCAAGGAAAGAATACACCCTTAAAAAATCGGGGGTGGCCACATTAATATTAGACGATACAACTTTAGACTCAGAAAAGTTGTAAGGGACAAAGATGGACACTTTATACTCATAAAGGGATATGTGCAACAGGAAGGAATGCACTACTAAACATGTATGCACCCAATGAGAGACCAGAAAGAAATTTAATACAATTACTGACAAATTTGAAAGAGGATATCAATAATAACACAATAATTGTAGCAGACCTCAACACGGCCCTGTCAACAATTGATAGGTCAACCAGACTGAACCCAACAAAAATATACTAGACCTAAAAAGAGAAATGGAAGAAAGAGGCCTAGTAGACACTCTATCCCCAGAAACATGGATACATATTCTTCTCCAGTGTACATGGGTCACTGGAAATTAAGTTCCCATACAATCCAGCTATACCACTCCTAGGGACATACCCTAGAAAAACAAAAATACAATACAAAAAACTCTTCCTCACACCTATATTCATTGCAGCGCTATTTACAATAGCCAACACAGGACAGATTCCGTTTCTATTCCCAGCATTCCATATGATTCCCCATGCCTGCCTGGAATGATTTCTGAATGCAGAGCCAGGAGTAACCCCTGAGCACCGCCAGGTGTGACCAAAAAACAAAAACAAAATAAACAACAACAAAAAGAAAGCAGGTTTACCATTTTATTCCTAGTATAGCTATGTTTTTGTTTCATAAATAACTCTAGCTATATTTTTAATATAATTTGGGAGTATATCCCCTGTAAATTAAAATATACTCAAAATTAAAAGCTTCATTGAAACTATCACTTAGATGATGACTAGCTTCCTAGACACTAAATTATATCAGAACTTGGTCATTCACCTGATTCTTGCGCTCCAAACTTAAAAATAGATATTGGTTTTAATAGATGTCCAATGCAAATTTACAGGTCATTGTTTACAAATACAATTATGGAAAAAATACCAAAATATGTTAAACTGTTCACAGTCTAGAAAACAGTCTCAATTTAGTATGCCTCCATCTTCTTTCAAGGACCTGCATAATTCTTCCACCACTTATCTACAACTCTCTTTTAGCAATTGCCTCTGCTCTTCTGGATCCATGTGAGTTATTTAAAACCTCCACTACTCATGATCTATTGGGCTATCTAAAAAACCAACTAGAATCAACCTCCATACACCAATCTCAACTTCGTTAAAACTACAGATGTTGACTAGTCCTATGTTTAACCAATTCTACTGTGTGTGCTCCGGTGTGATGATCTTTTATGAGGTATTTCATTATATTAACATAATATCTTGATCACCTGTTCCTACTCTTAAACATAAGCTTATTTTAAGATTTGGCAGTTTCTTGGCTGTTCTCATTCATCTCCCCCATACAGCTGCTGAGACGTTTTATTTGGGCCAAATCACTGTTCCTATGTATTTAGGACCTAGAAACATGCCTTAAGCAGTGAAGTGTTGGATATACTTCTAGTTAGAAAATAGAATTTTTATTCTAGTTCTGCCAATTAGCTCCTTATGCTGAAAGAAGTAGAGAATTTTGTACTATAAGTATAGCATTTGTCTTAAGAAATCCTTTAGTTTCCCTTACTTATTCTTTTAATCTTTAATTTTGTCTTTATTTTAGTTTTCTTCATTTCTATTTTTTCTTTTGATCTTCTCTTCTTTAAATTTTATAAATTTTTAACCAATAATAAGATCACCTCAGAAAACATATGTGACTTACAAGAACAAGTGATTTCATTAGATCATAGACTAGAAGTCATATGTTCTCAAATGAAAAAGGATTACCTTTAAGCCTATTAAATTATTAGAACATTTTATTATATTACCTTTAAAATGAGATACATACTTTCTTATCTCTTAGTTACTTGAATATGTAAAATTATGAACAAAAGTATTCTAATAAACCATAATATTCGTACTAATATTAAGTCTTATCAGTTCAAATTTATACAGAATCAACTCTTATGGAACTCCTGGTTATTATAATTTAAGTAGAGTTTTGGTATTAAGATATTCCAAATAGTTTGTACTTTCTAATTATATCTCTATTCATAGTAGTTAGAATTAGATGCAGAATTTGTATCAAGCTGTTGCAATATTCCAGGTCTGGTAAAAAGGAAGGCAAAGATCAGAAATGTAGACACAAAGAAGTAAAATTTGAATATGAATTGTTTATTACTGGAAAAATAAAATTAGCATTGCTATATATCTAATGTATGCTAGGGATATATGCATTTTAAGCATTTTAAAAGGTAGGTAAAACACTAGTAAAATAAGTGAATAATAATGATTGTAAACCATAAGCAAATAAGTTAAGCCCGGATCTGTCTGTTTATAAATAACTGTTCTTTCCCCTCTTTCATGGTGTCTCTTGATTTAATACTGCAGGTAAATGAAATCAAAATCTTGGAGTCAAATTGTAGCAGCTCATTGGGGATTTTCCGGTGTTAAATATATAGGTAAGTAGAAAAATCCATAAGAATCTGACAACGACTTCATGAGGAAAATTGAGGAACTAGATGATGATGTGTGACTGCTATTAATGTGCTAGAAATATGCCTTAGAGCTGTAGTGGGTGGTGATGGAGAATTCATAAAGCAAAACTAGAGGCCTAGATGGAAAAGGTGAGATATTTCCTGAAAAAACCTGTGAGTTGTTTACTGTGACATCAATCTAATTTCTTGCATCTCATGAAAATTTTTATTTAGGCATAGAAGCCACATCAGGCAGTATTCAGGGTATAGTCCTGGTTCTGCTTTTATGAATCAATCCTGACTGGCTTGGAGAACCATGTAGACATGTCAGGGTCAGAATCTTGGTAGGGCACATGTAATGTAAGCACACTGCCCACTGTACAGTACCATATTTATTTTTAATGCATTATTTCACTTTTTTATGACTTCTCTCCTCACCATTTGTCCCATGATCCACAGAAAAAAGCTGATAATTTTTATTTCATGCTAACATGTGTTCTCAACCTCAAATGCCTTCTTCACATTTTAGCCAGAGCATCATCTATAATGTATAATTATTTGTATTATTCTCAGAAGTAACTTTCTAAAAAATGTTCAAGAACTGACCATTATAGTTCTTATGAAAGATATCACTAAAATCTGAAGTGCAAGGTCTGAATATATATATATATATACATATGTATGATATAATTTCTTTGTATTATGTCATGTTACCATTCTTTAGCACTCCTGCATCTTCACAATTTGAATTTTCCTTGTGTCAATAATCTATTTAAATCTTTTATTTTCTGATTTACTGTCATTTTCATTAACATAGCAACCAGTTTGTCTAATAATATTGTAGCCATATTTGTTAGTATACTGCCTTAAGCAAAACTAGAACCAGTAAGCAATTGCTGAATGATGTTATATGTAAAGAAATTACTGTCTGAATGAGTTTAGAATGAATGATTATGCAAAATAAGATTAAATTGATATATTTATTGAATTAATTATAAAAATATTTAATGTGTATGTTTGATGAGGAGATGTTGAATTCTCATTATATCTTGTCTGAATTTTAACCATGTCCAGTTACTTCTCTTTTGTTATATTTTTTGAAAATGATAGGTAAAATCAGGGCCAGAGCAATAGCGCAGAGCTGGCTTGTTTGCCTTGCAAGCGGCTGACCCAGGACGGACCTGAGTTCCATCCCCTGCATCCCAAATGGCCCCCAACCCAGGAATAATTTCTGAGCGCATAGCTAGGGGCATCACCAGGTGTGGCCCAAAACTGAAAAAAAAGGAAAAAGAAAAAAGAAAAGAAAAGATAGGTAAAATAGTTCTTAGTTTTCTGACTTTTTCTAGAACCTATTTAATCATTACTATTTATTCAATATTTGCAAAGTCTTTACTTGAATACACAGAATACTTAAAGTTGTAAGAGATCAGATATAATATAATATATAGTAATGTATAATATTAATATATAATATAATATAATATATAGATATCAGATATAATATTCATCCAAAACTGACTCCATCTAAACTGATGGAATTTAGTTCAAGATTTTATTTCTCTTTATTCTTAACAGAGCCTACAACTGTGCTGAATGCATAGAACTGGGAGATGTTGAATACATAACTAAATGATTGAATGAATATTTTAGTATGTTTAATAAATATTTGTGTTTAAGTTGTCTGTGGGATAAGACTTAGAACTGTTTTAGACAGAATTTTGTTCAATGATTTTGGAATGTATCAAATAAAAAAGAAAAATTAAGGCAGTTGAATTATACATCTTCAAAGCATCTACAAAACAGTGCCATAAAAATATTTTCATTTACACATTGAAATATTAATTATTTGAGAGCATAAAAGCCGGCTATCCTTTGCAAAAGCTGGCTCCCTGTGTGTGACACCAGGCGGGGAAAATCCGCGAAAGTACACCGGCCCAGTGGGGCTCAGCTGTGAAAGACTGTGAGTGTGACCTGTCTATGTCTGTCTACTGTCCTCTTGCGTGAAACTCTTGCGAGTGGGGCAAAAAGAGCCTCCAGAAACCTCGCTCGCCCAGACGCCATTTTCAGGGAGGGACTTCAGAGCATAAAAACCGGCTATCCTTTGCAAAAGCTGGCTCCCTGTGTGTGACACCAGGCGGGGAAAATCCGCGAAAGTACACCGGCCCAGTGGGGCTCAGCTGTGAAAGACTGTGAGTGTGACCTGTCTATGTCTGTCTACTGTCCTCTTGCGTGAAACTCTTGCGAGTGGGGCAAAAAGAGCCTCCAGAAACCTCGCTCGCCCAGACGCCATTTTCAGGGAGGGACTTCAGAGCATAAAAACCGGCTATCCTTTGCAAAAGCTGGCTCCCTGTGTGTGACACCAGGCGGGGAAAATCCGCGAAAGTACACCGGCCCAGTGGGGCTCAGCTGTGAAAGACTGTGAGTGTGACCTGTCTATGTCTGTCTACTGTCCTCTTGCGTGAAACTCTTGCGAGTGGGGCAAAAAGAGCCTCCAGAAACCTCGCTCGCCCAGACGCCATTTTCAGGGAGGGACTTCAGAGCATAAAAACCGGCTATCCTTTGCAAAAGCTGGCTCCCTGTGTGTGACACCAGGCGGGGAAAATCCGCGAAAGTACACCGGCCCAGTGGGGCTCAGCTGTGAAAGACTGTGAGTGTGACCTGTCTATGTCTGTCTACTGTCCTCTTGCGTGAAACTCTTGCGAGTGGGGCAAAAAGAGCCTCCAGAAACCTCGCTCGCCCAGACGCCATTTTCAGGGAGGGACTTCAGAGCATAAAAACCGGCTATCCTTTGCAAAAGCTGGCTCCCTGTGTGTGACACCAGGCGGGGAAAATCCGCGAAAGTACACCGGCCCAGTGGGGCTCAGCTGTGAAAGACTGTGAGTGTGACCTGTCTATGTCTGTCTACTGTCCTCTTGCGTGAAACTCTTGCGAGTGGGGCAAAAAGAGCCTCCAGAAACCTCGCTCGCCCAGACGCCATTTTCAGGGAGGGACTTCAGAGCATAAAAACCGGCTATCCTTTGCAAAAGCTGGCTCCCTGTGTGTGACACCAGGCGGGGAAAATCCGCGAAAGTACACCGGCCCAGTGGGGCTCAGCTGTGAAAGACTGTGAGTGTGACCTGTCTATGTCTGTCTACTGTCCTCTTGCGTGAAACTCTTGCGAGTGGGGCAAAAAGAGCCTCCAGAAACCTCGCTCGCCCAGACGCCATTTTCAGGGAGGGACTTCAGAGCATAAAAACCGGCTATCCTTTGCAAAAGCTGGCTCCCTGTGTGTGACACCAGGCGGGGAAAATCCGCGAAAGTACACCGGCCCAGTGGGGCTCAGCTGTGAAAGACTGTGAGTGTGACCTGTCTATGTCTGTCTACTGTCCTCTTGCGTGAAACTCTTGCGAGTGGGGCAAAAAGAGCCTCCAGAAACCTCGCTCGCCCAGACGCCATTTTCAGGGAGGGACTTCAGAGCATAAAAACCGGCTATCCTTTGCAAAAGCTGGCTCCCTGTGTGTGACACCAGGCGGGGAAAATCCGCGAAAGTACACCGGCCCAGTGGGGCTCAGCTGTGAAAGACTGTGAGTGTGACCTGTCTATGTCTGTCTACTGTCCTCTTGCGTGAAACTCTTGCGAGTGGGGCAAAAAGAGCCTCCAGAAACCTCGCTCGCCCAGACGCCATTTTCAGGGAGGGACTTCAGAGCATAAAAACCGGCTATCCTTTGCAAAAGCTGGCTCCCTGTGTGTGACACCAGGCGGGGAAAATCCGCGAAAGTACACCGGCCCAGTGGGGCTCAGCTGTGAAAGACTGTGAGTGTGACCTGTCTATGTCTGTCTACTGTCCTCTTGCGTGAAACTCTTGCGAGTGGGGCAAAAAGAGCCTCCAGAAACCTCGCTCGCCCAGACGCCATTTTCAGGGAGGGACTTCAGAGCATAAAAACCGGCTATCCTTTGCAAAAGCTGGCTCCCTGTGTGTGACACCAGGCGGGGAAAATCCGCGAAAGTACACCGGCCCAGTGGGGCTCAGCTGTGAAAGACTGTGAGTGTGACCTGTCTATGTCTGTCTACTGTCCTCTTGCGTGAAACTCTTGCGAGTGGGGCAAAAAGAGCCTCCAGAAACCTCGCTCGCCCAGACGCCATTTTCAGGGAGGGACTTCAGAGCATAAAAACCGGCTATCCTTTGCAAAAGCTGGCTCCCTGTGTGTGACACCAGGCGGGGAAAATCCGCGAAAGTACACCGGCCCAGTGGGGCTCAGCTGTGAAAGACTGTGAGTGTGACCTGTCTATGTCTGTCTACTGTCCTCTTGCGTGAAACTCTTGCGAGTGGGGCAAAAAGAGCCTCCAGAAACCTCGCTCGCCCAGACGCCATTTTCAGGGAGGGACTTCAGAGCATAAAAACCGGCTATCCTTTGCAAAAGCTGGCTCCCTGTGTGTGACACCAGGCGGGGAAAATCCGCGAAAGTACACCGGCCCAGTGGGGCTCAGCTGTGAAAGACTGTGAGTGTGACCTGTCTATGTCTGTCTACTGTCCTCTTGCGTGAAACTCTTGCGAGTGGGGCAAAAAGAGCCTCCAGAAACCTCGCTCGCCCAGACGCCATTTTCAGGGAGGGACTTCAGAGCATAAAAACCGGCTATCCTTTGCAAAAGCTGGCTCCCTGTGTGTGACACCAGGCGGGGAAAATCCGCGAAAGTACACCGGCCCAGTGGGGCTCAGCTGTGAAAGACTGTGAGTGTGACCTGTCTATGTCTGTCTACTGTCCTCTTGCGTGAAACTCTTGCGAGTGGGGCAAAAAGAGGCTCAGAGGAGCACGGCCGCTCCGCTTCGCTACGCGGCCGTGCACTCTTTCTAAGGAAAGAACTCCATTGCAACAAGAAGGAAAAATCACACTAAGAACGGCGCTATATCACAGAAGCAAACATTTCTCTCTGGACTGTCTTCTCTGTTACATGCTCGGGCCTAAGATTTGACCCAGTGTGAGGCTTCATCCACGGAGGACTCCCCTCCCTTAGAGGCAAGTCAGCCCATCCAGAAAGGGAGGAGCCAGAGGAGTGTGCTGCCTACATCATATAGACAATGAATACCACTACAACACGTAGAAAAACCCACAATACAAATGTGACAATGGGGAAACAGCGCAGGCCAGCATCAGACATAGAGAATGAAGATGACAATTCTGAGGACCAGATAATGACTGAACAACTAATCAACCTCTCAGATAAGGACTTTAGACTAGCAATATGGAAGGTGCTCAACAGACTCCAAGAAACCATGGATCGAGTTGAACAGAACACTAATAAGAACCAAGAAAATATGAAGGCAGAAATGACAAAACTCCAAACTGAAATAACATGTCAACTAACAGGCCTGAAAAACTCAGTAAACGAAGTGAATGACAAAATGGATAAGCTCTGGGACAGGGTATCAGAAGCTGAGAATAGACTTGGTGCTGTGGAAGATGAGATACATAACAATTCCATACAGCAGGAGAGATTGGACAAAAAACTTAAAGCAAATGAGCAGACAATGGAAAAATTAGTCAAAGAATGGGAACAGACGAAAATAGAAGTCTATGATAAGATCAACAGAAACAACTTAAGAATCATTGGAGTCCCAGAGACCCAGGAAGAAAATTTCCAGGAAGAATCAATGGTCAAGAACATCATTAAAGAGAAACTCCCAGAGCTAAAGAATATATGTGATCAAATCCTGCATGCCCGAAGAGTACCAACCAAAAGAGACCCCAGAAAAACCACCCCAAGACACATCCTAGTCACAATGACAAATCCCACAGATAGAGACAGAATTCTGAAAACAGCAAGATCAAAAGGGGAAATCATGTTCAAGCAAGCTTCCCTGAGATTTACAGCAGACCTGTCACCAGAAACGCTCAATGCCAGAAAGCAGTGGTGGGATATTGTGACAAGACTGAATGAAATGAATGCTTCACCCAGAATACTATACCCAGCAAAACTCACTTTCCGGTTTGATGGAAGAATACATGGTTTCACAGACAAAAAACAGCTCAGAAACTTCACAGACACAAAACCAGTCTTAAGAGAAAAACTGAAAGACCTAATCTAAGACAAGACTACCCAAAAGACACACCAAATTTTGAAATAAAGATGGCGTTAAATCCCAGGACAATTCTTTCTCTCAACGTCAATGGACTAAATGCACCAGTTAAGAGACACAGAGTGGCTAAATGGATCAAAAAACTCAATCCAACCTTCTGCTGCCTACAAGAAACGCACCTGAATAGTCAGAACAAACATAGACTCAAAATAAAAGGCTGGAGAAAAGTTATCCAAGCAAACAACACCCATAAAAAAGCTGGAGTGGCCATACTAATATCAGATAATGCAAACTTTATACTCAGGAAGGTTGTAAGGGACAAAGACGGACATTTTATATTAATCAAGGGGTACGTAGAGCAGGAAGAATTCACTCTCCTAAACATATATGCACCGAATGAGGGGCCAGCAAAATATTTAATACAACTGCTGACAAATCTGAAAAATAATATCAACAACAACACAATAATTGTGGGGGACCTAAACACGGCTTTGTCAACACTGGACAGGTCAACCAGACTGAAACCCAACAAGAATATACTAGACCTGAGGAGAGAAATGGAAGAAAGAGGCCTAGTGGATATATATAGGACACTCCATCCCCAGAAACCTGGATACACATTCTTCTCCAATGTACATGGGACATTCTCCAGGATAGACTACATGCTGGCACATAAAACATACCTCCATAAGATCAAGAGGATAGAAATTTTGCAGACTACCTTCGCTGACCACAAGGCTCTGAAATTATTTGTGAACTCCAAAGGGACTCAGAAGAAACACTTTAACACCTGGAAGTTAAACAGCCTCATGCTCAATAACCAGTGGGTCCGAGATGAAATCAAGGAGGAAATAAAAAGGTTCCTGGAAACAAATGACAATAAAGACACAAACTCTCAGAACTTATGGGACACAGCAAAAGCAGTACTGAGAGGAAAATTTATAGCTTTGCAAGCACACATCAGGAAGGAAGAAGGAGCTTACCTGAGTAGCTTAATGACACAGCTAATAGAACTAGAAAATGCTCAACAAAAGGACCCAAGAACAGGAAGACAGAAGGAAATAACAAAGCTGAGAGCAGAAATCAACGAAGTGGAAACTCAAAAAACAATCCGAAAGATCAACGAAAGCAGAAGTTGGTTCTTTGAAAAAATAAACAAGATTGATAGACCACTGGCAAACCTAACAAAGAAAGAGAGAGAGAGAAACTTGATAACTCGTATCAGGAATGAAAAAGGAGAGATCACTACTGATATGACAGAGATTCAAAGGGTAATCAGAAACTACTTTGAAAAACTCTACGCCACTAAAAATGAGAACCTGGAAGAAATGGATAAATTCTTGGACTCTTATAATCTTCCACGGTTGAAGGAAGAGGATGTAGCATATCTAAACACCCCCATCACCATTGATGAAATTAAAACAGTAATCAAATGTCTGCCGAAAAACAAAAGCCCAGGTCCAGATGGATTCACTAATGAATTCTATCAAACTTTCCAAGAGGAACTACTGCCAATCTTGGCAAGACTCTTTCATGAAATTGAACAAACAGAAACACTTCCAAATAGCTTTTATGAAGCCAACATCACCTTGATACCTAAACCAGACAGAGATGCTACCAAAAAAGAAAATTACAGACCAATATCACTGATGAATGCAGATGCAAAGATCCTCAACAAAATCCTGGCAAATAGGATTCAATGCCTCATTAAGAAGATCATCCACTACGATCAAGTAGGTTTCATCCCAGGAATGCAAGGCTGGTTTAACATCCGTAAATCTATCAACATAATACACAACATCAATAACAAGAAAAATAAAAACCACATGATCATATCAATAGATGCAGAGAAAGCATTTGATAAGGTCCAACACCCATTCTTGATCAAAACTCTCAGCAAGATGGGAATGGAGGGAACCTTTCTCAATATAGTGAAGGCCATCTACCACAAGCCAGTGGCAAATATTATCCTCAATGGAGAAAAACTGAAAGCCTTCCCTCTAAATTCTGGCACAAGACAAGGCTGTCCTCTCTCACCACTCCTATTCAACATAGCACTGGAAGTACTTGCTATAGCGATTAGGCAAGAAAAGGATATCAAGGGAATCCAGATAGGAAAGGAAGAAGTCAAGCTCTCACTGTTTGCAGATGACATGATACTCTACTTAGAAAACCCTAAAGACTCTATCAAAAAGCTTCTAGAAACAATAGACTCATATAGCAAGGTGGCAGGCTACAAAATTAACACACAAAAATCAATGGCCTTTCTATACACCAACAGTAATAAAGAAGAAATGGACATTAAGAAAACAACCCCATTCACAATAGTACCACACAAACTCAAATATCTTGGAATCAACTTGACTAAATATGTGAAGGACCTATACAAAGAAAACTATAAAACTCTGCTCCAAGAAATAAGAGAGGACACACGGAAATGGAAACACATACCCTGCTCATGGATTGGCAGGATTAACATCATCAAAATGTCAATACTCCCCAAGGCATTATACAGATTTAATGCCATCCCTCTAAAGATACCCATGACATTCTTCAAAGAAGTGGATCAGACACTTTTGAAATTCATTTGGAACAATAAACACCCTCGAATAGCTAAAGCAATCATTGGGAAAAAGAATATGGGAGGAATTACTTTTCCCAACTTTAAACTGTACTACAAAGCAACAGTTATCAAAACAGCATGGTATTGGAATAAGGATAGGTCCTCAGATCAGTGGAATAGGCTTGAATACTCAGAAAATGTTCCCCAGAGATACAACCATCTAATTTTTGATAAAGGAGCAGGAAATCCTAAATGGAGCAGGGAAAGCCTCTTCAACAAGTGGTGTTGGCACAATTGGATAGCCACTTGCAAAAAATTAAACTTAGACCCCCAGCTAACATCATGTACAAAGGTAAAATCCAAATGGATTAAAGACCTCGATATCAGCCCCAAAACCATAAGATATATAGAACAGCACATAGGCAAAACACTACAGGACATTACAGGCATCTTCAAGGAGGAAACTGCACTCTCCAAGCAAGTGAAAGCAGAGATTAACAGATGGGAATATATTAAGCTGAGAAGCTTCTGCACCTCAAAGGAAATAGTGCCCAGGATACAAGAGCCACCCACTGAGTGGGAGAAACTATTCACCCAATACCCATCAGATAAGGGGCTAATCTCCAAAATATACAAGGCACTGACAGAACTTTACAAGAAAAAAACATCTAACCCCATCAAAAAATGGGGAGAAGAAATGAACAGACACTTTGACAAAGAAGAAATACGCATGGCCAAAAGACACATGAAAAAATGTTCCACATCACTAATCATCAGGGAGATGCAAATCAAAACAACGATGAGATACCACCTCACACCCCAGAGAATGGCACACATCACAAAGAATGAGAATAAACAGTGTTGGCGGGGATGTGGAGAGAAAGGAACTCTTATCCACTGCTGGTGGGAATGCTGTCTAGTTCAACCTTTATGGAAAGCGATATGGAGATTCCTCCAAAAACTGGAAATCGAGCTCCCATACGATCCAGCTATACCACTCCTAGGAATATACCCTAGGAACACAAAAATACAATACAAAAACCCCTTCCTTACACCTATATTCATTGCAGCTCTATTTACCATAGCAAGACTCTGGAAACAACCAAGATGCCCTTCAACAGATGAATGGCTAAAGAAACTGTGGTACATATACACAATGGAATATTATGCAGCTGTCAGGAGAGATGAAGTCATGAAATTTTCCTATACATGGATGTACATGGAATCTATTATGCTGAGTGAAATAAGTCAGAGAGAGAGAGAAAAACGCAGAATGGTCTCACTCATCTATGGGTTTTAAGAAAAATGAAAGACACCCTTGTAATAATAATTTTCAGACACAAAAGAGAAAAGAGCTGGAAGTTCCAGCTCACCTCAGGAAGCTCACCACAAAGAGTGATGAGTTTAGTTAGAGAAATAACTACATTTTGAACTGTCCTAATATTGAGAATGTATGAGGGAAATGTAGAGCCTGTTTAGGGTACAGGCGGGGGTTGGGTGGGGAGGAGGGTGATTTGGGACTTGGGTGATGGGAATGTTGCACTGGTGATGGGTGGTGTTCCTTTTATGACTGAAACCCAAACACAATCATGTATGTAATCAAGGTGTTTAAATAAAAAAAAATTTAAAAAAAAAAAAAAAAAGAAATAAAAAGCCAACAAATGCCATGGGAAAAAAAAAAAAAGAAATATTAATTATTTAGATATTTATTCATCTACATGTTAATTTACATATTACATTCATTTTGAAGCTTAAAAGAAAAGTCTATCCTAACAAATTTTGTAAAGAAAAAGTAACATTTTATTATCTAAGCAACTAGGAACTTCATTTTTATATATTTTCTTTTTTCCTTAAATTATCTTAACATTGGTTTTCAAGAGTAAAAATTGGTTATTAGTTTTAAAATACAATAGACTAGATCATACCACGCTTACCACACATGCCACCAAAAAGGCCAATATTCCTTCAACATTGGCCATAGATATTTCTCTTATTCTTCAATAGGTAAGGCCATTTACTTCTGTTTTTATTCTGAGGTTACATTCATTAATAATTGCCTATACCCCTGTGTTTCTTATATATATTTGTTTGTTATACAATGCTGTATTTCTTATATACAATGGAAGAGTAATATCAGTTTATATATGTCTTTCTTATTCTGACTTAGTTCACCTCATACATTCTGAGACGTAAGATCCAGTATATTCCTATAGCTGAGTAATATTACATGGTGCTTATATACCATCACATTTTATATATTCAACTTTCCTTGAGCACAGGGTTATTTCTAGATCCTGACATTTTAAATAACATTGCAGTGGAAGTAGCTTTCTGCATATCACTTTTCAAATTAGTAACTTTGAATTCCTTGAAGACATACTTAGAACTACTGGATTATATGGAAATATTACTGTGTAGATATTATAGTAGTTCCACATTTTTACATAATGAGTGCTTATGAGCATTTTTACATGCTTCCTGGTCACATATACTCCTAATTTTGTATTTTGTTTTGTTTTTGCTTTTTTTGGGAGGCCATACCCAGTGATGCTTAAGGGTTACTCCTGGCTATGCTCTCAGAAATTGCTTCTGGTTTGGGAGATCATATGAGACTCTGAGGGATCAAACTCCAGTCCTTCCTGGGTCAGCTGCATGCAAGTCAAATGCTCTACTGCTGTGCTATTGCTCTAGTCCCTATACACCTAATGTTGCAAAGTATAAATTTAGCTCTTCTCTCCATTTTCTTATGGAGTGATATTCATTGCTGATGTGACTGATGATTTATTTGGTTGTTCATTCATTTGTTTTTTGTTTTATTTTTTTGGGGGGGCAACATCTTGGGACACTCAGGGGTAACTCCAGGCTCTATGCTCAGAAAATTACTCCCCACTGGCTCCCTGGGCATCTAGCCTACGTCAGCCTCATACAAGACAACTGTGCTACCTGCTGTGCTTACTGTGGCCCCTATTTTGCTATTCTTACCTAAGTGATACATGACTCACTGGGTCTTTCTTTTTTTTTTTTTTATGCTACCATGCTAGTAATCTTCTTATCATAAAAGTTATCAGATAAAATAATGACCTGCATTTTTAGTCAACTTTGTTTTGGAACAGAGTAACCTAGTATCAACCTAGTATTTATTATTTCAATATTTTAGATAAAGTAAGATAACATCTGAATTAATAATATTGAAAACAATGATACAAAAATCAAAATATATAAATAAATGTATGCATGATGCTTGAAAAGTCAGGTTTTTATTAGATTTTGAAGCTTGAATTTATAGTTATGCTTTAACTAATTGAATTAAGAAGGATTATAGCCACTTTAATTCCATTTTTATTATATATGCCACTTACTTTCTTTTTATTTTCTGGTTTTGTTATTGGGCCACACCCTGTAGCACTCAGGCATAACTCCTGGCTCTATATTCAGAAATTGCTTCTGGCAGGATCATTGGACTATATGGGATGCCAAGGATCATATATGGGTCCATCCAGGGTTGGCTGTGTGCAAGGCGAATACCATACTGTTGTGCTATCACTCTGGCCCTGCCATTCACTTTTTATGCTGGATTATTAAGAAATTAAAAATGTCATCTCATCTTTTGTTTATATTTTGTTAATATTTTGTTTCAATATTTCTGTGAATTCCGAAATTATCAGGATTGTGTGTTTGCAAGTGCTTGCAATGGAATATATGCAGCCATCAGGAGAGATGAAGTCATGAAATGTTCCTATACGTGGATGTACATGGAATCTATTATGCTGAGTGAAGTAAGTCAGAGGGAGAGAGAAAAACACAGAATGGTTTCACTCATCTATGGGTTTTAAGAAAAATGAAAGACATTTTTAACAGTATCTCAAAGACAAGAGAGATGAGGGCTGGTAGATGCAGCTCATGACATGAAGCTTACCACATAGAGTGATGAGTGCAGTTAGAGAAATAACTACACTGAAAACTATCATAACAATGTGAATGAATGAGGGAAGTAGAAAGCCTTCTCGAGTACAGGTGTGGGTGGGGTGGGGAGGAGGGTGATCTGGGAAATTGGTGGTGGGAATGTTGCACTGGTGAAGGGGATGTTCTTTTCATGACTGTAATCCTACAACTATAATCATATTTGTAATCACGGTGTTTAAATAAAGATAATTTAAAAAAAAGAAAAAAAAGAAGAGCCCCTCAAGATAGCTGAATCTTCATAGTATCAAACAACTCGTTGAAACATGGAATAAGTTTGTGCTTTTCTTTTGTTTATATGTGTGTTTTATCTTAAAACTGCTTAAATAACAACTTTATTAGGTCTACAATAATATTTTAATTATTAAAATCTTAAGGGACTCTGTAATTTGGGGCTTTCTTTAAAACATCATCACATGTACCTTTTGAGAAAAGTTCTTCCCTCAAATTTAAGGGCAAAGGAATGATGGATATTACTGGTGCAGTAAGCCTAAGGGTTCAGAAATCGCTTTTACAATTACTACTCTCCTAAGACATATAACTTGAGAGATAGACTCTTTAACTTGTCTTGAGGAAATCAGTAGTTGAATCAGAATAGTTGCAATTGAAATGGAATATTTAAAACTTAATGATTGACTTCCCCTAACTTTAGAAAGAATATAAATAGGCAGGAAAATTGTTTTAATTGCCTTTGTATTCTCTCATATTGTTCTTTAAGTGACTTTTTTGGTGTAAACCTACTTCTTTAAATTAAATTAATTTAAATACAAATGTAATGTTTTATGACAAGAGTGGAATAACTGTAGAACAAAGATATTAGAACTTGCCATTTTTTGAATAGAAATTATTCTAGCATTTGCATATGGATGTATGAATTTGTTTCTTTTCTAAAGTATGAGCTATGGCTGCTAAAAACACTAGAAATAATATATGTGTGATATTTAGTGAAATTTCTTCTACATAATAAACTCGATTGTGGCTTTATGATTGCTGCTATTTTTGTTGCTGGTAGAGTTAAAAATAGCTGTCGTGGTTATTATGTTCAAGAGAATTCACTTAAAGAAAAAAATATAAGAAGAAAGTAGTATCTCAGCTAACAAACTGTAACCAACATTTATCTTTTTTAATATCATGTACTTGGAAAATACAAAAATTTAGAATGAGAGAGTCAGAGAAGTTCTCCCCCAAAATAAATATAAGATTGTGGTAGTAGAAATAAATAAATAAATAAATAAATAATAAATAAACAAAAAAGCATACATAATACTTTGTCATGTATTTTATATGTTTTCTCATGAAATTCTTTGATCTAAAA
Organism: Suncus etruscus; assembly: GCF_024139225.1. Classification (NCBI taxonomy): domain Eukaryota; kingdom Metazoa; phylum Chordata; class Mammalia; order Eulipotyphla; family Soricidae; genus Suncus; species Suncus etruscus. Next base: position 48,738,418 of record NC_064859.1, on the reverse strand, counting down.
GCTATTGAATCACATTTTAAAAAAGTCTGGGGACCGGCTCAGTGGCGCTAGAGGTAAGGTGTCTGCCTTGCCAGTGCTAGCCTAGGACAGACTGTGGTTCAATCTCAAATGGTCCCCCAAGCCAGGAGCGACATCTGAGTGCATAGCCAGGAATAACCCCTGAGTGTCACCGGTGTGCCCCTCCCCAGAAAAAAACTAAAAAAAAAAAATCTCGGGCCAGAGCTGTGGCACAAGTGGTAGGGTATTTGCATTGCATGCAGTAACCTAAGAAGGATATGGGTTTGATTCCCAGGCATCCCATATGGTCCTCCAAGCCAAGAGTGATTTCTGAGTGCATAGCCCAGAGTAACCCCTGAACATCACGGGGTGTGGTCCCAAAAAACAATCAAACAAAAAAAAATGTAAGGTCAATGAAAATAGATTTTCTTGGTCACACAGAAAAACCAGTTTTGCCAAAAGTACACATATGTTCTAAAACTCACTAAACTTCAAATTTATGATTTTCCTGTTATTAAAATTATTTTAAAAATTATATATGAAACTTTCATGGCAAATCTAAACAAAAATTGAAAATGGTAATAGTTTTATTATTTTTTATTTAAATCATTTGGTTTACAAAACTAATCATAGTTAAGTTTCAAACACATAATGAATGTTTCAGCACCTATTTCACCACCAGTGTCAAATTTTTCCATTAATATTCTCAGAAATAATCCATTCCTCTCTAATCTATCATAACAGGCAACTTTTTAAGGTTGGTTGTGAAAGTTTGGGTCTCATTATTTCAGTGTCGTTGACTTTAGGTTTGAATATTTAGTTCTTTCCTTTCTTAACACCAACAATACACCTGAATCTTTTTAATGCTATCCCGATTATTTTATATCTTTCTGATAATTAGTTTTATTTTTTCCTTTTATTTAAACAATAAGATTACAGAGTTGTTAGTGAATAAATTTCATTCTTATAATGTAAACCCTTATTCACTCATGAACATTTCCCCAACATCAATGTACCTAGTTTACTCCTACTCTACCTTTAGACATTTAACTCCTCTCTCTCTTTCTTTATTTTTCTTTATAGACACTATTATTTGCACTATTGTTAATGAAGGGCTATTTTTCATATCACATTATCTCCACTCCATACCCAATTAATATCCAGAGTGATCAATTTCAACTGATAATAGACTTTATAATATAAAATAATATGAAATGGGAAATAAAATTAAGTGGCCATCTGGTAGACCTCCCAACTAAGGTAAAACTAATATAATTTACTGAAAATAAAACAAAATTTAATTGTAACAGATTTTTCTCATGAATACCTATAATATAAAGAAATGCTATTATCAAATAAATATAAAAATTATTTTTAAAATCACTATAAATTATAGCTAGCTCTGTGAGTCTTCTGGTAAGCCAAAACCAGTGTTTCTGTGTTTTGGGGGAGTTATATTCAGCATTTCTCAGGTGTTATTCCTGGCTCTGCACTCAAAAATCACTTCCTTTGGTTCTCAGGGGACTCTATGGAATGCTGAAAACCAAACCCTAATGTGTGCAAGGGAAGAACTTTACTCATTAATTTATCACTGAAGACCCAAAACAAGGGCATTTTTAAAAAATTTATACTCATGGGTTAGATTAAAAAATTCTAAAAGATTATTCTACTCAAAGCATCCAGTTCACTTTCAATGAGGTTTCTTTCAAAATTCTAATGCTCCTCCTCAACTACGTAGAACAAGTATTCCAAAAATCTACAAAAAAGCACAATTTCTCCAATTTGCAATACAGAGGAGGGTGGAAATAAAAGGATACAAGCTAATATGTTCTCTGATTTTAAACCATAATACTACAGTAATTTAGACAAAATGACACAGGTATTGACATAGAACTCAGGGTCCAGAATTAAGTCCATATAAAGTTAATGTCTGCCAAAGGAAGTCAGCAGCTGAATGGGAAAATTAAAGTCTCCTCACAGAAAAGTTTTGGGGAATTTATTTTTGCCACATGAAAAAAATAGAACTGTACTATTGTCTAAAAGCATGCAATAAATTTAACAAAATATAGATTCTAGGGGATGGAGAGATAGTACAGTGAGTACATTATAATGGAGGGTCAACAGTTCAGCTGAGGGGAAGGACCTCTCATTGGCAAACAAAAAGCTCTCTAATTGCACTGCATAAAGGATATTTTTACCGCATTCATGCTAACACTGATATGTTATTATTTTCTGAGTGTGGGATAATTTCTCTGGTTGAGATGATATTTTAATGCTTTAATATACATTCCCTTTATGATAGCATCAAAGAACAACTTTTCATATATCAATAGGATGTCTATATAACTTCTTTGAGGAACAATCATTTTATAACTTTTCCACATTTTATTTATAATATCTTCCACATTTAAAAATAGTTTTATTTACTTTTATAATTTTAGGGTAGAATTGGTTTACATATGTAAAAGTGTGTATATTTAGGAATACAATGTTACCATAACTCCACGCATGATAACAATACCCTCTAGAGAACAGTAGTTGTAGGACTTCTCTTTATCCAGTTTCTACATCTTGGTAATCTCATATTATTTTTAATTTTAGGTCACACCCAGTGGTGCTCAGGTGTTACTCTTGGCTATGTGTTCAGAAATAGTTCCTGGCTTGGAGACCATATGGGACGCAGGAGGGGGGGATTGAAACGAGATCAGTCATAGGTCAGATGCATGTAAGGCAAATAAATATCTTACCACTGCACCACCACTCCAGCCCCAGTAATCTAATTTTTGTCTTCATTCTAATCTATAAAGAATCAAGAATATTTAGGCAAATAACTTTGATTAATAATTCTAAAATATTAATAAAAGTAATTTATTTATTTATTTACTTATCTTTTTTCTAGGAATTAATGTAATTTAAGAGACAGAGCTCAATACTTGCATTCAACTTTGAGCTGTCCCCACCACACTTAACAATTGCAATGATAGAAAAGGTTTCAATTATATAAATAAAACTAATTAAAAATTAATATATTTCTCAGTATCCAATGCATTTTATAATTTAATATCTAGGATATAGAGAGGTAGATGGAAAGAGGTTAAAGAAATATATCAGAAATATATATATAATTTCAATTCACATATACATATATGGTCCAAACTATATAATGAACTGTAATAGTTACATATTTTCAACAAAATTAAATTTTAGGGTTAGAGAGATAGTACAGGTTGTAAGGCACTATACTTTCACAGGACTGATCCAAGTTTTTCCCAAGAACTACGTAAGGTCCCCTGAGTACCGCCAGAAGTGATACTGAATGCAGAGATAAAAGGAGTAATCCCTGAATACTGTCATGTATGGCACCCACATCCATACAAATAAATTAAAAATATTTAAGTTGTAGTAAGTTTATCTGAGTATCATATAAACACACAAAAATATGATAAACAGAAATTATTTTTCTGTGAGATGCTTTTAATCTCTATGTGGCATAGCCTTCTCTGCCTTTATTATTACTACATTATATAGTATCTTTCTAACCATGTGAGATATAGCTGACTATAGTTCCAAATTTTTTCTTCATTGATTACATTCATTTCTCAGTCTTGATGGGATATTTCAATGGAAAAGTATTGCCAAATAGTACTGAAATTAAGTTAGTGTTCATCATTTTAAACACTTAAACCACTTAATACATACTCATTCTATAGTTTTTAAACAAATGAAATGCTAGTTGTTATACTGCTGTAATTTTTAAACTGCTACTTTATTCTAATTTCAATTAATTTATCTGAGAAACATATCATTAGAATAAATTTCAAGTGTGTTTTCTTTATTACTTACTTAGTATTGTGATACCACCACTGAGAGAAAATAGTACAGAAAATAGTACAAAATTATATAAGCTAGTATTTTTGATTGTTTGTTTTGGGTCTCACCTTGCAGCACTCAAGGGTCATTCCTGGCTCTATGCTCAGAAATGACTGCTGGCAGGCTCAGGGGACCATGTGGGATGCTGGGTTTCGAACCACCATCCTTCTGCGTGTAAGGCAATTGCTTTACCTCCACACTATCTCTCAAGCCCATAAGCTAGTATTTGATGAAGAAATTAACAGAATTACACTTCACTCAAGAAATATTTTGTTGTGCTCGCTTCTGCAGCACATATACTAAAATTGGAATGATACAGAGATTAGCATGGCCCCTGCTCAAGGAAGACATGCAAATTCATGAAGCGTTTCATATTTTAAAAAAAAAGAAGAAATTTTTGTTTATTTAAAATTTTTATTATAGAACATATAATAATATAGACAAAGATTGCATGAACTAAAGTATCTTTTGAAAGAATAACAATATAACTAATCTTGGAATAATAATTTGAGAATGAATATAACATTACTCAACCATCCTGTTTTCTGATATTAATAACTATTATGAACTTAATGACAATATGAACTTTATCTTGTTAATAGGTGTGTACCAAATTTGTCTTTCTAAATACTCTGCTTTATAATTATCTATGTAATTTATACAAATGTGACCAAATAGTAAAATTTTTCTTTCCTGAGTGTCTTTCTATTAACGTATATTTTATTTCAGCAATATTTCATGAACATTTAGTTTATTAGTTACATTTTTCTTTTTTCTTTTTTTGGTTTTTGGGCCACACCCGGCATTGCTCAGGGGTTATTCCTAGCTGTCTGCTCAGAAATAGTTCCTGGCAGGCAGGGGGACCATATGGGACACCGGATTTGAACCAACCACCTTTGGTCCTGGATCGTCCTGGATCGGCTGCTTGCAAGGCAAACGCCACTGTGCTATCTCTCCGGGCCCTAGTTACATTTTTTTATGATATATTGTATTTGTGGTTAGAATACTTATATGTAAGATGTAGATAATATTTATTTGGCCATCTGTTCATTGATTTCAGTAATGTTGATTTGAGTGATACGTAATTGACCTAAATACTACAAATAGTAATAAGATAATATATATGAAAATAGTATTAAAATTACAAAATTAAAACCAGAATTAGTCTTCTAATTTATTATACAATAGTGGACTCCCTGTATTGTTCTCAATTAGGTTTACTCACTCTAAAATATACCAGTCAGAATTAGAACACTTTAGATTTGGAGATACAATTGTGTCTTATATAGAATGCATTTGATTTTACATAATATGTTCATGTCTAATTAATTATTTAGAGGTGATATATATATATTTTTTTTTGTTTTGTTTTTTGGGCCACACCTGGTGGTGCTCAGGGGTTACTCCTAGCTGTCTGCTCAGAAATAGCTCCTGGCAGGCACAGGGGACCATATGAGACACCGGATTCAAACCAACCACCTTTGTTCCTGGATCGGCTGCTTGCAAGGCAAACGCCACTGTGCTATCTCTCCGGGCCCATTTAGAGGTTATTTAAACACATAATATTATATAAATAAGTCAATGTTTCCTGAGTAAAGCAAAATATGTCCAGATCCTCATCCAAGCAACCATAAAAAATATCTTCTTGGTTATTCTTTTTTATTATTTCAGTTATTTGTGGAAATGGGCCTTGTGACAGGGGGTGTGAGGCATAATTTTGAAAGCTCTATCTACTAGAATAAATATTTATTACTAAGATTTTATGTAAAAGCAAAATATGTATATTTGCATAATACAAATAGTGGAACTCTTAGAATGCAATAGTAAATAAACAAGAAACATGAAGTGAAACTGTTGACGTGTATGTTATTATAACACTTAATGTGTAAAGCTGTTAATGCTAATTAAAACACCAAAGACTTAGTAAAACCTATGATTTAGAGGGCACTGTTCCTTATTCCCCTTTAAAGATGAAAACTGAAATATTTAATTAAGCTGATGTGTGTCCTAAACTTAGCAAATATATAGCCACTGTTCATTCCTAGATAAAATGGCTTCAGAGTCAGTTATTTAAAGACTGCATTTTTTTTTCAGGGTAAAAGTGTACAAATAAAAGATAAAAAAAATGATTCACTAAAGATAATTTTGTTTAGGATAACATTTGAGCAGAGTATAAAGATGGTGAGATTTTAAAGTGGAGTCAGAATTCACCCAGGAGCTTAAAGGAAAAATTCAAACCTGTTTGAGTTGTATGCAGATGCCCAGTGCTGCTGTTTTTCTTAAGAAAGGTTGGTCAGAGGGATGGGAAGTCTTGCAGAAGACAAGCTGGGTTTGCATAAGAACACCTTAATTTCTCTCCAATTGTCATGCTTTGACTGTTAAGCAGCATTTGGGTCATTCACGAGGATCAAGTTGCTATTGGTAACAGTTAAACAATTTCCAAATTATAATTTTATATAAATGCAACCGGAGGAATATATAGATCAACACTAGAATATAGTTCTAAGGTGACTTCATTTTGTTTTTGGTTTATAATTCACACATGGTGATTTTCAGAGGGTTCTATGTGTAGGTGTGAATCCTGACAATCCAAGCTTACTCAAAGGGCAATATGTAATGCTGAGGTATAAAAGGCCTTGTCTGTTGCATGTAAGAAATGAAATGTAAACTTATACTAGCTCTGGCTCATCGTCATGATTTTATTTTTTATTTATGTTTGTGGGCCACACCCTGAAATGTTCAGGGATAACATCTGACTTTACACTCTGGAATTCTATTATTTAACTTGCAGGACTATATGGGATGCTGAGGAAGAAGATCAGAGTAAGCAGAGTGCACGGAAAGGGCCTTACCTGCTGTATTACTGAATACTACTTTTCTATTACAGTACTACTGTACTGTGGTACTACCACTCCATCCCAGTCTTTATGACTTAAAACTCATTTATTATTAAGAAATCTCTGGATGAATGCAGTGTTTCTGTCAAACTAATAGGCTGAGCTAAGGGGAAATAATCTTTGTGTGTAAAATACAAAATAAAAATATGTGTTAACTTATAATGCAAAGAAAGTCACATGAGAATTTCATCAAAGGGAGCAGATACATGAGATTTTATAATTTCTGTGACCAAAAACAGTGACTTTTACACACAGGTGAAGAATATAGCAAAATCTTAGGAGATTTTAGCATTTCTTCTCCACCAACCAGACATGGAAAATGAACTTACAGTATATTTGGGGAGAAACAACTTTGTATATTTTATTTTAGAATTAATTCATAGCTACTTATTACAGAGCTTTAATAAAAATCAAAAGAAATCATAGGTGTTTATACACCAAGAATAGAAAATTATTTATTTCTTTTGTACAGAGATAAAATATTGTTTATTATTTGATTCATCAGATTTTATTTAAACAACATATTAGTGGCCCTTTAATTCAAAAAAGCAGGAGTTGAGAAGAAAACAAACTTTACAACTGCCAAAACCAGTGATCCACAGGGCCTGGAATCTAACCAGCCTCTTCAATAGCTCAGCCAAGCATGAGCAAGAAACTTTCAGGCAGTGAGCTGTTCAGGTATTGATATATTACAGTTGGCACCTATGGAGAGATGCTTGAAGTGAGAAATAAGATGCCATTTCAAATACATAAATAAGTTCTGCCTGCAAAATCTTTTTTACTCAGAATAGAAACATATATATAAACCTTACGAGGCAGTATTATTTTTCTTTATCAAACTGATCTTGCTGTCCCAAAGCAGTCATAATTTCTCCCTAAATAATCTAACAAATATAATGCAGATCTTTTAATTATTCTATTAAAGTCTCAATATATATATTGAGAAATTTTAGCTAGTAGATGTATTTAAAGTTTAATTTTTAGTTAAAAACAGGTATAATGTACTATTTGAAGGAAATAATTAGAATGACTCGTTAGTAGAATTATTTAGCTGGATAAAACATTTTAGGAACTTAATGTCTTATTTTGTATTCACATTTATTTCAGAGTTTAATTCAAACATGACGACTAAAGCAAGAAATTTGAAGAAATTTATTTCTTACATATTTCCTGCACATATTCTTGGACATTTATTCTTTGCATAAAATGAAATAAAATTGCTTCTATTATCTACACGAGAGCATAAGAGATTTTATATATGTAACTCAAAGACTAGCTAACCAATAGAACAAGAAATATATTTTAGATCTTAACTGTATCACTATATTTTTATAGAATATATTAATTTTTTAAAGAAGTAACCAAAAATTAAAATAAGTTAAAGAGGGGCCATAGTGGTGGCACAGCTGTAGGACTTTTGCCTTTCAGGAGGCTGACCTCGGACAGATGGCTGTTTGATCCCCTGGCGTCCCCTTTGATCCCCCAAGCCAGGAGTGATTTCTGAGTGCATAGCCAGGAGTAACTCCTGAGCATCACTGGGTGAGGCCTCCAAACAAAAATAATTGTTATAATAATAATAATAATAAATAAAAATACGTTAAAGAGATTATTTAAAAATATATATTCATGTACTTTATTTACTATTCCTTTTCCTATGTATGTTTCCTATTAATTACTCAGGACATCAAGATTCATGCTATTTTCTCAATATTTCTCAATATAATGTTTGCTTTACTCAAACTCAAAGTCTGAGCAGATTATCCGTACTAATTTGTGCAGTGAGCCAAAACTACAGATCTAAATCAAATAAATACTAGAAAACGCTATTTTCCTTTTGGATATCACATTTATATTGAGATGGTGGAAAGAATTATGTTCCAAACAAATAATGCAATTGGAAAAGTTATGGAAAACCATACACCAAAAAAAGTGAAAGAAAACTTAAAATTTTAGATATTTTATATGGTTGGATGTTTCAACAATAATTTGTAAATGTTGACTGCACTGAGGCCTAAAAAGTGACAGTTTTTAAAGTTGAGATGGTGTTTATAAGTAAATAAAAGGACCTCTTTCACCTCCTCAATATTTGGCATTTTTATTAACAGGTGTGTTAGAAACACACAGAGAGTGAGGAAAGGCAGCTCAGTACTAAACTTCATTTCTCATTTGTGTGACATCCTGGCTATAATCCCTTACATGAAAATAAAATAAAAAAAGTAAATAAAATGTCTGATTACATTAAACCTGCATTATAAATTTATATATAACAATACATATTCACAAATGTACACATTTGATTCATAGCTATTGGTATCTTTCTAGCTATAATGATTTTTTATATTAAAAATAACCCAAGAAATCTGATTTTTTAAAAAAATATGCCTAAAAATTGTTACTTTTGATTTCAAAATTATTCTGAACCCAAATCAGCAAACGACTAACAATTTTTGTATTTGACAGTTGGTGATTAGCATAACTTTATGAGAGTTGTCATGAAATTATAGCTTTATATTAGTCTGAGGACTAAGAAGCTTTCTTTGTATTTCCAAATCAATTGATTGGGAGATAGATTTATTTTTATTAATATGAGGGCAATGGTGACACTTTAGGAGGATAATATATTTTCAAAATCGAAGTCTGAGCAAATAAAAAGTCAGGGATATACATGAATCTCTGTCACATACACTATATCGCTCACTTCTAATGTGTTCTCTTTCATCGCACAGAAGTTACTTTCCCAAGCAAAATTCACTCTTTATTTTTTTATTATTTTTTTTTTTGGTGGTGGTGGTGGGGTGATTGGCCTCAACCGGCCATATTTCTGGCTCTAACAACAGCCTGATATTTCCAAAGATCCCCCCACCCCCACCCCCACATAGATCACCCCTTCCCTGCTCCTTGTTATAGCTTGCTGCTAGTGAGACAGTCTGCAGGGGACACTCCGCCTGCCTGCCTTAATTCAGTCTTCTCTTCCATATCTGTTTGACACATACGCAACTATAATGGTCCAATCAATACCTAATGATCTAATGTAAACATCTGGTGCTTGAAGAAGTGACTTTGCATACTGTCTCTTGATGAAACTCTATAAATTGTCATGTAAGACCCAGATAAATGGGCTTGCAGCCCGAACAGCATTTCCCCCAGCTTCATAACTCGACGTTTTTGCAGGCTGTTCTCCTAATCTCTAGCTTTCCTTTGACCCCGAGTAGGGGTGAAGGGACAGCGGCTCCCTTCAAGGGAAAGCTCCCATCATCTGCCTTTTTGTGAGCCACCCAAACCTCCTGCAAGCAAACCAGACCTCGGCTTTTTGTCTAAGTGGTGGCCTCACTTGCTGGAGGAACAACCTGGCTAAGAGGCTATCAAGGAAGGGAGCTGAACCCAACACCCAACACTCAGGGGTTACTCCTGGTTCTGCGTTCAGAAAACGGTCCTGGGGGGCTCATAGGACCAAGGACCATATGAGATGCCAAAGATATACTCTGGATTGGTTTTGGGGTCACCTGCAAACAAGGCAAGTGGCCTACTACTGTGCTATCTCTTCAGCCCCATATTCACTCTTTAAACTGGGACTTGATTCAGCAATAGAAATGCAAATGTGTTACTTTCAGGTCTAAGAACTTAGGGCCAGGCTTTCAGATACAGGTAGATGATTTTACCTCCACCTTGAGAATCGACATAGTTGATTTACTCCACTATAGATTAAGATGTACAGTAGATTAAGTATTATTAACTAAAAGCAAAGCCTTTGTATTGAGTTACCACAATTTTGGTCATTTGTCCTGTGCATAAAAATTGAGCATGACTGTTTAATTACCAATCAGATTTACCTCAAAAAGGTCATAACTGTTTTTATTATTATTATTATTATTAATGTTTTCAAACTAAATTTAGAGATTTCCTAGTACTTGCATTGTATGTTGCTCTAATTCTTTTAAGTGGATTTCTGAGGAAACAACAGCAAGATTTATGTTTAAAAAGGAGGAATAGGTACCTAAGAAATAGTATAGTGAATATGGAGCTGGCTTTGTTCAGGGCAGACCTAGGTTTGATCTCTGACAGCCATATAATCCGAGTTTCACCAGGAATGACATCTGAATACAGAGTTAGGAGAAAATCCTGATCACTGGCAACATATACCCTTAAAAAATCTGAAAAATAAAGTTAAAATATGAAACAAATAAAAAACAAAACCACGTAACTTGAACTAGCTAGTCCTGCCCCCCCAATTAGAGGGGGAAACAAGGGAGACACCAGGACCAAAGAGGTGCAAGACTACTATGCAGTAGGCTAGATACAGAGGAGACCACACATCCTAGCTACCCTGTGGGTGAGGGAAGAGGATATGGGTGGTAGGACAAAAACGGAGGTGTAGGGAGGACAATTTGGTGATGGGAATTCCCCCTGATTTTATGTAAATATGTACCTAAAATATCATTGTCAACAATATGTAAGCTACTATGATCAAAAATAAATAAAAAAAAAATCACTGGAGTTTAATACTGTATTCTCTTGCCAGAAAATTAAATAATTTAAATTCAGGTATTCATCACCACAATTTTGTTATAAATTTTAAAACAGGTCTGACATGCTCCTTCCTTAATATTTAGTTTATATTCTACTTGGGCTATGCCTTGTTAGTATCTTCTAGAAAATGACATTGTAGGAGATTTTGCAGAATTTACTCCATTCAATTGTATTAATAATTGTTCATCACTGTTGACAGCATTTGAAACATTACTAGCCAGTGTTATTTCTTCTGCAAAAAAACAAGGTTTCTATAGTTGTTTCTCTGTATATAAATTATTCAGTAATTCATTGAATTCCTTGTAAGTGTCAAATCTGGGATTAGGCATCAATTTGAGATAGGATTTAGAAAACACTGTAGATTTTAACAAGATGTAGTTTTCAATAATTTACAATAGAGTTGGGGGGGAAAACTATGTATAATAACCCTCTTCCCCATAAGAAAAACAGAATAGTAATTGATATCTTTAAATGTATCTAACCAGAAAACTTACCAATTGAGAATGTGTGGGTAATAGTGTTCTTTAAATGACCCAGCAATCTCTATTGTGAAGGCCACATCATTTATTCCATTTTTTTTAAAGGATGATCATGGCCTCCATAGTTTTTCACTTGGTGATCTCTGCCTGACCTAAAAGCCAGAACCTCCTTTTTATTAAATCAATACCCAAACACCAGGAGGGTCAAGGCCACCAGGTGTAACAGAAGCCTTATGCCCCAATCCCAGGGGATTGGAGGGACATATGTCTGGAAGCAAATGTGTATGCAATAAATAATTCAGACTCTATTAAGGGGATAAAACAGGTTCAGGAACTTAGACACACAAGCTTTCTGCTCCTAAGAAGCAAGTAGCTCAGTGGTGAAAAAAACTGAAACAACAATAGTTTTTCTTCTAAGATGCAGGATCTTTATTGGAAAGTGCAACACCAGACTCTAGGGTGAAGAACAGGTAAGAGAAGTCACCAGTCCAAAAAATAGCTTCCTTAACACCACCCATCACCAGTGCAACATTCCCATCACCAATGTCCCAAGTCTCCCTCCTCCCCACCCGACCCCCGCCTGTACTCTAAACAGGTTCTCAATTTCCCTCATACATTCTCATTATTAGGACAGTTCAAAATGTAGTTATTTATCCAACTAAACTCATCACTCTTTGTGATGAGCTTCCTGAGGTGAGCTGGAACTTCCAGCTCTTTTCTCTTTTGTGTCTGAAAGTTATTATTGCAAGAATGTCTTTCATTTTTCTTAAAACCCATAAATGTGTGAGACCATTCTGCGTTGTTCTCTCTCTCTCTGACTTATTTCACTCAGCATAATAGATTCCGTGTACATCCATGTATAGGAAAATTTCATGACTTCATCTCTCCTAACAGCTGCATAATATTCCATTGTGTATATGTACCACAGTTTCTTTAGCCATTCGTCTATTGAAGGGCATCTTGGTTGTTTCCAGAGTCTTGCTATGGTAAATAGAGCTGCAATGAATATAGGTGTAAGGAAGGGGTTTTTGTATTGTATTTTTGTGTTCCTAGGGTATATTCCTAGGAGTGGTATAGCTGGATCGTATGGGAGCTCGATTTCCAGTTTTTGGAGGAATCTCCATATCGCTTTCCATAAAGGTTGAACTAGACGGCATTCCCACCAGCAGTGGATAAGAGTTCCTTTCTCCCCACATCCCCGCCAACACTGTTTATTCTCATTCTTTGTGATGTGTGCCATTCTCTGGGGTGTGAGGTGGTATCTCATCGTTGTTTTGATTTGCATCTCCCTGATGATTAGTGATGTGGAGCACTTTTTCATGTGTCTTTTGGCCATCTGTATTTCTTCTTTGTCAAAGTGTCTGTTCATTTCTTCTCCCCATTTTTTGATGGGATTAGATGTTTTTTTCTTGTAAAGTTCTGTCAGTGCCTTGTATATTTTGGAGATTAGCCCCTTATCTGATGGGTATTGAAAAAAAATATTGTTATTCAATAATGGAATACAATGTATATACAATATATTATTATATACAATACATTGCATTATAAAAAATGTTTATCAAAATTTCTTTTGTGTAAGAAATTAGGTAGGTTAGGGAAGAATATAGAATAACATATCCCTTCTATCTGATAATGAAAAATTCTTGTGTAAAAAAAAGAAAAGAAAAGAAAAATGCCTTGAGTAATAATAACACTAAATAAATACATAATCATTATTTAAGGCTATTTAGTTCACTTGAGAAAAAAAAAATAGCTCCATCCAAAGGTGCTTCTGACCAATGAGTAACAAGCATATCCTGACTAGGATGGAAACTGGTTAATTTAGTATCTCCTCCTTTTTAATTTTATAGAAAAATGCAGAACTATGAGGTAAAACAAAATAATTTGTATCCCAAGGTTCTAAAATAAAGGTGGATGCCTCTATCTAAAAGATAAACAGAGTGGCAATTTTTCTGTATAGGTGCAACAAAAGTTGAAAAAAGAAAAAGAAAAAAACTTTTGGCCTAAAAACAGGTTGTCCCTACCATGAAGCATCCTGCCATAAGACTAAATATTATCTCCAGGCATACTAATTTGTTTAAATCCAAAGTCTTTCTTCATGGTCCCAGGAAGGGTTTTCATCAAGCATGGTTGTTACAATCAGGTTTCAGTAATTAGAGATTTTGTTATTAGCACAAATCCTAAATCAAAGCCAGGATGTCTTGAGTTCCTGTTACCAACTCACTATTAGGTTAAGTGTTTGTTACATGAACTCAATATTACAATGCCTGTATAATATTCCAAGTTTGACTGATTACTTTTACCAGGATCATTACAAGCAGGACATTAACAGTTCAAAGCTGTTGAAATATAATGGCAAAATGGCAGTAAAATTTGGTAAGATTATAAAAACCATTGAGCAGGACAACACAGGTATATCAACCCATTGGATGACCACAGGATTATTCCTCCAGGTATAATATGATTTTATCATTAAAAAACATTATATCATCCACTCACTATTAACTTTCAACACATTTCCTTAACTTTCATTGTTAAAGTATAATATTTATATACTCTTACATTAAAATTCTAGCAATATTTTTCTAATCAGGTTTTCAGATATTAGATAAATCTTCCTGTTAAAATTGACTCAATATTTTTTTCAAATGACTATCTAATTTGCCTATATCTAGAGTTATGCTGAGTTTTAGGGAGTTTTGCTGAAATTATTCAAATTTCAAATGTCATCTTGCTCATATTCATGAGTTGAAACACCACAAAATTTTCAAGATCTAGCAGAAAACACTGACCAAATTGTATATGTCCTCTCACTTGTACTTTCCTGAAATGTGTTTTTGCCTCCAAAATTAGTACTAGCAAAATCATTGACTAAGCAAAATCATAGACTGCATCTCATGAGTGGGAATGGGGAGATTCTCAAGTCATATGTATTATATAAACCCAAAGTATTTAATTAATTGAATTAATTCCAGTAATATGAAGAGAAAAAATATGGCATGCAATGTTTGAATACAGATTAATTTTTTCCAATTGTAGAGGAAGATCCTGTATTGTAAAAGTCTAGAGCAGAGACTTGGAAGTTTGAATTACTATGTAATATCCTAAACAGTATTGGGAATGTGCTTTAAACTCCCTAATGACCTTCAAAGCAAAATATTGTATTAATTTAACTAGTGTGAAAAACTCTATGTGGATAAGTAACATTGTATATTATGTTCTTGCATTTTCTACCTAGAAGAATTGTTCATTACTTTAACATGGTTCAGATTATTCTTCTGCATGCTAAAAAGGTGAATGTAGTTATAGTTGTTTTAAGGAAAGACTGATTTGAGATGTCTATTATTATCCGGGCACACATTGCATCAAGGTCAGACTACCTTTGAATGCCCAAGGCTAGGACATTTCTCTTACAGATCAAAGTCAGAGATTCTAAATTTTTAAATCAACTTGCTATGTATGCAGGCTAATGAAGTCTGTTGTTGTTTCATGCCTATAAATTTTTTACTATTTCACTGTATCTGTGGGTAGAATATATTCTTCTCTTTAGTGATTTATTAATTTCTATCTACTTCAATTTCTTTCATCAATTCACTTAATTGACCACCATAATAATGTGAGAGAAAAAAGACCTTTTCACCTTTATAAAGAATTTTTTGCCTGGTACTAATTAAGTCATACTACTAAAAATTCAAAACAATATTCTGTATTTAGATTTAAATTTGTATGCATATTATATTTATTCAGATGGTGCTATCAATATAGAAATTTTCTGAGTTTGTTTTACATGTGCACATTCCAAAATGTGTATTTTAATGCATTCATGTAATGAGGGTGATTTTATTCCCTCTTATTTGCCTTTTAATTTCATTACTCAAAAATTAATGTTGATATGTTGAATAAAGAAATATCTATATTAAAAATAAACTTTATATTAATTATCCATACCAATGTCTCTTAAAACTCTAATGAAAGTTATTTCTTCTGGGTATATATCCACTAGCCTTTCAATATTTATTCATCATTTTCAGAAATAATATTTTCTTTAAACCCTTGTTCTCCTATTGATATTTTTATTATAGGTATATTTCTATTAGTCTCAGAGCCAATTAGTCAGAAAGAAATGTGAGGTTGAAGAATCAGACATATATCTGAGATACACATTATTTTTCAAATTTTCTATGGTGTAAATTTTCATTGACATATGTATCTTTCAAATAAATTCAAGACTAAGTTTCCTGAATTATCTTTATGTCATTTATGAATTTATGAGTATTATGAAAATGCCAAAAATACATAAATATTTTACTCTAAAATAGTTTGTGTTCTAATATTAAATATATGATCTATTTACACTATATATTTGAAGAACAATGCAAACTATATCTCACAAGTTTGATAGTCTAGTAAAGTATCCCAGAAATATTACTTGTCCATGTAAAATATCAGAAGAAAAGTCAAACTTAACAAAAAATAGGTTCTAATAAATTCTCAGTTGAAAAAAAACAACTAATATTTTAGGCCTAAATTACTATCAAAAATGAAAGGGACTGCAACTTAAGAGATAACGTACAGCATGGTATTTACCATAGTACCCCAAAAGGTTCCTTGAACAGAGCAAGGAGTGATTCCTGATTACTATTTGGTTTGACCCAAGAACTGAAAAATAAAAATAAAAATAAAAGACATTGGTGTAATGATTTTCAGAGACAATATAGAGGAGGACTGGAAGGTCCAGCTCACAACGTGAATCTCACCACAGAGAGTGATGGTGCAGTCACAAAAATAATTACACAGAGAACCATCATAACAAAATGTGACTGAATGAGGGAAGTTGAAAGCCTGTCGAGAGTACAGGCCGGTGTGGGGTGGGGAGGAGGGACACTTGAGACAGAGTACAGGCCGGTGTGGGGTGGGGAGGAGGGACACTTGGGACATCGGTGATGAGAATGTTGCAGTGGTGAAGGGTCTTTTAAAAAAAAGAAAAGAAAGAAAAGAAAACAATGCATTAAATTAAGACAATATAAATGTATAAAAATCAGCAATGGGACTTGATAAAAAAAATTTCTGAAGCTAGAAATAAAGGGGAGCTTTCTGAAATTAATAAAACATGGCCGTAAACATAGAGGAAACAAATTATCTTTTAAAAAAACTAAAAAATAATGTAAATAAAATAAAATAATAGGGACAGTAATTTTATATTTATTATACTGTAGAAAAATTGTGCATATTAGAGTTGATTACCAAATATTTAAATTAACCATTTATTGATATGTAGTTTGATATATTAAATAGTGGAAAGTGGCTTTAAAGTATAATTGTATGTCAACATGTCTATTTTATTTTATTGTTTTGCCTTTTGGGAACACAACTGGAAGCACCCAGGGATTACTCCTGGTTTTGCATACAGGTATCAATCCTGGCAGTGCTCAGGGGACCATACAAAATTCTGGGAATGAAACCCTGATTAGCTGTGTGCAAGGCAAATGCCCTAGTGGCTGTACTATTGCTCTGGCCCCAACATGTCTAAAATCTATCACCAGATGCCTCCTCCCACATAATATTTTGGAAATCATGATAACTTATTCTATAAACATTTCTCAGTGTCATCACACTTGATTACCAATACTTTTTTTTTTTTTTTTTTTTGGTTTTTGGGGCACACCCTGTGATGCTTAGGGGTTACTCCTAGCTATCTGTTAAGAAATAGCTCCTGGCAGGCACGAGACACCAGGATTCGAACCAATCACCTAAGGTCTTGGGTCAGCTGCTAGCAAGGCAAAACTGCTGTGCTGTCGCTCCGGCCCCAATTACCAATACTTTAACATTAGAAAATACATTGACCATCATAATTTACACCGGTAATGTTTTAGATTTGTTGTTTAAAAAATTAGCAACTCTGAAATTAATCACTTAGTTTTCATAAAAATATCCAGTATCTTTAAATGTGTCCCTAAATCTCCCCATATGCTTCACAGCCCACCTATTGTTTACCTCACTCAGATTTTATCCATCTGATTTGCTCCTTACCTCTGGTTCCTTAGCCAATGAATGTTGTTTCTTGAAAATATTGTACCTATTTCTAGCCTTGAAGTTTTCATTACTTCATAGCTGGACTCTAGAAAGACTTCTCAATACGGCAGTGAAAAGGTTGTGAACACAGACTGTGAAGTCCATTAGCATGAGTAATAGGCATATCCTTTATACCACTAGATACATGGCCATGAAAAAGTTTCCTAGTCCCCAAAATTCTCAGTTTCCCAGTAAAATAAAATGAATGTTTTCAATTGCTTCTGAAAATTATGCTGAGGGTTTGTTTTACTTGTGTAAGGTGCTCAGAAGTTGGTTTAGTAGAAAAAGTGACTAAAGAGTTGCTCAATATTATTTGGTGAAAGATTAGGTGTCTTCTTAATATCATTGTCAAAAGTCAGGCCCCATGTCTACCTTTAATAAAACTATACTCCTCACACTTGCCATTTCTCCACTTAACTAACTTAAGTTCTTTTTTTCTCATAGTATTTCCAAGTATCAAAACTTGTAACATTTCTTTATTTGCCCTCATTTATGTTTCATGGTCCATTTACTTGGACATTCTTGCTTACTACTTTATTCCAAATTAATAAAATATTGATAAATTTTATCAATAAATGGATATCAATAAATAGATAAATATATTAAATGTTTATAAAAAATTAGAAGTTATGAGAGACAAAATTAAAATGTTGGTGACTCATTTACTAGCTATTATTCAACTATTCTTTTTGTAAAATTTACAAAGAATTACAAATTCCTGTGATCCAATATCACAGGATTGTAATTTTATTTTATTTTTTTATTTTTATAAAGGGTAGTGTCTTTTGTTTTTGTTTTTGTTTTTTTTGGGCCACACCCGGCAGTGCTCAGGGATCACTCCTGGCTGTCTGCTCAGAAATAGCTCCTGGCAGGCACAGGGACCATATGGAACACCGGGATTCAAACCAACCACCTTTGGTCCTGGATCGGCTGCTTGCAAGGCAAACGCCACTGTGCTATCTCTCCGGGCCCAGAATTGTAATTTTATTAACAATTATTTCTAGATTGTCCCTGTAGCCTAATAGTTCCAAAGGAGGTTATTTTTGTCAGCAAGCTCCACGGGAGCTCTTCAGAGAAAATCTTTAGAAAGGACTACATGTTTTAAATAAAGGATTTGAAAAAAAATTAGAAAAATGTAAGAAGTTATACTAGAGGAACTTTAAAGAAATACCTAAATTCATCTGGATTTCTAAAATCTTTTGAAAGGCCCCAGAGGAAACGACCTATAGCTTACAAATGAATTTCTTCCTGGAAAGCATAATCTAACAAATTTAATCTCTGGTGCCACATTTTAGACCAAGTGTTGTCTTAGAAGCTCTGCTTTTGAAGACTTGCAGCTTTGTTATTTGTCCCCTCCCCCCTTTCCACTCACATAGCAGTCAGGTTAGTGTAATAACCACACACATGAGTTTGTCCCCTAACAAGACTATAACTGAAAGAAGTAAAGAGCTCAACAGCCAGGAAAATATACTCTTCACAAAATGTGTGTGAGCCACACAATGAACTCCAATGAGGATTCCAATCAAACTGTGTGAGCTTCATATCTAAGTACTCTGACCTCAGAAAGTTTATATGCAAGCAACACAGCTAAAGCAATACAGCCCTTAGGGAACACTGTATCCAAGAATGCAAATAGCCAACCTAATGTAAATAGCTAACTAGCACCACATCTAAAATATGTGATTACCACCACAAGCTTGTGTGTACACCACAATCATGGCAATAAAAAACATCCATAACAATAGAGGCAGCGACAATAAGCATATGTGAAATCAAGGTTAAAATGCATTTAAAAGCATTATCTGAAAGTCATTTTGCGACTGTTCCTCAGTTTAATGCTTGTGCATCTCTGATTGTGCATAATAATAACAAATTTGTATCTCCTGCCTCAAAATAATTCATGATTCTAATCTAATTTCTTCACAAAGAGAATTCTCTAGTTTTCATTAATTATGTGGGCAACAAAACAAAAATTTGAACCTCTGAGTATGGATTTGAATTTATGTATTCTGTTCATGTTCCTTTCCATCATTTGATATGCTAGACATGTTTCTCTGAACTCTTTTTTATTAGGACATGCAGAATATTTGGAATTGAGTCTCTAGTTTGTCAAATGTAATTTAGAGTTTATTTGTAAGGTCTCCTTTCAAGAGTTTAATTAGAGATGGTTCTGAAAAATAGAATAAACTATAGCTAAAGTCAAGAATGACTAGTGGCAAAGGACATCCATCATCATTCATGGAAGTTGCAGGCATTTGAAATGTTGCCCTGTCATGAATTTTTATTTTTACTTTGATATACTCTTAATTAAAATGATTTATTACTCCTGTAATTACCTGTGTAGATGGTATATAATTTTCCAAAGATATGAAAAGTAATCTGAGTACCCTTAAGTTTGGTGAGTTTAAATTTGATTGGGTTGAACAGTTATTGAGATAATTAACTTAGTGTGATTCAGTGATTACAAGAAAATGCCTCAAAAACATAGGTTGACTCTTCCACCTTACTCTAATAATCAATTATAGTTTTTTCTCTCAATAGACCCAAGATAAGTATGTATGAGTTTGCCCACAAAATATATACATTATTGTTATAAAATTTTTCAACTGTAAATAGCTACAGCATTAGTTAAGACATAGTGTGTATAATAGGCTGTTTTACTAAGTGTTTGTGATTCTGAGGATATATCCCATACATAGATAATAAGTATTCAATAGTATAGGTTATATAACTATACAGATGATTTAATCACTTCCTTCATCTAAAATAACAAATATACCCAGTCTTGAGAAAAACAAAAGTATGTAATTTTTGCACTTGTAAAAGCTTCTTTTTAGTTAAAGAGCAGTTTAAGGTTTCATGAACTAGTTACCATGTTTTAAATTTTGTTTTATTGAAACCATTGTGATTTACAAAGTCCTTCAAAATTAGATTTTAGACATATAATGAATCATGCCAGTCCCACCACCAGTGTTGACCTCCTTCCATAAATGTTCCCAAAGTGCATCCTATACCACTACACTTTACCCCTGACCTACCAGTATAACAGGCCCATTTTAAGTTTAGTTTGTTATAGTTTGGGTCTCTTGATTCTACTGTTGTTGATTTTTGTGTGGACATTTAGTTCTGTCCTTTTTTTCCTCCACCTCCCTGAGAATAGATGGCCCATAGCCCCATCTTTTCTTTTAATTTTTCCTCCTTAATTTTATGGAAAAATACAGAAATATGAAGTGAAGCAAAGTAAGTTGTATTCCAAGGTTCCATGAAAAAGGCCTGAGCCCCTATATGAAAGATAAAAAATGAGTGGCAGCATTTTTTGCATAAGCACAGCAAAAGTTGTGTAAAATAGAAAAAACAAGTCTTTGACCTAAAAACAGGTAATTATCATATTTTTGAACATTTTACTATAGAAAGAAAAAATATTCAATGAGACCAATACTGTCATTACTTGTTTCTAGGGACTTATTTCCTGACTGAGTGTGAGCCAGTTACTTCTACTCTATACCAATACAAATACTGTATTTGTATTTTTTAATCCTAGTTAGTGTCTTCAGTGTTCCTTATTAAAAAATAAAAGATTAAATTAGAGGGAAATACATTGACATTCTTTTTTGTTTGTTTTTTGGATCACACCTGGCCATGCTCAGGGATTACTCCTGGCTCTATGCTCAGAAATTGCTCCTGGAAGGCTCAGGAGACCATATGGGATGCAGGATTCCAACCACTGACCTTCTGCATGCAAGGCAAATGCCTTACCTCCATGCCATCTCCAGCCCTAATCATTGACGTTCTAAATTGTGGAACAGAGACAGGTAAATCTAATAAATTCTGAATGCATTTATTAAATAATTTTGTCCTAGGATATTGCAAGTGGGAAATCAAAAAGAACTTCATAGATTTTAGGGTTTGCAGTAAAAATATGGGAAATATGAGAAATCTATCAACAGCTAGAAAATAATTAAATGAAAAATAAATAATTCTACTAATTGAGTACATTGTTCACTATATCATTGACTTACATTTTTTAAAGAATTCATATTAGGGGTATATTTATTCAAAAACACTATAAAAGTAAAATACTTATAAAATAAGTGTGTCTACCTTTAATGACAAGAAACAAAAGAAAATATTAAGAATGCCTGGGAATTCAAAACCAGCCTTAAAGGAAAAATTGAAAGGTGTACATTAAGACAACCAACATAAACACAACCAACTTATCCACAAAGATGACATTAAATCCTATGACAATCATTTCCCTCAATGTCAAAGGACTAAATGCACAAATTAAAAGACACAGCATATCAAAATGAGTCAAAAACTTGAACCCAACAATCTGCTGCCTACAAGAAACACACCTGAATAGTCAAAACAAACGTAGACTCAAAATCAAAGGCTGGAGGAAAATTATCCAAGCAAACAACACCCTTAAAAAAGCTGAGATGGCCATATTAATATCTGATGACACCAACTTTAGACTCAGAAAAGTTGTAAGAGACAAAGATGGACATTGTGTAGTAATCAATGGATATGTGCAACAGGAAGAAATCAGACTATTAAACATATATGCACTCAATGAGAGACCAGCAATAAAATCATTGACAAATCTGAAAGAAGACATCAATAATACCAAAATAATTGTGGAAGACCTCAACATGGCCCTGTCAACACTTGATAGGTCAACCAGACTGAAACCCAACAAAAACACACTAGCCCTGAAAAGAGTTATGGAAGAAAGAGGACTAGTAGATATATACAGGACACTCCATCCCAAAAAACCTGGATACACATTCTTTTCCAATATACATGGGCAGAATAGACTACATGCTGACACATAAAACATACCTCCATAAAATCAAGAGGATAGAAATCTTGCAGGCTACCTTTGCTGACCACAAGGCTCTGAAATTAGATGTGAACTACAAAGCCACACAGAAGAAAAACTTTAAAAATTGGAAATTGAACAGCATGCTACTGAACAACCAGTGGGTCTGAAATGAAACCAAAGAGGAAATCAAAACTTTCCTGGAAACAAATGATAATAAAGACACAAACTACCATAATTTATGGGAGACAGTAAAAGTGTTCCTGAGAGGAAAATTTATAGCATTGCAAGCACACATTAGGAAGGAAAAGGGGCATACCTAAATAACTTAATGGCGCAGCTCATAAAATTAGAAAATGACCAAAAAAAGAAACCAAAAATAGGGAGACAGAAGGAAATAACAAAGCTGAGAGCAAAAATAATGAAGTAGAAAAAGAAAAAAAAATTCAAAAGATCAAAGAAGCAGAAATTGGTTTTTTGCAAACATAAACAAGATTGATAGATCATTGAGAGAAACCTGAATATTAGAAATAAAAAGAGGGAGATCACTACAGATATTGCAGAGATCCAATAGGGTAATCAGAGACTTTTTTGAGAAGCTTTATGTTACTAAATATGAGAACCTAGGAGAAATGGATTAATTCTTGGACACTTATAACCTTCCACAGTTAAGTAAGGAGGATGTAGCATATCTAAGCACCCTCATCACTATTGAGGAAATTGAAACTGTAATCAAATATCTGCCTAAAAAGAAAAACACAGGCCCAGATGGACTTACTAATGAAGTCATTCAAACCTTTCAAGAGGAACTACTACCAAACCTAGCCAGGCTCTTCCATAAAACTGAAAAAAGGGGAACACTCCCAAACAGCTTTTATGAAGCTAACATCACCTTATTCACCAAACCAGACAGAGATGCTTCCAAAAAAGAAAATTACAGACCAATATCCCTGATGAATGCAGGTGTAAATATATTCAACAAATTCCTGGCAAATAGGATCCAATGCATCATCAAGAAGATCATTCACTACAATCAAGTAGGTTTTATCCCAGGAATGCAAGGATGGTTAAACATTCATAAATACATAAACATAATACAAAATATCAACAACAACAAAAATAAAAATCACATGACCATCAATAGACACAGAGAAAGCATTTGATAAGGTCCAACACCCATTCTTGATTAAAAAAAAACTCTCAGCAAGATAGGAATGAAAGGAACCTTTCTCAATATAGTTAAGGCCATCTACCACAAGCCAATGGCAAATATTATCCTCAAAGGAGAAAAACTAGAAGCCTTTCTTCTAAATTCTGGTACAAGACAAGGCTGTGCTGTCTCACCACTCCTCTTCAACATAGTACCGGAAGTACTTCCTATAGCGATTAGGCAAGAGAAAAAATATCAAGGGAATCCAGATAGAAAAGGAAGAAGTCAAGTTCTCACGGTTTGCAGATGACATGACACTCTGCTTATAAAACCCTAAAGACTCTACCAAAAACGTTCTAGAAACAATAGATTCATATTGCAAGGTGACAGACTACAAAATTAACACATGGAAATCAATGGCCTTTTAATACACCAATAATGATAGGAAATAGATGAACTTTAAGAAAGCAATCCCATTTACATTAGTGCCACACAAACTCAAATATGTTGGAGTCAATTTAAACAAAGACCTGAAGGACCTATACAAAGAGAATGATAAAGCCCTGCTCCAAGAAATAAGAGAGAACACACGGAAATGGAAACACATACCTTGCTCATGGATTGGCAGGATTAACATAATTAAAATGGCAATACTCACCAAAGCATTGTCCAGATTTAATGTGATCCCTCTAAAGACACCCATGATATTCTTCAAAGAAATGGATCAATTTTGAAATTCATTTGAAACAATAAACACCCTTAAATAGCTAAAGAACTCCTAGGGAAAAGGAATAGAGGAGGCATTACTTTCCCCAACTTTAAAAAATACTACAAAGCAATAGTTATCAAAACAGCATGGTATTGTGCTGCAGGCATCCTGTGTCTCAACAATTCTAGTGTACGGAGTCCTTCACGAAGGAAAACGATTACACGAAAAGACAAAAATTAAATTGAAATAATTGACCACACAAAATGCATGGTATGGGGACCTGCGTCTGCATCAAATGTGATACAGATGAGAGACAAATTTTACTTTTTCAGCAGATCATTTTAAGCACAACTCTGTATGCAAAGTATTTCCACAGAAACAAATGGCAGAGAATCTTAAGAGAATGAAGACAATGATACCAAGCCGTAGAATATACATATCAAAGAACTAGCTGATACAGGTGAAAAGAATCCTTAGCTGAAAGGGAGGAAGTTCTAGTTTAGAAAGGAGGTGTTTTGGTTTTGCAAGAAACAGAGAAAGAGAAACTGATTTTGCTACAAATTTTGAAGCCTGCTGGACTTAGTGAAATGCAAGAAAGATAGGAGCTATTTGTTTGCCACAAAGAAGCTGAGACAAGAAAAACAGGTAGCTGGCAACTGGGTGGACACAATCTTTGAGTTGCAAATATACTTAGTCAACGGGGAACTTTGGCGGGTCTTTGGTACTGAAATTTCTATTGACTGCACAATGACTGAGGCCAAATTTCTGTAGTTTTGCAAGAGAGAAAAAAAAAACAAATAAAAGGAAAGAGAAATATAATGTCACCACCATGTCATATATATACGATACATATATATATATATATATATATATATATATATATATATATATATATATATATATATATATATCAGAAATATAGCCAGTTATCCACATAGAGATTATGATTAACTTTCTCTAAAGGGGCTCCTGGTCAAATATTTCTTGGAGAATTTCAGGTCACTGACCCAAGAAATCCAATAGACACATCTGGTGTGTGCTTCCTTTAGTAACATGCATCCATGTTGCATGCCGTGACAGTATTGGAATAAAGACAGACCTCAGATCAGTGGAATAGGCTTGAGTACTCAGAGAATGTTCCCTAGAAATACAATCACCTAATTTTTGTAAAAGGAGCAAAAAAATCCTTAAATGGAGCAGGGAAATCTTCTTCAGCAAGTGGTGCTGGCAGAACTGGTTAGTCACTTGCAAAAAACTGAACATAGATGCCCAGTTAACATCATGTACGAAGGTAAAATCCTAATGGATTAAAGACCTTGAAATCAGACCTGATACCATAAGGTATATAGAACAACATATAGGTAAAACACTGAATGACATTGAGACTAAAAGCATCTTCAAGGAGGAAACTGCACTTTCCAAACAAGTGGAAGCAGAGATAAACAGATGGGAATACATTAAGCTGAAAAGCTTCTGAATCTCAAAAGAAATCGTGCCCAAGATACAAGAGCCTCCCACCATGTGTGAGAAACTATTCACCCAATACCCATCAGATAAGGGCTAATATCCAAAATATAAAGGGCACTGCAGAACTTTACAAGAAAAGAAATCTAATCCTATCAAAAAATGGGAAGAAGAAATGGACAGACACTTTGACAAAAAAAAAAAGAAATACAAATGGCCAAAAGCACATGAAAAAATGCTCCTCATCACTAATCATCAGGAAGATGTAAATCAAAACCACTATGAGGTACCACCACACACCACAGAGATTGGCACACATCACAAAGAATGAGAGCAATCAATGCTGGTGGGATGTGGAGAGAAAGGACTTTTATCCACTGCTGATAGGAATGCCGTCTAGTCCAACCTTTATGGAAAGCCATATAGAAATCCATCCAAAAACTGGAAATGGAGCTCTGATTCGACCCAGTTATACCGCTCTAAGGGATATACCCTAGAAACACAAGAATACAATACAATACAATACAATACAATACAATACAAATCCCTTCCTCACACCTATATTTATTACAGCACTATTCACAACAGCCAGGCTCTGGAAACAACCCAGATGCCCTTCAACAGATGAAAGGCTAAAGAAACTGTGGTACATATACCCAATGGAATATTATGTAGCTGTAGGAGAGATGAAGTCATGAAATTTTCCTATACATGGATGTACATGGAATCTATCATGCTGAGTGAAATGTCAGATAGAGAGAGATGGACATAGAATGTCTCACTCATCTATAGGTTTTAAGGAAAATAAAAGACATTTTTTGCAGCAATCCTCAGAGACAAAGAGGAGGGCTGGAACTTCCAGCTCACTTCATGCAGCTCACCACAAGAGTGGTGAGTGCAGTTAGAGAAATAACTGTACTGAGAACTATCATAACCATGTGAATGAATGAGGGAACTGGAAAGCCTCTCTGAGTACAGGCGGGGTGAGTGTGGTAGAGGGACATTTGGGACATTGGTGGTGGTAATGTTGCACTGGTGAAGGGGGGTGTTCTTTGCATGACTGAAATTAATAACAATCACGTTTGTAATCAAGATGTTTAAATAAAGATATTATATTAAACAGAATGTCTGGGAAAGATATAAATGTTTTATTAGTTTCAAATTGATCTTAAAATGTGTGGGACATAGTTGACAAAAAACATATTAAGTAGAAAATTGATTAATACAACAAATAATTTGTAAGTGCAAAATATTATGCAAATATATGAGTTGGTTAAAATAAAAGAAGGCATATTTAAAAAAATTTGTATTTCCCAATTTATTTTCATTGACTACAGAAGACTTCCTGACTCTTATATTTCACTTACTAGCAAGCATTTAATATTTATTTATTCTAGAAGTAAATGTATGGGAAACTGTAAACTTCTGTAAATTTCCTAAAGCATGTTATGGATTTGACTTTATTTTTTATTTTAGAAATCTAGTTTGCTTGAATTTTGATCTTGTAATTCAATTTGCTTCTCTAAATTGACCATTTGAAACCATTTTCCTATCAACCATTCTTATTATTCCCATTTCATTTATATTACTGTTTTTTCTTCAATTTAGTATACTTTTAGTAATTTCTGTAGCAATTAAACTAAACTTCTGTACATAAGTAATCAAGAATAAATTAGATTACAAGTAGGTAATTTATATTTTATAATTGCAAGGCTTATTCTAATAAAATAATCACCTTTATTATTTTCCATTAGTTCTCATGATCCTTGTGAAAGTGTTATATTTCATATAGAGGAAGGGAAGAGATAGGTTAGATTGCATTTAAAATATTTGAATTGATGGTAAATTGTAGATTATAAGTTTTACATCTCCTCCCATTATATTTACAAATACTTTCATAGAATAAACTTGATAGTATCCAAACTGCATGCATAAGATATAAGGGGATATTGATTTTTCTTAGAAGTTATAATTTCAGATGCAAATATATAACTAGGGTTTATTATTAAACCATATTATTAAATCTAATGCTTTAAAATGGAGAAAATATAGACCATTTCTGAGCTGGGTGAGTCCAGCTCTATATCTCGAGAGGTTACTGTCAAATTGCTGGCTACTTCTGCAACATACCTAAAGCATTTTGTTAGGTAGCAAATACTTCTAAAATGAAAATTTCACATAATATCTGGTAAAAGTCTTTTTTGGTGATTTATTTGACCTATCAATTCCTCTTTATAAGAGCAGTTGTATAAAGCTGCCTATATATAACTTTGTTCCTTAGAGAGACAGTGACAAAGACTGTGATGGAAAGGAAACAGGAAGTGAAGAGAAGAATAGATAGAAGATGAAGTAGAAAAAAAGATTGGAAAATAAAGTTGCAACATTATTAGGGCATTTTAAAGTTTAACTACAACAACTTTAAATAGTATGGTCTTTCTCTGTGCTGCCTAAAATAAACTATGGACACTCACAGATTATGCTAAAAGTATGGTTTCAAACAAAATATTCACACTTCAATATCAAAAATGCTAGAAAACCAGAATGTTTATGTTCAGGTAGTGCCTTTTAAATAAGAAATGATAATATTGTTTCTATTTATTAGAAGTATAGAGGAAGCATTATAGTTCTAACATAGCTGAAATGCTTCAATAATGCCTCTTTTTTATTAAGGTATTATATCAAATTTTTAACTTACCTCTTAGTCTTCTTTGGGGTCCATAACTAAGCTGACTGACTAACTTTATTAGTTGTCTGTGACTGATAAACTAATGTCTCTTAAATGCTTCAATTCTGTTTTTATGTTGTTGTTGTTGTTGTTGTTGTTGTTATTTGTTTGTTTTGAGGCCACACCCAGTGGCTTGCAGGGGATACTCCTGGCTGTGCTATTACAAATTACTCCTGAATTGGGAGACAATATAGGACATGATGAATTTAACCTAAGTCCGTCCTGGGTCTGCAGCCTGCAAAGCATATGCCTTACTGCTGTGCTACCACTCTGGCCCCTGTCTCCTAAATTCTTATAAAGTACATTTCTAGAAAAATAATTTAATTTATTCAAAGGAATTCATTCTATTTCTTAGACTTCTTTA
Source organism: Suncus etruscus (assembly GCF_024139225.1). NCBI lineage: Eukaryota > Metazoa > Chordata > Mammalia > Eulipotyphla > Soricidae > Suncus > Suncus etruscus. Next base: position 48,709,342 of record NC_064859.1, on the reverse strand, counting down.
AAATATTAAAGCAAATATTTATGTAGCAAATAAGTAAAGTGACTTTATATTATTTATATGTATTCGTGATTCACTTAATTTAACTTCAATAGTGAAAAAATTCTTTGGCACTATTTATATCATATTAATATGATTACCTCACTACTGACATTATATATAGAGGGTTACGCAGGTTTATTAGAATATTTTTATATTTTCTTTACCAGACAGAGGTCATAGAATTACTTTTAGTAGAAACAATTAGTAAAAGTCTGAGATAAGTGATTTAGTCTGACTAAATTATAAACTAACTCTAAACAATTTATTTATCTTTTAGGATACTTTATTTCCTCATAATTTTGGAAATATTAGCACAGTTGTCAATTAAGATGACTTTTGCACCTAAATTTTTACCAGTAGTTAAAAATTTTAGCTCTTGGATTTCCATCTTATCAATAAAGAAATATGCTAACAGTTAAATTTATGTTGGGGTTTGAGTGACAGCACAGCAGTAGGGCATTTTCACTATGCTGACCCAGGACGAATGCAGGTTTGATCTCTATAGGTTCCCTGAATCAGAGCAATTTCTGAGTGCAGAGCCAGGAATAACCCATGAGCATGGCTAGGTGTGGCCCCCCAAATAGTTAGATTTAGGTTATAAAGGTTTTTCACAATGTAGAATTTTAATAGATCAAATTATTTATATCTGTATATATGTATTTTTTAGTTTGATATTATGTAAACTACTATACAGTCTACACTTCAACATCAAGACAAAAAACAGAGCAAGCATTTTTCTGTAACTCTTCCCTGAGAAAATTTTGGAATAAATATATAGAACTAATGGGGTCGGAGAGATGGCACAGCAGTAGGGCATTTGCCTTGCAAGTGGTTGAACCATGATAGACCTCAGTTCAATTCCTGGTTCAATTATATATATTCCATATATATATGGAAGCAAGATAAGTGAGTTTGAATATAAAGGTAAATTATGAATCATTCAGAATAAACTGATCAAGATTCAGATGTAGAAAAATAAAACTCTTGCTATTATAAGTGATACCTAAGTTTAATTATTATTCTTTCTTATTTTTTTAAATTAACATTCTCAGTCTATATCATAACTTAAGAAAATATGTAAATATATACATACATGACTACATATAGAGAGAAAAGTTTATATGTGATATATGTACATCTTGTAAGGTTTTTACTGATTGAACTAGAATCAAATACTTGATTTTTAATTTTACCTTAAAATAGAGAATAAAATCCAATTGAATTTAGTTCATTGGTTTTATTTCTAAAGATATTTCTCATTCTGTTTCTTTTCATTGCACTTGCCTCTGCTCCATCTGTGCACACAATTTCTACACACTTTGAGTAGCTGCCTTTTCTTCTAAAGTATTATATTCTGTAATGACCTTCATAAAATAACAGATTTCATCTAATTCTCCACAAATTGTGAATTTGTAACCTCAAGCCATTTACCGCTAACCTCATAATCCTGATTACTATTCTTTCATTTCTTCACACCCTCTATTTCAATTATTCTTATCAATAAATTTATTACAGGATAGTTAATGTCTCTGTGATACTGTTTATATTAAAGGTGTTCTGTTGCAAGTCAGCCCCTGAAGAGGTTGACTGATGGAGGGATGGAGGATGAGGTCTTTCCCCTCCAGCTCGGAGCACTCGTCTGCCACCCTGTCCAGCCAATGGTTCTGAGGTGAAACGGCAGGTAAACAGCTTGCAGACAGTCAGGCTTGTGGAAATATTAGCTTTATTCGGTGGACAAGACTGAAGTCCAAAGTCTCAGCCTCCGTTCCAGCCAACCACCCCTTGCCTTCCACAGACCCTTGTTTTTATCCCCCAGAATTAGGTGCCACCCAATGGTGGGATCAGATACCACCCAATGGTGGAAGCAGAATCAGGTACCACCCTAGGGTGGGGACAGAATGACAGTTCACACCCTAGGGTAGGGCACAATCACTGATCTGGGTAGGGTCAGTAACATAATAATCCCATAAAATATTTACATACACAAAAACTCCCCCATTTGTTTTTAGTAAACAAACAATGTTGTCTACAATTATTAAAGGAAAAACTAGTCAATAATAAAAGAGCGGCTGTTTGCATAAGCGCATCACAGGAAAATGTAAAGAAAAACTTCTAACCTAAACACAGGGTGTCTAAAACAACATGTATCAAGGAATCAACTACAAGCTCCTGAGAAGATAAATCTAAGATGTACATAGATCCTTCGAAGAGACACCAGAAAGGTTGTGTAGCAGGCGAGAAGAAGCACCTTTTCTGTATTTGTTGTTGTTGTTGGTTTTTGGTATTTGGTTTTTGGGTCACACCTGCCAGTGCTCAGGAGTTACTCCTGGCTCTATGCTCAGAAATCGCTCCTGGCAGATACTGGGATTCAAACCAATCACCTTCTGCATGAAAGGCAAATGCCTTATCTTCATGCTATCTCTCCGAACCCATTTTCATTCAAGTCCAGGTAGACCAGAAAGTCCATCTTTGAGGTCATTGAATTAGGCCCTTATTTTGGAGGAAGAAGCATATACCCTCTGCACAGTGGGGGGCCACTGCAGTGATGATCAATAAGCTTCTGAACTTAATCCAAGTTCTTAATCCAGGCTGAGGTCCATATGATGTCCGAAATTGATGTACCAATACAGTCGATTATTTATAGATGGGAGCTTAAGTCACAAACCAAAACAAACTGTTTAAGGCAGAGACCCTCTCTGTGTAAATAAACAATTTGACGGCCCATCCAAAATGGATGGAACCTCCTATAAACCTAGTATTTTGCCTATGATGCGCCCACGCAAAAAGCCCTGAGACCAAACAAAAATATCATTCAGGGAATTACAGGCAACAATATCTAACCCACTAACCTAAAGACAAGAAAGAAAAACCCTAATGTAACACAACATCAATTCCTAAAATTAAAAACTAAAATAGAAAAATATTAGTTACAATAGTCAAAAAAAGTGTAGTACCAAATATAAATTCAAAGGATTACAATTATAAGAAAAGTACAAAAGGTGAAATTTCTACAGAGTCCAATACCAATCCGTCAAGATGAGAGTCTGGAACTCCGAGAAGACCGGCAAAAGACACTTGATGGGTCTGGAAAAGCGGGTTGAAGCCATCATGAGTTGGTTGGGCTTCTGCATTTCCTTTGGGATCAGTGCTATCTTGGGGTAGTCATTGTAGAAATTGTCAACGATAGCACTGTGTATGTGGATGGAAAGCCAGAAATTTAGATAGCACAGTTTAACTGGGATCCAGAGATTGTGGGTCTTATCCATGGATCTTTTCTCTGGGGATATATTGTGACACAAATTCCAGGTGGCTTCATTTCCAACAAGTTTGCAGCAAACATGGTACACAACCCCAACTGTCCCGGATTTCTTCCTCAGGTCGAGACAGGAGGCTTGTAGTTTTGGGTGAAGGAGATGAGTTGCACATGTGAAGGGAATCCTGAGAATTAAATCTTAAGGACTAGGAAGGATAAGGAAGACTAAATTGGGGAAGATAAAGTTAGGAAAAAGGAAACTAGATACAAAATATGAAAAACAGGCAAACACTGAACAAGACAAACACATACAGACGTCACAAAAAATATGGCCATAACACTCACTCATACCAAAAAATATTTGTTGGAAAGGATCCAAAATAGAGCAAAAGAAAAAAGAATTCAGCTGAATCAACTAAAAGCACCTTAAAATGTAATAGCTATCAACTGTTTAGATAAATCATTTCAAATTCAAAAAAAATTTTTATGGCAGAGCAGAGCAGATCTGAAAGAGAATTTTATGCATAATACAAACATGGAAAACTCTACTATAAGTGTATAACAGTATATATACAAAGTTATTGTATAACAGTAACTCTATGATAATCAATCATAGGCAAGAAGCTCTGTGAAGAAAGTCCACCTAAAAAGTATCATTATGTAAGCTTCTTAAAACCTAACTTGAGGGAAATAAAGCAATGATGTTAAAATAAAAAGTGAAAGTTGTTAAATGAGTATACCTAGAAAGAAAAACATTAATATGATGAGAAATTTTTCTTTCAGGTAAACCTTGACTAAATTAAATTGTAAGATTTCATGATTAAATGAGACCTAGAGCAATAACAAAATTAAGGCATAAATCCATCATACAAGGAAACACATTGGGGGTCCATGATTTTTAAACCATATTCATTGATCATGCCTGTAGAAAGAATCCTAGACGATTAATAGCAACTGATAAGGAAGTGAAATGATTATCTGGTGTTCATTGTAGATCTTTAAGAAGTATAAAACAGGATGTGTGCTGCTGTGAATTTCACCAATGTATTAGGGAGTATTTTTATCTTCTTGTCATCAAAATTGATCCAGTGTTGTTTTGCAGCAATTTTACAGTATAAAATAGTGTCTATAGTGAACTTTACCATAATAGTTTGACACTGATGATAAATTGTATTTCTTAATCTTGCTTTTATTCTCTGAAGTGAATTCTACTAAATTGAGGTCTTCTAAAGGAAAATTTACATAAGTGTGCAATTTTTTTATTTGTTTGCCATCAAAAGCAAAATATTTCAAGTGTATTATAAGTACTGGTGGCAGTTTCCATAAGTACGGTTTCTTTGAAAAAAAACCTAGTTTTGCAGTTGTTGCACAGAACTTTGTTGTCATCCCTTAACTCTTCTTCTTTAAAAAATTCAGAGCGGCATTACTGTAATGTACATTTCTCTGTAGATGTAACAGCCAGAGACAAATGAACAAATGTCTCATAAATCTCAGACTTTTGATGGCATGTGAGACACTGTAGTATAGATTTGAATTGTCCTTGAAAGAGATCATAAATAATAGATTTGTGAGCCTTTTGGTGTTCTGGACTAAATTGTTCAGAATTTTCATTTTCCATAAGATATGTAGTTTTGTCTGTCATTAGATTTACAGTAAGCAAGTCCTGATGTAGTCCCTCTATTAGGAACATCAGTAGTTCGTGTGGATCCTGCTGATTGTGTCCAGCAAACTGGTCATTTTTGACAAACCAATTGTTACTTTGAAGCATTCAGGGTTAATATATCTATGAAATCCATTTCCCATGGTTTTGATGAGCTGACCAAATTCTTCAGCTAATTTACCTTCATGCCCCATTGGATTTTTCTTGTTAATATCCTTTTTATAATGATCTTGATGAAAAATACTGAGTCAAATCTGAAATATTATACAAGCATTGCAATATTGAGTTCATGTAGTAAGAGTTTCCTATATTTTGGAGCCCAGTTAAGATATGTTCCTGTCTTTCCTTTTGCATCTCGGAGTGTAAGGGTTTATCACTACCACTAGTCTCACTCAATGTATGGTGTGTGACAGCTAAATCCTTGTTCCCTGCCCCCAGAGACCTCAGCAATATTACTGTTATTAGTGTCTTGAGCATTCTGATTTTGTTCTGAAGAAGAGTTTATAGTCTGAACCTGATCATTTGTGCTAGCCTGATTCCTAACAAGGCATAATGGAACCCAAAATTACTTGGGAGGGTTGTCATTTGTAGAAACATAGGCATAACACCTTCCTCTTAGGAGAAGATATCCAGCTATCCATTTTCATCCTCCTTGATCCAAATAGGTTTATGGGTTGTTTCTTGTCTCTGAATATCTTCTTTAAAATGTCTTTCCACTGCAGTGTAATTTTCCCCTTGGGGTACGTTTAAGTAATTTAGTGTGACAAGAGTCAAAGATAGCAAATCCCTTGGTGGTAAACCTCTTTTTCTATTTTTTTGTAATTGAGTTTTTAAGGTTCTGTGAGTCCTTTCTACAATGGCTTGTCCCCTACAATTGTAAGGAATTCCTTTCAGATGTCTTATCTGCCATTCTTTACAAAAAATTCAAAAGTTTTGCTAGCATGGCTGGCCCATTATCAGTTTTTATAGAATATGGAATACCCATCACAGAAAAACATTGTAAAAGAAAACTACAAACAGCCTTAGATTTTTGAGAAAACATAGAAATTGCCCACATAAAACGAGAGTAAGTGTCCACCACAACATGAATATAAGTTTTTCTTGGAAATAAATCTGTTTGAGTTATGTCCATTTGCCAAAGTTCGTTAGACTGTAAGCCTCTTGGGTTTGCTCCTGCTATGTGAGTCTTTTTTGTTAACGGTGCACATATGTTGCAGTTTTCTACAATTTCTCTAGCTTACCTCCATGGAATTTGGTAATTCACATGGAAACGGCTGTGTAGGGCTGAATGTTCTTCTACAGGTGATTTAAATATAGGCATTGCTAGCAAGTCAGCAGTTTTATTTCTTGAGCCATCAGTCCTGGAAGACCTGAGTGGGCTCTAATATGCATGATGAAGATGGGCTCAGTTCGTTTTTGAAGAAGCTGCTGTAATTGTTTAAGTAAGTTCTGTATGATCAGGTTATTAGCATTAAGGGAAGCAGTGGCTATCACATGACATAAATTTACCACATACAAAGAATCAGAAACTATATTCATGGCTTCAGATACATTTTCTAATAGGTAAATTAACGTTGCTAATTCAACTCTCTATGCAGATTTATATTTGGTATCTATGGTCATATTAATGTTGTCTCCGGTTATTCCTCCTTTTTCATTTTGGGATCCATTGATGTAAAAACCTTGGCATTGGGAATAGGGAAATCCCAAACAGTTGAAGAAATAACAAACTGAGTTTTCTTTAAAAAGTCCCAAGTTTTTCCTGCTGGACAATGGGAGGATATTTCTCCTGTGAAATCTGAGAGGGCCCTTTGTAGAGATTCATTAAGAGGCAATATTGATTCAATTTCCTTTTTTGGTATTGGCAAAACTATTATATCTGGGTCAAAACCTAGTAAAGTTATAGATTTGAGTCCTGCCTTGATAATAATCTCTGAAATCAGTTGCAAGTAGGGGATAACTGAGCAAGGCTGTTTGTTATGTAAATACACCCATACTAAAGGTCCTGACTGTTGCATCAAGGCCCCTGTGGGGGTTTCTATAGTAGGGAAGATTAACAGAAATATCTTTTCTCCTGGGATGAATCTTAAGAGAAACGATTTTTGTAATCTGCTCAAGAAGATGTCCAATTCATTTTTGGCAGCTGTTGTTATGTTTCTCAGGCTATCTAAAGCAGGGTCACCCTCCAACATTTTAAAAAGATTAAATAACTGCATTCGGGTTTCCTAGTGCAGGGCGAAGCCAATTTACGTCACCTAAAAGTCTCTGAAATCATTAAGCATTCTGAGGTTTTCTTTTTTGATAGAAATTTTTTTTTGGACATATTGACGTCCGGTCCAAAATAAAGCCAAATATTGATACGATGGCATTATCTGTATTTTTTCTAAAGCTATTTTCAGTCCTGATATTTGTAAACAGTCAATAATATAATAGTATAAGTCCTGTAAATCTGTTTCATTGTTCATTGTTAGCAAGATATCATCTGTATAATGAAATATCATGGCTTGAGAAAATTTTTCATGAGCAAGGCTCAAAACCTTATCTACAAAAAACTGACACATTGTTGGGGACTTCAGCATGCCTTGGGGGAGAACAGTCCGTTGGAAACATCTGCAGGGATGGGTATTATTGAGAGAAGGAACTGAGAATGCAAAACATTTTTTATCATCTGGGTGGATAGGAATATGATAGAAGCAGTCTTTCAGATCAATTATAATTAGTGGCCATTCCTTTGGAATAACTACAGGTGATGGTAAACCAGTCTGCAATTTGTCCATAGGTATTATGGATAAATTTACAGCTCTAAGATCCATCAAAAGTCTCCATTTACCAGATTTCTTTTTTATAGTGAATATAGGTGAATTCCATTGAGAAAAAGATGGTTCAATATGTCCTAAACTTAGCTGTTCCTCCACTAATTTTGTCAATATCTTTAATTTAACAGTTTTAAGGGGCCACTGACCTGTCCAAATTGGTTTGTCAGATTTCCATTTCATATTTATTGGTGCTGGGGTTTTTATGGTAGTGGCCCCTACTAAAAATTTTCGGTTTTTAAACCAAAAGAAGGTTCAGGGTACTCAACAGACAGAAGCTCAGGCCTCCTACTCCTTCTAGCGAATACGGGATTTCCTGAAGAGGTTAATTTTCTAGCCATTCTTTATCAGAAATTACAGTAACCTGAGCACCCATATCTATCATTCCATCAAAGGGTTGCCCTTCCAAGTGAAGTTTGATCATTCGTTGTTCATCTTTAAATTTAGTAACCACAGCACAATTGGGTTTTGAGCAGCACCCGGATTTGTGCTTCCAAAATCTCTAATTCTAGTCTTATCTGAAGTCTCAAATTTGACATAAGGCACTATTACTGCAGCGGAAAGACATTTTAAAGAAGATATTCAGAGACAAGAAACAACCCATAAACCTATTTGGATCAAGGAGGATGAAAAAGGGATAGCTGGATATCTTCTCCTAAGAGGAAGGGGCTATGCCTATGTTTCTACAGTGTTCTATCTAATTATACTATGTTACACAGCTTTTCCATTTAGACACAAGTGCTCTTATGGTACCTGTATTATTATCTTTTACTTTTTAGTAAAAGATATTTCAAATATTTCTAATATTGTTCCAAGATTTCTTTATTGAAAATTTACAAATTATTTTGAAATATTTGTACAGAAAAAAATCTGAAATCATTTTTATTTTTTTCTTTATAGATCACATTTTTCTTTCACATTAAATTTAACTTTCATCTTCCTCTGACTCATTTTACTCAGCATAATGCTCTCCATATCCATAGATTTAACAAATTTTTACTTTATTTTTTATAAGAGCTACATAATATTCCATTGTGTCAATTTCCAGTTCTTGAGCCACACATCTGTTGTTGAGCACTTGTTGTTTTTTTTTTTCCAGATTCTGGTTATTATAATTTGTGCTATGATAAATACAAGAGTGTAGAGGGCTTTTCAGCATTGTGTTTTTTGTAATCCTAGAATATATTACTAGGAGTGGTATTAAAGAATAGCATGAGGTTCTATGTCTAGTTTTTTTTTGGTATATCTATATTGTTTTCCCAAAGCTGTGTGCCAGTCTACTTTCCAACCAGTAGTGAATGAGAGTCACTTTCTCCCCACATCTAAGCCAGGACTAGTTATTCTTGTTCTTTGTGATCTTTCTCAGTCTCTGAAGTGTGAGTTAATATGTCCTTGTTATGATTTGCATCTTGTTATGATGTGAAGGATTATTTTTTCATGTGTCTTTTGTCCATCTGTATTTCTTCTTTAAGGAAATATCTTTTCATTTATTTTCACCAATTTTGGATGAAATTTGATTTTTTTTCTTGCTTAGTTCTACCAAATCCTTTTTTTTTTTTTTTTTTTTTGGTTTTTGGGCCACACCCGGTAACGCTCAGGGGTTACTCCTGGCTATGCGCTTAGAAGTTGCTCCTGGCTTGGGGGACCATATGGGACACCAGAGGATCGAACCGCGGTCCGTCCAAGGCTAGCGCTGGCAAGGCAGGCACCTTACCTTTAGTGCCACCGCCCGGCCCCTCCACCAAATTCTTTTATATTTTAAATATTAATCCTTTATTTGATGAGTATTGAGTAAAGAGTTTCTCACAATCTCTTTGTATAACAGTCACTGTTTCCTTTGAGAAACAGAAGCTTCTCAGTTTAATGTATCCCCATTTGTTTATCTTTGCTAGCCAGTTGTGTTTCTTTCTTGAAAATTCCTTGAGCTTGAATGTCATAGACTGTACTGCCTAAATTTTTCTCTATGCACCTTATGATTTCAGGTTAGACATATGAACTTTTGAGACAGAAGAAATAAAGCATGTATTCTTTTTTTCTATTACTACTGTATTTGCTCAACATATTTGTCTTAAATATTCCTTATCTAAATTAATTATCTAAATTAAATATTCCTTATCTAAATGTAATGCCATGTAAATATGCCAAATAAATAATATGTAACTCTCTTTCCTAAGTCAAAACATACACTTACCAAACCTGATGAAGTCCAGTGATTATTTTTTATTTTTTTAATATTTTTATTCATTTATCATCTAATCTTACTAATTATGTTACAAAAAAGTGCTCATATATTTTTTTCAAAATTGTCGCCAAAGATAAATTGGTATAAACTTGTAATAATTCATGGTACTCCTAGATGCCTCAAACAACTACTATTCTTCATTTACTCTGCCGCTTATCATTTCCAGAATAATTCTGATTTCTGAAACCACAGTGAGAGCTAGACCAATGAAATGTGCTTGCTCATTAATCTCTTCAAGGCATGTCTCAGCTGAGGCGTGTGTTTTCTGTTGGAGTTGTGGACTTGTGCTGGTTTCCTTAGCTTGGCAGACATTTGGGGGCTTCCCCGGGCATCCCCTGACGGCTTGCCTCAGCTAAGCATTAATCTCTTCAAGGCGTGTCTCAGCTGAGGCGTGTGTTTTCTGTTGGAGTTGTGGACTTGTGCTGGTTTCCTTAGCTTGGCAGACATTTGGGGGCTTCCCCGGGCATCCCCTGATGGCTTGCCTCGGCTGAGCATTAATCTCTTCAAGGCGTGTCTCAGCTGAGGCGTATGTTTTCTGTTGGAGTTGTGGACTTGTGCTGGTTTCCTTAGCTTGGCAGACATTTGGGGGCTTCCCCGGGCATCCCCTGATGGCTTGCCTCGGCTGAGGTGAGTGTTTGGGGGCCGGAGTGTGGCCGCTCTGCTGCGCTTCGCGGCCGCGCACTCCACCTAGCCAATGAGTAACACCACAACACGTAGAAAAACCCACAGCGTAAGTGTGACAATGGGGAGACTACACAGATCAGTTTCAACCATAGAGAATGAAGATGGAAACTCTGATGACTCAACAATGGCCAACTACCTAAGCAGTCTTTCAGAAATGGAGTTTAGAGAAGAAATATGGAGATTGCTAACAGAAATCAAAGAAAGTATAAATCAGAACACTAATAAAAATCAAGAGAATATGAAGATAGAAATCAGAAAACTCCAAACTGAAATATCAGATCAGATAACAGGTCTGAAAAACTCAGTAGACGAATTGAAGAACATAATGGATGAGCTTTCCAACAGGTTAAAAGCAGCTGAGGATAGAATTAGTGCTTTAGAAGATGAGATGCATAACAACTTCACACAGCAGAAGAGATTGGAAAAAAGCCTTAAATCAAATGATCAGACAATGGAAAATTTACTCAAAGAATATGAGCAGATGAAAATAGAAGTCTTTGATAAGCTCAACAGAAACAACTTTAGAATCATTGGAGTCCCAGAGACCCAAGAAGAAAATCTTCAGGAAGAATCAATGGTTAAGAACATCATCACAGAGAAACTACCAGAGCTAAAGAAAACATGTGACCAAATCCTGCATGCCCGAAGAGTACCAGCTAAAAAAGACCCCAGTAGAAACACCCCAAGACACATCCTATTCACCATGATGAAACCCACCGATAGAGATAGAATACTGCAAGCAGCAAGATCGAAAAGGGAAATTACATTCCAGGGAGCATCCTTGAAATTTACAGCAGACCTGTCACCAGAAACACTCAAGGCCAGAAGGCAGTGGTGGGACATAGTGGCAAAACTCAATGAAATAAATGCTTCGCCAAGAATACTGCACCCAGCAAAACTCAGTTTCAGGTTTGAAGGATGTATACACGGCTTCACAGATAAACAACAGCTCAAAAACTTTGCAGACTCAAAACCAGCCTTAAAAGAAAAACGGAAAGATCTATTCTAAAAACAAGACAGAACAAGAAACACACCAAACTTCACACAAAGATGGCAATAAATCCCATGACAATTATTTCTCTCAATGTCAATGGACTAAATGCGCCAGTTAAGAGGCACAGAGTGGCGAAATGGATCAAAAAACTGAAGCCAACCTTATGCTGTCTACAAGAAACACACCTGAATAGTCAGAATAAACATAGACTCAAAATCAAAGGCTGGAGGAAAATCATTCAAGCAAACAACACCCTTAAAAAAGCGGGGGTGGCCATACTAATATCAGATGACAGAAACTTTATACTCAGAAAAGTTGTAAGGGACAAAGATGGATATTATGTACTAATCAAGGGATTTGTACAGCAAGAAGAAATCACTCTCCTAAACATATACGCAGCGAATGAGGGTCCAGCAAAGTATTTAATACAATTGTTGACAAATCTAAAGAAGGATATCAATAATAACACAATAATTGTGGGAGACCTCAACACAAGCTTGTCAACACTTGATAGGTCAACCAAATGGAAACCCAACAAAAATATACTAGACCTGAAAAGAGAAATGGATGAAAGAGGCCTAGTAGATATATATAGGGCACTCTATCCTCAGAAACCTGGATACACATTCTTTTCCAATGTACATGGATCATTCTCCAGGATAGATCATGTGCTGGCACATAAAACATACCTCCATAAAATAAAAAAGATAGACATTTTGCAGGCTGCCTTTGCTGACCACAAGGCTCTGAAGTTAGATGTGAACTGCAAAGGGACACAGAAGAAAAAATTTAACACCTGGAAGTTAAACAGCCTCATACTCAATAACCAGTGGGTCCGAGATAAAATCAAGGAGGAAATCAAAAGGTTCCTGGAAACAAATGACAATAAAAACACAAACTATCAGAACTTATGGGACACAGCAAAAGCAGTACTGAGAGGAAAATTTATAGCTTTGCAAGCACACATCAGGAAGAAAGAAGGAGCTTACCTGAGTAGCTTAATGACACAGCTAATAGAACTAGAAAGTGCTCAACAAAAGGACCCAAAAATAGGGAGACAAAAGGAAATAATAAAGCTGAGAGCAGAAATCAACGAAGTGGAAACCCAAAAAACAATCCGAAAGATCAACGAAAGCAGAAGTTGGTTCTTTGAAAAAATAAACAAGATTGATAGACCATTGGCAAAACTCACAAAGCAAAAGAAAGAGAGAAACTTGATAACGCGTATTAGAAATGAAAAGGGGGAGATCACTACAGATACTGCAGAGATTCAAAGGGTATTCAGAGAATACTTTGAGAAACTCTATGCCACTAAATATGAGAACCTGGAAGAAATGGGTAAATTTCTGAACTCATATAACCTTCCACGGTTGAACAAAGAAGAGGTAGCATATCTAAACACCCCCATAACTATTAAGGAAATTAAAACTGTAATCAAAAATTTAACCCAAAACAAAAGCCCAGGCCCTGATGGATTCACGAATGAATTCTTTCAAACCTTTCAAGAGGAACTACTACCAATTCTGGCCAGGCTCTTTTATGAAATCGAAAAAACAGGAATACTTCCAAATAGCTTTTATGAAGCCAACATCACCTTAATACCAAAACCTGATAGAGATGCTGCCAAAAAAGAAAATTACAGACCAATATCCCTGATGAACACAGATGCAAAGATACTCAACAAAATCCTGGCGAACAGGATCCAGTGCCTCATCAAGAAGATCATTCACTTTGATCAAGTAGGTTTCATCCCAGGAATGCAAGGCTGGTTTAACATCCGTAAATCTATCAATATAATACACAACATAAACAACAAAAAAATAAAAATCACATGGTCATATCAATAGATGCAGAAAAAGCATTTGATAAGGTTCAACACCCATTCTTGATGAAAACTCTCAGCAAGATAGGAATAAAAGGAACCTTTCTCAATATAGTCAAAGCCATCTACCAGAAGCCAGTGGCAAATATTATCCTCAATGGAGAAAAACTAAAATCCTTTCCTCTAAATTTTGGTACAAGACAAGGCTGTCCTCTCTCACCACTCCTATTCAACATAGCACTGGAATACTTGCTATAGCAATTAGGCAAGAAAAAGATATCAAGGGAATCCAGATAGGAAAGGAAGAAGTCAAGCTCTCACTGTTTGCAGATGACATGATACTCTACTTAGAAAACCCTAAAGACTTTACCAAAAAGCTTCTAGAAATAATGGATTCATATAGCAAAGTGGCAGGCTACAAAATTAACACACAAAAATCAATGGCCTTTTTATACACTAATAATGATAGGGAAGAAATGGACATTAAGAGAACAATCCCATTCACGTTAGTTCCACACAAACTCAAATATCTTGGAGTCAACCTGACTAAAGATGTGAAGGATCTATACAAAGAAAACTACAAAACACTGCTCCAAGAAATAAGAGAGGACACGCGGAAATGGAAACACATACCATGCTCATGGATTGGCAGGATCAACATCATTAAAATGGCAATACTTCCAAAAGCATTGTACAGATTTAATGCGATTCCTCTGAAGATACCCATGACATTCTTCAAAGAAGTGGATCAAATACTTCTGAAATTCATCTGGAACAACAAACAACCTCGAATAGCTAAAGCACTCCTTGGGAAAAGGAATATGGGAGGCATTACTTTTCCCAATTTTAAGTTGTATTACAAAGCAACAGTTATAAAAACAGCATGGTATTGGAATAAAGACAGACCCTCAGATCAGTGGAATAGGCTTGAGTACTCAGAGAAGGTTCCTCAGACATATAACCACCTTGTTTTTGATAAAGGAGCAAGAAATCCTAAATGGAGCAGGGAAAGCCTATTCAACAAGTGGTGTTGGCACAACTGGTTAGCTACTTGCAAAAAAGCGAACTCAGATCCACAGCTAACACCATGTACAAAGGTAAAATCCAAATGGATTAAAGACCTTGATATCAGAACTGAAACTATAAGGTATATAGAACAACATGTAGGTGAAACACTCCACGACATTGAGACTAAAGGCATCTTTAAGGAGGAGACAGCACTTTCCAAGCAAGTGGAAGCAGAGATAAAGAGATGGGACTATATTAAGCTGAGAAGCTTCTGCATCTCAAAGGGAATAGTGCCCAGAATACAAAGGCCACTCACTGAGTGGGAGAAATTATTCACCCAATACTCATCAGATAAGGGCTAATATCCAAAATTTACAAGGTACTGACAGAACTATACAAGAAAAAAACAACTAACCCCATCAAAAAATGGGGAGAAGAAATGAACAGACACTTTGAAAAAGAAGAAAGGCAAATGGCCAAAAGGCACATGAAAAGATGTTCAACATCACTAATCGTCAGGGAGATGCAAATCAAAACTACTATGAAGTACCACCTCACACCACTGAGATTGGCACACATCACAAAAAAGGAAAACAAGCAGTGCTGGCAGGGATGTGTAGAGAAAGGAACTCCTTTTCACTGCTGGTGGGAATGCCGTCTAGTACAACCTTTATGGAAAGCGATATGGAGATTCCTTCACAAACTGGAAATTGAGCTTCCATACGATCCAGCTATACCACTCCTAGGAATATACCCAAGAAACACAAAAATACAATACAAAAATCCCTTCCTTACTCCTATATTCATTGCAGCGCTATTTACAATAGCCAGACTCTGGAAACAACCAAGATGCCCTTCAACAGATGAGTGGCTGAAGAAACTGTGGTACATATACACAATGGAATACTATGCAGCCATCAGGAGAGATGAAGTCATGAAATTTTCCTATACATGGATGTACATGGAATCTATTATGCTGAGTGAAGTAAGTCAGAGGGAGAGAGAAAGACGCAGAATGGTTTCACTCATCTATGGGCTTTAAGAAAAATGAAGGACATTTTTAACAGTATCTCAGAGACAAGAGAAATGAGGGCTGGTAGGTGCAGCTCAGGACATGCAGCTCATCACATAGAGTGATGAGTGCAGTTGCAGAGATGACTACACTGAAAACTATCATAACAATGTGAATGAATGAGGGAAGTGGAAAGCCTGTCTCGAGTACAGGGGGTGGGGAGGAGGGTGATCTGGGAAATTGGTGGTGGGAATGTTGCACCGGTGAAGGGGGGTGCTCTTTACATGACTGTAATCATACAACTATAATCATGTTTGTAATCACGGTGTTTAAATAAAGATAAAAAATTAAAAAAAAAAAAAGAAATCGCTCTTGGCTTGGAAGAACATATGGGATACTGGAGATCAAAGCCAGGTCTGTCTTGGGTCAGCTGCATGCAAGACAAAAAAGCCCTTTCACTGTGCTCTCACTCTGGCCCCAAGTTTATCATTGTTTTATTTCTTTTGTTTCTTAAAGTTGATCATTCTTTTATTTCTTTTATTTCTAAAATTTTGATGATTTCAGATATACATTGGCATCTAAAGTGATGTATCCCATGGGGGTGGCAGTATTTTTAAAATCAGAGCTTTTGCTTGAATGCAGCCGGATGGTTAAAGAAGTCCAAGCACTTTGCCGGTACTATGGCTTTTGTGGGGCACATTTTTGGCTGTCAGGATTTCCAAAAATATAAGAAGATGGTGTGAAGGGTGTCTGCACTCAATCCACACCAGGCCCTCAGATATCACTTCTGGCAGGCTCAGAGGGACCATATGGGATGCTGGGATTCAAATCACCATCTGTCCTGGATCGATTACCACTGTGCTATCTCTCCAGCCCTAGGAAAACAATGACATTTTTAATTTTTCTTTCCTTTGTAAGAAATATAAGCTTTTTTTAAAATATAAATCTTATATTGCTAAACAAGTATTTAACTTTGAAGGCAGTTGGTTTTAATTAAATAAACCTCCAGATCTTAAATAAGATTAAAACTAATTTAATTTGACAAATATCTTTAAAAATTATTATTTATTTAATTGGGGGCCACACCCAGTGATGACTAGGACTATTCCCAGCTCAATACTGGAGTACACTCCTGACAATTTTCATGGGAATGCTACAGTACTAAATATATAATCTAGGTCTCCTGCAGGCAAAACACGTGCTCCAATAATATTTGTCATCTCTTAGTTCCAGAAAATTATTTTTTTATTTTGGGTCACAGCCAATGATGCTAAGGGGTTGCTCTACCCTCAGAAATCACTATTGGCAGGCTCAGGGAACCATATGATATGCCAGGGATCAAACTCAGATTTGTCCTGGGTAGGCCACATGCAGGAAAAATGCCCTACTACTGTGCTGTCACTCAAGTACAAAAATTTTTTTTTAAATTTTTTTATATCTTCTACTTAAATGCTGTCAATTAAGTTCCAGAGATAATATAAATTAGTGTCCCTTTTATGTTTAAAAAAGGTGTTTAGACTATATAAATATCAATTTTAAAACATGCTAATTATTCTATTTTATAACACTTTCCAATTCTGTGATATAAATACCAAAACTTTCTATTCTCATTTTTTAAAGAAATTAAAATGCTTGGCTCTAGTTTAGATTCTCATGTTTTATTCTGCATAGACCATTCTTTAATTGTAGCTCTTTGCTCCATGAATTATGAATATTTTATTATTTATAATATACAAACTTATTCTACTTTGGAATACAAATGAAATAGTTATTTAATCAGCACACTTATGTGAAACACATAGTATGAAGGGTTCAATATTTATGTTGTCTTTTTATGTCTTCCAATTTATAAAATCCCTTAATCATATTTGTAACATGAATGGCACTTTTTCTGTGACATCTTTTCCCAGACTGTATAAACAAATAACAGAATAATAACAACAACACTTGGTTCATGCTACTTGAACAATATACCATATAGACAATAGAAAAGTTCTGCTCTCAAAAGGCTTATTGTCTCAATAGTGGTTGGAACTTTTCTTGTGCTGACGGTACTGAGAAACACAAACTGGCATTAGAATCAGTTTAGCAAATGCTGTCAATTAGTGAATGAATGAAATAATAATCTGTGTAAATAGTAAAACAAGAGGTCTGGAAATACATGTCACACTTGGAGATGCAAAATTTGTTTAGTGGCTAGATGTCTAACTTTTGAAATGGCATACAGCTGTGTTAATACATAAACTTCATAACTAACTGCCAACTCTGAAAAATTTAAGCACAGAAGACTATTAGAAAGAATAAGAAGAATCTTACTGAGAGCACCAGGTATCACAGATGGGGTTAAATTGGCAAAGAAATGTACATATAATGGCTGTAGCTGTAGCACAGAGAGTGCATTTGCCTTGTAGCAGCTGACCTAGGATAAACTCTGGTTCGTTCCACCGGCATCCCATATGATCCTCCAAGCCTGGAGCGACTCTTGAGCACAGAGCAAGGAGTTAAGAGAGTATATAATTCAGAAATAAATATAGAAGATTGAAAAATTTAGATATAGATATAAGAAGATTTAATTTTGTTTGACACTATTAACTTTCAAGTTTGCTTTATGTATTTTTGCTTTAAATCAAAATGTTGACATCTATAGATAACTTCTATTGTTATAGAAAATGCCAAAACTCAACACATATTTTGGCTGTGTCTTATATGAAAATTATCTTTGTAAAATAGCAGAGAAGCAGTGATCACTTCAAAGGCACACATCTTTGTATTTCTTTTCCATGCTACTTGCTTTCTTATCCACTGTTATTGGACCTAAGCTTTATTTTTTCTTTGTGTACTTATTGGTTAGATTATTTATTTGGGGGGCCACCCATCAGTACTGATAGGTTATTTCTGGCTTTGCACTCAGGAATAACTCAGGATGACCTTATGGGTCATCGTTACCATATAGGCTGTCCAGGATAATCCAGGTTAGTCAAATGCAAGGCAGTTTTCTACCCTTTAGACTTTCACACTGACCTTGAACTTTTGTTCAAGAAAAGAGTTTCTGGAGCTGCAGGTACTTTCACATTATAATTATCAATTTGATCAGGCATAAGTAAAACATTTAATAATATAGATTGATGAATAACTGAGATCTACATTATATTCTTTTAAGGCTGTACTACTATCCAACAAACATTTTTTCTATTGATAATTGTTTAAGATAGTCTGATGTACAGTGAGATGTCTGATTTCAGTAATCTCAAATGTAATAATGTTATTTCTCCCCTTATGGTATTTATCATTTTACTTAATGATTAAACACTTTGTTGAATTAAATAACTAAAAGTCTTAAGTCATGTTTACAATTTCAGTTATTTTTTTACTTTTACTTCTCATCTTTGTATTACAAACATTGACTTGTTAGGCACAATCAAGAAAAGTAGGAACAAAGATCCTCAAGTGATGTTGATTCCAAACCAATAAATGCAGTAGCATATTTTTAATGCATACATATTTTATAATACCTTCTAAAAGCAAAGACCTCTATTCCCAGAGAGAAGAGCTAATTTAGATTTTTTAGAGAAATATATTTTTAAAAGAATTCAAGACTTTTCATTTGGTTATATAATTTATATTTTCTACTTTTGTATTATTCCCAGAAGAACACAGATATTTATTTATCATTCTCTCTCCAGTCTTCAACTTTTTATTGAGAGGAACAATATGTTGGTTGCAAAGGAGTGAATTGTGGGTTTTGGATGAGAAGCTTTGGAATTGCATGTGAACTTATTAGACATGCTAAAACTTAGACTTTATACTTGATGCTCTAAGGTTTGGGCATAAAAATCTGTTTTACTAGTTGAAAGCTAGAATTTTACATTCATCTGGTATAAACAAAGGATTCGGATATTTGTAGTAGGACAAAATTACGTCATATAACCTGCTTTGAGAGGAGGACTGAGCTTCAAATGAGTTGTATGGGCCAAATTAGAGTAAGTCTATGTAGAGATCTAGATCATTTGAGATTTATAGCACTTGTACAATTCTACCTGCAATTTGTTTTACTCCCCAGTCTTAAAAATAATAATAATAAGATGGTTATTTGAAGCTTGTAGCAAAAAAGTCAAAAGAATAAGGAGATCAAATGTCTGAACTTGTACTTTTATCTTTCCTTCTTATTTCAGAATTCTCACTGCCAAATCATTTTGAAAAATAGTACAATTTAATCTTATGGATATAATTTACAAGATTCTGCTAGAAAATACAAAGAAAGTAACAAGGGAAAAATGGAACTGTAATGACAAGTAAACTTGATTGTTGCATTTAGGCTTTTTTCTTTATTGATTACAAATCAAAGTTAAATTATGAATTGGTTTCTTAATTTTTGTTTTTTTTTTTTTCATTCTACTGGCTCCTTGTTAGATAGTATTATTTTTTTCCAGCTAGAAAACTATTTAGTTCTGAAGTTTCTAAAGATTTTCTTTTGAAATTGAGAAATCGAAGCAGAATTGGGATAATAAAAGGTTCCTCAATGTACCTTACTTATGTAAAATTTATATACTTTAATTCTTTTCTCAGAATCTATTAACTTTATATTGCTTCTCAAAAGGAAGTATGAAATAGGATTATTGATGACCTTATATTTTTTATGAACTTGAATTAAGAATTACACCATTGATTAGATTAAGTTCTTTGACATAATTTATATAATTCATAACAATTCATTCAACTTTAGCCTTTATATTGGCTACAGAATTCTTCCCCCTAGATATATGATCTAAAGATTTATTGAAGACTTCCCTTTCAGAAAGTGAACTTAATTTTTTTTTTGTCCTATGAAGTTCATGATTACATTGATGTTGTTGCTTCAATTTACATTAATTAGGCCACAACCAAGTGTGAGCTCCTGGTAGCTTGCAGGATATTAATGCATTAAATTATGAAAGTTAAACACGAGCTTGAAGAGGAAACATCAGTAGCTACAAATGCACTGATGTAGGACATAGGGATATAGATAATTATAAAACTAAACTAGTATGGGTGACTATAGTATTATGAAATAAAGATTTACAAAAGAAAAGACCACAAAAAATTAATATAAAATCAATATAATATCATCTGAGAACCAGAAAACCAAATAAAGTTCGTAATGACATGTAAACTAAAATATTCAATCAGCTACATTTAACTGCAAGTAACATGCTAAATGCTTAAGATTTGGGTGAATCCTTCCATTTTTGATACACTCTATCCAGAAATGAAATAGAGGACCCCTCATGTCCAGCACAGATGCACTGAATTTGCTCGCTCAGAGGTCACCCCTAGGAGGTGGGCAGAAGGAACTATATATGGTGTGGAGGATGGAAACTGCATACAAAAAAAGAGCAGTTTACTTCCTGCCTTGTATTGAATGGGATTAAAATTTTCTAAGTTTCTGTTTCAAAGAAATAAAAAAATCCTTCAGCTACAATACAATGTAGAGAACAGATTGGAAAGGATCATAATAGGTATTGAGAGACCAGTTAGGAAACCTTTCACTGTTGTCCAGATAAAACATTATGGAAGCTGTGATTATATATATAAAAAGAAGTAGACACATTTGAGCAATAATTTGGATGGAAAAATGACAAGTGCAGGCATTCAATCTCTACAATGTCTTTTCCTCTAAATTAAAGAAAAAACAAGGTTATTAAAACCAATATATTAAGCTGTGGTTCACTATCCCATATGGACTCATGTGATGTTTGTGAAAAATCTTAAAAATAAATGTCTTTGTCATATATATCAGTGTTTGGTTATTAGTGATTGTTCAATATTTATTTAATATACCTATGCATCTAGGATCATATCAAGGTTTCTCCAAGAAAATGTGGATGCAAGTAATAAAAACTTTTAAGAAGTCAAACTACAAACATGCTTGTCATCATGGTGCTTAAATATTTATATTAAATAAAAAACAAAAATAAAAAGGGTAAAATAAATAGAAGTCTTATTTCAAACTAATTTTATACTTGTAAACTGGCAGGTCTGAAGAAACACAAAAGAAAACATCTAGGTTAGAAGAACTACAGCAAAGACTTAATGACATTACATGAATATTTGCCAAGAATTATTCTTGTTGTTTTTTTTTTAATTTGTTTGCCTTCTCAGCATGAAAAAATACTATGTAGTTACTTTAAATTATCCCCAGATTAAAGGACATATTTTGGAAAGAAGTAATATTATACTCGAGTATTCTATTACAAAATTAAAAGAAATTGTTTTTGTGTTTCTTGTTTGTGAAAACTAATCATCATTATTATTCTTAATAAAAAAGTGTAGCAGGGGCCGGGCGGTGGCGCTGGAGGTAAGGTGCCTGCCTTGCCTGCGCTAACCTAGGACGGACCGCGGTTCGATCCCCTGGCGTCCCATATGGTCCCCCAAGAAGCCAGGAGCAACTTCTGAGCGCATAGCCAGGAGTAACCCCTGAGCGTCACAGGGTGTGGCCCAAAAAAACCAAAAAAAAAAAAAAAAAGTGTAGCAAATCTTAATTTATTTTGTTTACAGACAACACCTGGCTGTGCTGAAGGCTTATTCCTAGATTCAGGGTACTATTTGGTGATGAAGTTTACTGGGAATAGAGCTCTTTACATGCACCTGCTGAAGATTTTAGGCATATAAAAATAACGTGTCTAAAAATATTTTGTTATACTTATATGTTTTAATAATTTGTGCTAGCATTTTATTTTGATTTATATTATTTAGTAGCATTCAATCTGTACTAAGGTAGGACACATACCTTATTGTTATTCAAAAATCACACATTATTTCCATTTTGTATTTTCATATGTTAGTTAGAAAAATCCTTCAATTTTATTTTATTTTAATAATAGTGAATTTATGGAGAAATTTTGAATAATGCATTCTAAATTATGATCATTCTATTATGATATTGGTACTTCAGTCCTTTGACCTCAGTTTTATCCACATGGATGTTTTCCTTTGAGCAGTTTTATAATTATTTTAAGATAAATATATATTTTTAAAATAAATGTTTTTAAATTCGTGTCTCAAAATTGTTACATTTGCCTATGGATCTATATTTCTAGTAAAGATGCATCAATAAATAATACTTAACTCTAGACCTATTTTCAGTATTTATATATTTTTATTAATTTGCTTTCCTCAGTTCATAAAGAGATTACAGTATGAAAACCACAATCATGAAAACAATAGCAGTAATAATTAATTTTTCTTACAACAAATAAAATAAATTTATTATTTTGCAAATAGTCAATATAAGCTTTTCCTAATTTAGTGCATTTCCTTCTAACATAATATTTTTAGTGGGGAAACATTTAATTCTGTGGACTTACACTTGGCTTCATGCTCAGAAGTCACATCTGGTAAAACTCCAAAGACCATACAGTGCTAGGGGTCTAACTGGGGTCAGCCACTTAGTGTTATACTCCTAAGCCTTTTATTCTCTTTTTAACTCCTTATTTAAGCATTTAAATAATTTTTATACATACATTGATAAAAATCCTATAATTTCCTCTAATTTTTATATTGGTTTCATGGGCATTTTCTAAAACTAAACTTTAAGATAGATTGCATAAGTAAGATTAGAGTAATAAGTATTAGCACCTAAAACAGCACCTAAATTAGCACCTAAAATAAAGCATTTCATTTGATAATACCAAATATTTTATTTTCTACATTTATATATATATATATATCAATGAGATGCCTATTTTTGCCAATAGCTATGTTTATTTTCTGAGTTTAGTTGACCATATGATGCCCAGGTATTTAATAAAATGTAAACTCAATGTTTCTTTGAGGTTGTTTTTTGATGAGATTAACATTTAAATTGCTCAACTGAGTAAACCAGATTGCTTTTCCTAATATAGTGGAGATCATCCAATCAGTTTAATTTTAAATAGAATAAAAAATAAAAGATTGACTTTTCTCCAAGCACAGCTTTTTTTTTTTTTTTTTTGGTTTGGCCCGTATAACTTTGAAGTAGGACATTATTTTTATTATTGTTCTTGGGACAAATCATTGACTTTTTTTGGATATTAAAACTACCTATTTTTTGTGAGGAACTTTATATTAGTTTTTTTAGTTTTAAGGTTTTAGGTTTTGCATCAAGTGGGACCCACCTTCATATTTTTGGGGTCTCTGTTATCTGATTCAAACTCAGTAACTTATTATTTTGGGTTCTGTAAGCATCCAAAATAATTTGTGTCAATACAGTGAAATGACTCCAGTGGACCAAAAATATATATATATAAAATAAAATCAGTAAAATTAAAAATAATGGCCTCCATGTGCCTCTCTTTCTCTATCTATCTATCTATCTATCTATCTATCTATCTATCTATCTATCTATCTATCTATCATCTGTCTATCTATCTATAACTCTATTGTCTTTCTGCTATACCACCACACCTTCCACATTGGCTGTTTCTCTTGATAAAAATCTGTTATGGGAGGGAGGACAACATTGGTGGTGAGAATGCCCCTGATTCAATGTCACTATGTACCTAAAATACTACTGTGAATGATTTGTAACCAACTTTGGTCAAAATAAAAATTATTAATAAAAAAAATTTGTTATGTACAATAACTTCTGAGTTTATTCTAATTTCAACATACTATATGTTTTTTACTTAGTATAATAGTTTACATAATTTGAAAATTGTATCTTACTAGGAATTTTGTGAGGTTGTCTTTTGAGCTATCTGAAACTTGAATTTGTCTCTAAATTGATTCATTCTGTATATATAACAATATACTAGAAGTAGACTACTAGAAAACCCCTTATTTTTTTAAAATTTTTATTGTGACTGAAGTGCATTACACAGAATTATTTACGGTACATAGTGACAATGAATGAAGGACATTCCTACCACCAATGTTGTCCTCTCTCCACTCCTGTTCCCAGCATGTCTCCCATATCTCCCTCCTTTATCCCCACAGAATACTAGTGTAACTGGTTTCCACTTTACATGTTGTAGATTGGGTATCTATTCTGTTGTCATTGACTTTGGGTTTGGTGTTCCAGTCTGGTCATTTTTTATTTTCACTACATTTTCAAATGACTGGTCCTGGTATCATCATTTCCCCCCCCTCAATTTATGAGGCTGAATGATTCAAGTTATGCTATGCTGTTGGAGATAAAAAGGTTAAGGAAAAGAGAAGAAAAATTTGGTATCAACTACTAAAAAAAAATCACAAAATAATATCTACAAGAGTGAAAAAGAAAGAATAAAGTGGAAGAAAAAAGAGAAGGAAAATAATATCAAAAACAAACAAAACAAAATAAAACAAGAAAAAGGAATGCTGGAGTGGCAGGGTTTGGTGTTCCCCCAATTTTTTTTTTTTTTTGCATAGGCACAGTAAGTATTGGGGAAGGAAGGAAATTCCCTTGGCCTAAGAGATTCAGGGTTTCTCCTATTTTCATGGGGACAACCACTGGCTCCATACATACTCATTGCCATATCCCAGGGTTTTTTTTTTTTTTTTTTGTTTGTTTGTTTGCTTTTTTTGTGTGTGTGTTGTCAGGAAATTTTCCTCTCAGTTGTGGATGAGAAAATCAGGCCACTGTAGCTAGCAATCTTGGTATTTGTGCAGGTTATAGGTCAAGGTCTAGGATAGAGTCTTTAGGTTCTAGAGATTCCTATTCATCATTGTTGTGGTGTTCAGTCTTCTGTAACATTTGCTCCCTGTTTTCGTTCAGTCCCTAAGCTGAAGCCTAGGATATGGATCCAAAGGTTCTGCTCAGTCTCTGTTGTCCAAGTTGGACCTCTGCAATAAGACATCTTGTTGTTGTTGTTTTTTATGTGTCCTGGACTACAGCCTAGGGTAGGGTTTTCCTTATTAGTCCCAAGGTAGGCTCTGTTCAGTAACAGTTGTCAAAGTCAGTTTTCTGTTGTTGGTGCTCTTATTTTTCACAGTTCAAAGGACGATAGCTCTTCTGATTTAGGTGATGTGATAGGACTGCCTGGTCTTAGGTCAAGTTGTCATTTCCTCGCTGTCCTCATTGTCAGATTAACACTGGTACAAGTAAATCTCCCAATGGAGCTTAGTTCCTGCTGTTGTTGTAGGGAGTTGTTTTAGTACTATGTCTGGGATCTGGAGAGGAAAAAAAAAACCCTTATTTTAATTAAATTAAATTCAGATTTTTGTTTACTTTATATTCAGCTATGCTATGGAATAAGGTAAAATCACCCCACCACTGGCTGGATGGTTCTGAAGAAAGGTAAAGAATTAATAAACCAAAGCCAGTCAGGAGAGAATCAGGTAGTTCAGATGACTTCTCACCTTCTGGTCTCTTTGGGCACCCAAAATGAAACGGAAATCCCTTATTTTATCAGTTCAAAAGGAAGGTTGAGTGAGATCCAGGTGGAACTTTTACATGTCAAAGGAATAGGTGAAAAGAAAGAGGAATTTGGGGAAATGCTTTTGTTTTGGATAAAGACAGGGTGTGACCTAACAGACTAGTGTTTTAAAACATTTTAAGGTAGCTATAATTTTTTAATTTTTAATGTTTATGATTTCTATTTATAAACTTTATAATGATCAAATTAATCAAGCACTTATATTTTTAAACTTTCATAAACGTTTCTGTCTAGTCATTTTAGATGCACTCATCTTTTCTTTCTAGGAGTTACTTTATTTAACTATACCTACAATCACAATACTGATTGCATTACTTTGTCTTTTTTTCTTTTTTAATATCTTATCTGAATAATTAGCTCAGTAAACACTTAAGATGATATTGGCTCTAAGTAAACCTGAAAGATAGTACTGTTGGTAATGCAGTTGCTTTACATGTGTTTGGGTTCTTTCCCTACTATCCCATATCCCCTGAGACTTCTAGGAGTAATCCCTGATCACAAAGCCAGAAGTAAGCACTGAACTAGTTGTAATCCCAAAACCAAAACCAGAATAATGTGCATTTAAATATAATTTTAAATTAAAAGACATAATTTTTATATATATTTTTCTTGTTATTCTTTATTTTAGCGGACTTGGGCAATAGAAGACAGTTTCCTCTGCCTTTTTCTCAATGTGTGCTCAGGGATCACTCTTAGCAGGTCTCTGAATACCATAAGGGTTTTGAAGGTCAAAGGCAGGCCAGCTGTATGAAAGAAAAGGGTCATTCCTGAGTGCAGATGCTCACAAGAAATAATATTGACTATAAAATAGGAATATAGTGCAAAATAATATAGAAAACTGTGAATACACAAGTGATTTCCATTACATTTGGAACCAATGTGAACAATTCTAATAAAAAAAACTTGTTTCTAGTAATTTCCTGACTTCAATATCTGTTCTAGCACTTTGCTTCTAAATAATCATTTAATATTTTTAATAAATTAATCTACAAAACAAATGACAGCAACTTTTTAGGACTTTTTCTTCCCTAAACTGTGATAAACTAAAACCATGACAGACAAAAAAAATAAAAGTCTGTTTGAATAAAAAAAAATCCCATGCTAGAAACTGAGAAACAAAGTAATGGTTGCCTATCTTCAAGTACTTTAGTATCTAAAGGAGTGTCATGAAATCAAATCCAAGTTATATTCATAAAAAGGCTTTTTATTTTTCACTTAAATTCTGAATTTTAGACACATAGCCTCCAAAAACTTTTTCCAGTGTATTATGTTTAAATCTGAATAAAATTGTAATTTATTTAGAAACTATTGACTACTTGGTATATGATATTTTCTATCATAGCTATTACAAATATGAAAGTAAACCTAATTCAAAGCATCGCTGTCCTATTATGGTCATATAAACTAATGGGCCAACAGAGGTTTATGAAGGAAATGCCATTTAGTTAAAAAGAAATAATACTAATGTATAATAAAGTATACATGACATGTATAATATGGCATAATATATAATGTATAATAAAGTATACATGACATGATCATTAAGGATATCTAGGAAAGGAAAAGAATATAAAGACTGCAAATATTATATGAGAAAAATATGACACTAAAATTATTTAACTCATAAAAGAAACACAATCATGTATCAGTATTAGAAATTTTGTGCTATAAAAAATGTGGTAGATTAGAAGGTAGATTAAAAGACTCTAGAATCTGTATTCGCTTTTAATATATTATTTCAACCCTAAAGAACAAAAATCCTAAAAGTACTTGCATAATTCTTTAAAATAAGGCATGGCAGTGAGTAAAACATAATGGTTGAATGACATGACACAATGTAATATTTTAATCATTATTTACAAAACTAGGTGAGAAATAATATCAATCATTTATTGAAAACAAGTATCTTATTTTGAAATCATCTCATTTAAACAAGGCAGGTGGTAACCTTAATTTCATTAGTATTTTTATGTGCCCTGTTAATGATTTTCTCCCTCCTGGATCTTAAACCATATGCTAAGCTTCAAGTGCTTCTTACTTTTTTTAAGACCTTCTTAGTTAATGACTGCTAATGTTCCCCAGTGGGATTCAGTTTAAATCATTTCCAAATGTTTTGTCTTAAAACAAACTTGAAGATTCCTATAAAGATCATAATTTTTGGCAATGATTGATCTTATGTCGGGGTTATTACTGTCGAAAAGGCCTGTGCTCTGGCCAACAGGGCTATTCCTAGGTTGCCTCAAAAGTAGTATGGGCTAAGTTAAGCTTCTTTGAGTGGCCTCTTAGCCTACAAACATTCTCCCAGTCCCTGATGTCTTATTTCAAGGCAGAGCATAATTTCTTCCTATAATTAAAAAACTGAAATTTCCTTAACCCTTTATAATTTGCATTGCTAATAAAGCTATTTGTTTTTATCTATTGATCAGAGCCTTAGTTCTTACTTAGTTCCTCCCCATATGGGGACCTCTCTCACCTTTCTCTTCAATACTCGATTTAACTTTTCTACTTAACGATTCACCAACTTTACTTACCAACATCTTTTTTACTTTTGTTTTTATTTTTGAAAATATTTTTTTCTTGAAAATATTGAGGAACCTGGGTATTGCAGCCTAAGTTAGAGACCCACCACAACCACTACCACATCAACATGAACAAATAGGCAGTGTAGATAGTCAGAGAACCTACAGTACAAAACCACATCAGATATTCTCTTAAAAGCCTTTTGTTTCTTTGTTCTACTCCAAATATTTCTTTGTTTTCTTTAGAACACATCTTTTCTTTTTCTTTGTTTTCCTTCTCTTTTCTCTAATAAATTTATTTCAATGAAATTATTTTACTTCATCTACATGCAGAGAAAGTGAGAAAAGGAGAGGAGACAATGAGCAATGCTAGTTTTGTGAGCACTGCTGCAGCCTTAAGGGAACAATCAAAATAGACAACTTCAATGTTTAGATGGAATGATGAGAAGGGTGCTAAGCATGCATGAAGAGACAATCATAATGACAAGGTTCCTCGTTGACAAGGTCCAAGCTAAGAGAAAGAATATCCTATATGATGACTTTCTAGGAAACCTGAGTGTGTTGTGTGCAGATAGTTTAGGATTAGGGTGAAATTTTGAGAAAAAAAATTCAAAAGAAATGTCCAGGGCCAGAGCATTAGCACAGTGGTAGGGCAATTGCCTTGCATACCGCTGACCCAGGAAAGACCTCGGTTTGATCCCTAGAGTCTCATATGGTCCCCAGAGCCAGGAGAAATTTCTGAGCTCATATCCAGAAGTAACTCCTGAAGATCACCGGGTGTGCCCCCCCCCACCAAAAAAAAGTCCACCTCCGAAGCATTCCAAAGGCATAAAGAACTCAACTCACTGAGATGAAAATCTTGTATCTTTATAGATGGAGAAACTAAGGCATAACTCTGAGAAGAGTGAAATCTTTTATAAAAGAATAAGCTACAAGTCATAATAAAAAAAAAATAAAGGAACCAGCAAAATTTTCTGTTTTTCTTGTTAAAGTGTTCAGATTTATTTTATATATGCAGAGATCTTCAAGCCAATATAATTTGGAGAAATTGTATATTAACATCCTTTAAAACAATTTTCTATTTTTCTAACTTCGCAGCAGTCATATTCCTTCTCAAATTAGTCTCTCTCTGTCTCTACACATTTCTCTAAATTTATTTCAATACAAACTATTGACTATTCACTTCTATTTACTACTTCACCACCTCATAAATTTTTTTTCTGCGAGGTGAGGACTGATTTTACTTTTTCTAAGAGCAGTCATTCAGTCCTGCTTGTACCCATGGCTCACTGAGAAATCGAGTGGTATGGACTAGTTCCTGTTTTATGCAGAACAAATATTTGGGCTTGAGACATAATGTGAAAGCTGCTTTGTGAGGTTTTTGAAACATAAGTGTCTGTGTCATCTTGGATAGTGGAACAGAATTAAGCAGCCATGACCCATACTTGGCATTTTTACCTCGGTGGCTGATGTGGGTGAAGAAGAAAGGTGGAAGTTCTATTTCCTTGAGACTACCACCCTTACTTCCTCCTTCATTCAAGTCATTCTCAACAGATATGTTGAGAACCAAGAAGTCCTTTCAACCAAACCATAATTTGAGAAACAAATATGCCATTTGGAAAGCACCTGCAAAGAGATGAAGTTCAGCTTTCATGGGAAAACAGGAATATAGATGAAGGTGAATATCAATGTCACAGTGACCAACAGAGAGGATAAACTTATTCAGCTCTCCATAACTATATTCCCTAAGCTAACTCTTTTAGTCTCTGCATTACTAACATCACAGGGAAATTATGAATCAACTTAAAGTATAGCAAAAAAAATTGATTGTTCCCTGGTATGTATCTTTAGTATTTAATTATTCACTCATCCTTTTGCAGGTGAACATCAAAAATAAATTATTCAAAGTAAAATCTTGGTTACTGGGTAATGGCATAAATTAGGCAAAAAAATTCTTTTTTCGTGCTTAATTATGAATTTAATTTTTTAAATTTATTTGAAGAAAATGCATTACATAGTTGACATAACTGATAATAATAAATTTGTTTTAGTAAGACCAAAAGCAACATGATTTTAAAAAAATATAGAAAATTGAAAGAAAAAACTAAAGAGATAGAAGAAAAAGGAAAGAAGAATATTTTTGAAAATTATTGAATCACAATGAATTCATTAAAGCACCAGCAGAAAGTTTAGTAAACTCTTTTCTTTTTAAAGGATGAGTTAAAAAAAATACAGTAATAACAGTGTGAGAGTGGCAATTGTTGTTTGCATAGGCCCTGCAAAATATGGGGAAAATGGAGAAAGAAAGAAAAAAAAAGAAAGCCTTGGCCTAAATACAAGGAGACCTTAACCCTGAAGTTTTCTGGCATAAGACTGACTGAGTTCCAGGTATACTAGGTTGTCCAACCCCTGAGTCATTCTCTGTGCTCCCAGTAAAATTTTTTCACACATTAACTGTTGTTGGTGTCAGGTTTTTGTAGATAAAGATTCTGGTTTCTGTGCATTTACTTCATTGAAGTCAGGATGATGTGGAGGGTCCTCTAGTTTCACCTCATCATTAGATGTGGAGGGTCCTGTCCTGCAAGCAGGTTTTTGCTTTTGCTGAGTCATCTGGGTGATAAAGGAACACTCTTTGGAGTAAGTCAGTGCCAGGGTTGTGGTATTAGGCTTCACTGGTAGAGTTTTGCTTCCTGGTGATGTTGTAGAGTAGACAATTGTGGTTGTTTCAATAGATGGTCAATGGTTCAGGGGTGTATAGGCAATGCCCATTCTTCTGAGGCCTGAGCCAAGTCATTATGCCAATGTTCAGGGTATAAGGCCTAACTGCATTACAAAATTTGTGTTCCCATCTCTACTAGATAAGATTGTTTGCATATGTAATACTTTCCAATTTTAATGCAGGCAAAAAGATTTCTGATTTTATTTTCTAAAAAATAAACATTGGTGATCATTGTTGCTAATTAACCAGGGCTGTCTGAAGACTAGAAAATATATGTGTGGTAATATATTTTATACTCTTTTACTAATAATAAATGCATGCAGTAACTAATCTTCCCTTTCCTTTCTTTTTCTACATTAAAGTAAAGACTAGGTGAGTATATTCATTTTATTAGTAGGCATAGAATAGAGATGGCATTTGATTTGATTTCTGTAATCTCCTTTGCTTTGAAATAGGTCAAGTATAGTTGCAGAAGCTTCTTTTTTTTTCTCTTAATTATCCTATAATGAAAGTTAACTGCTATGTAGAAGGCTATGAGTAATGCAACCTCTCCAGTTGTAAATTTATCAAATAGATTAATTCTGGCACTAACTCTGGGACTCGGCTATAATAATTGTACCACAGGACAGATGTACTACTTTGACTACAAAATAGATCAGTTTGTTCTGAATTAATTTTAATATGAAGAAAAGATATATTCCTCTCAAAGCTTTAAGTGTCACATAATTTTTGCATCATAGAAATTGTCATAATATATAATAGAAAATATTCTTTCAATTTTATAAAGTCCATCATGAGGTATTAGAAAAATATATCAGGTGTGTAGAAAAAAATGTGCCCTTTGTTTAAATAAGATTCAATCATACTCTTGAATAAGGATATTGTATATTGTATGAGCATCAATAAAAGAAAAAAATTTTAAAATCAACACTTCATAAGATGCCTGGCCTTATGCTTCAAAGATTTAACAGATTGCTGGCTGAGGTGAGAACAAATTTATTCCTTTTATATCTTACACGGAAATTAGTCCAGAGCATTATGGGAACTCACTCATTTCTTTACAACATCTGGAAAGGAGGCTGAATATTGATCTCTTTAGACTGCTATGTTTTGCTGAAGGTGACAGTTTCTATATTCAAGGGAAAGGTTATTTGAGAATAATGAAGACATTTCAAGTAGCAAAACCCAATTCACATCCAGATAAAAAGCTGCATTCTTGTCCTCAGGTTATGCAATTGAATAAAATAGATAAAGTAAAAATGCAAGTGATCACTGCTGCTCTGCTGCCAATTCATCACAGATTCATCACAAAAAATAACTCATAGCTAGAGGCGAGTGTCCTGCAACCTTGTTTGCTGGAGGAGATGCACATAGGTGACTGAAAGCTGACAGAATGGCAGAGGGGTCCTCAATCTGCTGGGCTTTCTGTGCCTTTTCTATTGCATTTCTAGAAGGTTCTGTCACGTTTATTTTTCATAATATATGTTCATCCCTTAGGATTCCTGGTTATGAGGACTGCAAATATAGAACCTTATGTTTCTCTTTTCTTATTGATTAATCAGTTATATTGAAATTCAGCTTGTTCCTATTTGTGATTCAGTTATCCCCTATCCAGAGCCATCTGCAGTCATATTTTGATGGGTTACAGTTTGTGTATAACATTAACTCATTTAAATCTATAGCTTTCATTTATTCATTTATTTTTCATTTATTCTAAAATCACTGACCAAATTTTACAACTTTGTAAATAAGGTTCTCTTTCTTTTATGGCCCTTTGTGACCACATATACAAAATTTACTTTCCCTTATAATGTCTCTCTATCTTACCAAAGTTAGAATATTGCCAAATGTCATTTCTCTGCTGAGTTTCAAGATCCTTATAAATACAGCTTTAATCTGTAGAACATAATTGAGCACATTGTTAAAATTAGAGACTGAAAGACACAGATTATTACTTGAAGACTGTGTTTATGAACTGCTAGACTGTGACTCTCTAGAGCTGGGGAGACTGTACAGCATTCAAGACACTTTACATTCAGTAGACACTGGTTTGATGTCAAACATCTCATATTTTCCTCTGAGTTACTCCAGGAGTGATCACTGGCACTTTAAGGCTAAAGCCTGAGGAGAGAACCAGAAATAATCCCAGAGCATATCAGAATGTATTCCCAAAACAATAAAAGCAACTTCAACATCAACTGATAAAAATTTCTTGTGTGTGAATTGTTAAAGGTGAAATATTATAGATGATTTTAATAATAATAAAGGATTTATTTTGCCTAGAATATTTATAGATGAACTTCAGAATGGAGAAAGTAGATTGTTTTCTATAATTTTGATCTTCTTTATATTTCTGTAGGGCATGTCAAGAAAAATATAAATATGCCATAAGAATATTATCATACATTGCAATATACTGAAATGAGGAGCAGTGCCATTTTGTTATCAATTTATTTATTTAGCAAAGATATATTTTGCACCATCTAGGAATACAAATCTGCCAGGATATAGCCCATTTTTCTCTCAAGTTACAACATTTTCTGAAAAAAGAACTTGAAGTCTGCTTTTAGAATCCCAGTTGTCTTTACAAACAGATAATTAAAATGAGTAAAATACATCTTGTCTCTCAACTATACTTGAGCTGTGTTTGAAATTACATGAAACTGGCACAGCCAGTTCTAACTCTGCTATCTATATCTTCATATAATTAGTCTTCATATTTATTAAAATAAACTCCTCAAGCACCTTAAACCCAATTATCAGAGCAAAATTTAGGCCACACAGCACAGATAGAAAGTAGATTTTGCTCATTTAATTAGAATAGGAATTTTTTTAATAAATATAAATTTATAGCTAGGTCATAAAGCTCAGCCACTTGATCAATGATATTTTAGTAATAAAATAAACTAGTGAGAGGAATTTTAACCATGCAGTGAGTTTTTTCAGTCTCCAGTTTTTATAATTTACCATAGGATTTTCATTGCAGTCTCTGATTCACTCCATAAGAACTCTCTGAAATGAAAGACTTGCTTTCTCATACAAGATTAAATGGAAAGTTTGGTTTTATTCTACTTTCTTATGCTCATTTATTATGGAAAGATTTTTCTTATTTGTATTTAATTTGAACAATGACCTTAAAAATAAGGTGTGATAGTAATTTTTCTCTATCTAGCACCCTCGAGATTATTCCTAAAGGATGGACAATTGCTCTCTATTTTTAGAACCCATCTGGATTGAGACATTAGAGACTTAAGTTAGAGGTAATTTGCCTTTCTATGCACTGACTATATTTGAATATGAATGTGCTTTTAGTTACATATCAGTCAATAAACAAACTATATGCACTTTTTTATAATAAGGTGGGTTGGTGGATGAGTTAATTATAAAATAAAATGAAAGTAGATGGACCCAACACATCAAAAACTCAGATTAACTCTAAAAAATTAGTGTCTAATATTACAAAAAATTTTTAATTTTCTTATTTTCTAAAGTTACTTTAAAAATAATATGCCTTTTTTATTTTGAAATAAAAATTTGATCATCCTGGTATCAAGCTTTGTGATTTCTGTGCCAGTAAACTATATTTAAGGAACAGAGAAAAGGCAATAAATTGAAGTTAACATAATTACTTTAAAGAGGGTGTGAGAATGAAAATCCATTAACATATTCTTTGACCAAAGTGAAGCAATTTGGATAGATTTTCTGAATAATAGAGTAGAATACAAAAAAAAAAAAAAAAAAGCCAAAACGTTCTGAGTCCAATGGCTGTAAAGTAATTAAAATCTAAGCAAGCTTTTTCATTGTTCAGACTGTTTTGCTAAAGACTTTAAATGCATCAATTTTCAGTACACAAAGCAATTCTGTTAGGCTACGACTTATATGTCTCTATTTTAGACATGAACAGAGATCAATGAGGTTAGAAATCTGTCCCCAGTCGCAAAATTAGAATTGGTGAAGCTGAATTTAGGGCTTAGATATCTCTAGCACAAACCAGTTCAAGGTCCTCAGTAAGCTCACCATAAATGTTATCAGCAATCTAATTTAAATTGTAGGTTCTATTGCAAAACTATGCACACTATGGACAGAAAACCCAACTGCCATCATGTAACTTTGTTATATCTGTTGGTTCAGATCAAATGCAGTAGATATTCATCCCCCAGACTTAATTTAATGTTTCATTAATCTAGTAATGGTTTACCAGAGTGCCAGAATTTAGATGTTTCATGGTAAAGTGTCACCATAGTCAAACACCAAGTATATACCTCTCTACCATAGAACATTTGGTAACTTCAGCTATGACAACAGTTTTCAGTCAATGCTATATAATGGATATTGTCTATTCTCTTCTTTTATATTATATATTACAGTTGATAAGAGATAGAACATGTAGCATTTGTATTTCTCCTTATTTTGCTTAGAATGATTTTCTTTTGTTCCTACATGTTGTAGTAAAAGGCAAGTCTAAGTCTACCTTTTTTTCCTATCAGTAATTAGCATACCAGTGAATATTTATACCACTACTTCTTTATCTTCTTATAGGTCGTTGGGCATTTAGGTGGTTTTCAAATCCTAGCTTGTGAATAATACTGCAATAAAATTAAGAGTACATGTACCCTTTCTAATTAGTCTTCTTTTCATATCGTTGCTGCTGTTTTTAGGAAGAGTTAAGTCCAGCAGTACTCATAGTCACTCCACTGGTGAGTCACAGAGGACTATATGAGATACTGGTTATTGAACGATTGTCAACCTTTGATATGTTCACTGGATTGATAGAGCCAGAATATATTATAGTTTGAGTTTATTAATTTTGGTGGGAGAAACATCTAGCCTTTTTTATTTCTTAAGAGATAAAACCAGCTGACACATCCTATTAAATTTACATCCCTGCTAGCACTTCTTGTATTTGTGCTTTTATTTTAGACCATATGGTTATAACTCATTATTGCCACTGTGCCTTTTGAGTGTTTTAGTATATATTATAGTTTTTTTTAAATATTTAGTATATATAGTAAATTTTGTATACATATTTTTTTGTTTGTGTGCAGGAAGAACACTCAGCATTCAGGATTTACAACTGAGCCTGCATTTAGGCTGCTGCACTTCAGGAAGGCTCCAGGGAGCATATGACATGCCGGGATCAATCTTGGATTAACCACCAGAAAAGAAAGTGCACTACTCATTGTGCTATTGCTCTAAGCCTATTTTTTTTTGTGGAAGTAAATTATTATATACTAAGTAAAATAAAATTATATAAATGGGCATTGAAGTAATATAAGTAGTATCATTTGGAAGAACCAAATTGTTCTATAATCCTATGATTAGGTCTAAAACTTTCAGTGAGACTAAACCTCTGGACTTTATGCTTAACAAATTCTCCTCAGTTACTTAACTCTACTTGGATGGAATAATAAGAATAGAGGAGTTTAAAATTATATATTTCTCTTTCTCCAGTCTACCAAGCTGTGAATATACTCCAGCAGGTAATGTATGTCTTATTCAGAGTTCCTTCTAAGGCAGGCTTTGTTATGAACACAATGTTCTGGTATATTTCTAAGTAAGCTTGTTTGTTTCTTTTTCTCTATCAGAGGTGTGAGGGAATTTTTTCCCCTTTGATTTTCATTGTGAGATCCTTCTTAGTGAGCTGTAGCAGTTAAAATTCACTGGTATTGCCAGGCAGTGGGTTGGACATAGTACAGAGGGTCCAAGGTTTGCAATTCACTTGGCCAAACGAGGTTCAATTCCCAACACCTTATCTGGTTTCTGCAGCCCCAGTAGGAGTGATCCCTGTCTGCAGAGCCTGGAGTAAGACATGGACACATGTGATACCAAAATTAAACAAGAATGGCGGTTACAACATTGTTCATGATTTTCTGTCATAGAATATACAGCACCCCTCACCAGTGCACTTTTCCTACCACCAAAGTCCGCAGTATCCCTTCCACAACCACCCACATCTGGCTCTGGGGCATTTTACTTCTGTCTCTAATTTTTGACAGTGTAGTTTGCACTACTGTTAATGTAGGTACATTATGCATAGCACTTTATCCCCTTTCAATATCTGTTCTTGTCCAGAGTGATCAGTCCTAACTATCATGATGGATAAATATCTACCCTGACTTCATTCACCACTCTTTGTGGCAAGATTATGACCATGGACTTGTCCTTTCAGCCATCATCTCTGTTGTCTCTAAATATTATTACAATAATATTATATTTCTTTTATAAAATAGATTAATGAAATTGTTATATCTCTATACCTCTCCCTCTGATTTATTTCACTCAGAATAATACTCTTCATCTCCATACATATATAAGAAAAATTCATTAATTCATTTTTTTCTAATAGCTGCAGTGTTCCATTGTGTGTTTGCAATAAAATTTCTTTAGCCACTCATCTATTCTCAAACACTTGTTGTTTAATATTTTGGATATTTTAAGTAATGATGTGATGAATATAGAAATACTGAGGGCTTTTTTGTAATTGTATTTTTTGGTTTCTAAAGCATATATTTAGAATTGGGATTATTGGATCATATAGAAGCTCAATTTCTAGACTGGATTTTTTTTAGGAATATCTATATTGTTTTCTTAAGATGATGGGCCATCTCAGAAGAATGGGCATTGTTTATTTACCCCTGAACCAGGGGTGCCATCTACGAAACAACCACGGTTGTGTACTATATGACCTGAAAGTAATCTTCTACCAGGGTAGACCCTACCACTGCTCTGGCATAGACCTATTCAACAGAGACTTCCCTTTAACACCCATAGGACTTAACAACAACAAAGACCTGCTTTCAGAACTGAGCTCTCTGCATCACCCTCTAATTGTGAGTGAAACTAAAGGATGCTCCACATCATCCTGACTTTTATATAGGATATGGACATATTCCAAGATCCTTGGCTACAGAAATATTATCCAATGAGCCAACATCAGTGGCAGTGGCAGTAAACTTGACGCCAGAGCCAAGAGTAAGTCCTGAGAACAACTGGTGGTGAGCAACAACAAAACAAAACAAAAAACAAACAAATAGTAGTCTCTATTTAAGGAAGTAAATATTAAATTTTGTATATAAATCTAGGGGCTGAAGTGTGCTTCTGCCATGAATGAAGCTCTGAGGTTTATTCCCAGTACTTGTCCTGAATATCAGCAATATTTAACATGGATCTTGTGAACCAGTAAAGGACTGTTGGGACAGTACAGATAGGTTGAAAATTGCAAGATAGTGGTACATGTTTAAGTGATAACTGCTTGAAAGTTCCCAGAATAAATAATAATTTTTAGTAATAATTATTCTAATAAATTCAATGCTTGTAACTTGTTGAACTTTGGGAAGTTAGAGTAGGATGAGGAACCACAGGAGAATGAGTGCTGATACCGTTTTCCTTGATTCACCACAGACTTGGAGACTCGAGTTAACAAATGTTGGTTCAGATCTCCACCCAAATCCTCGATGGTTAACTATTCACACATTAAAAAAATCATCAGAATTATGGGAGAGAAGAGAGGAAAACAGAAAATTATGTCAACAGGCTTCTTAAGAGAGAGCCTTACAGAGAAAAGGAATTCTGACTTTGAGTTGAGATTTGAAAGTGTACATAAAGTGTACATAATGTAAAAGAAAAAAATGCTTTCTTTTACACTATGAGTTTGGGTCACTTTTAGATGGAACATTTTTACAAAGCTGATTACATTCTCCAAGCAATTTGGCTTGAGGCAATTGAGTCAGGGAATAGCTAATAGGCATTGCCAGGAAAAAAAGAGCAGTTTCTACATTTAGGTTTATAGTGGGGTACAACCAGTTGTACCGATTCCAGTCTTCAGAGGTAACTGCTGACACTTCTCAGTGGACCACAACATATGCTTGGAAAAAAGCAGAACTAACAAGTGCTTGGCAAAAACCTTAATCTCTGTATCATATTTCCTCTTTACATTCTTTTGTTGTTGTTGATTGTTTGTTTGTTTGGTTTTGGGGGTCACATCCAGTGACGCTCAGGGGTTACTCCTGGCCATATGCTCAGAAATCGCTCCTGGCTTCGGGGACCATATTGGATGCAAGTATATAACATAGGTCTGTTCTGGGACAGTCATGTTCAAGGCAACTGCCCTAACGCTGAGCTATTCTGGCCCCCACTCTTATCAGTTCCTTTGTACAAACAGAATCATCCCTTGGTGTCTCTTGATGGATCCTGGTTTTAGGTTTTAGGCTGGAGCCCTTAGGCTGAAGTTATAAACTCTCTTCAGATCACATCTTTTTGAATTACGATGCTTTGCCAAGGATGTCCTTATCCCCTACCTTTTCTGGCTACGTCTTTGTACTGAACTTTTTCATTGAATTCCTAGGAAAAATTTCAAAATATCTTTCTCACCCATAGATTATTATTTAAATTTGTACTCTTTCCAGTTGAAATCATGTTAAGTAGGAGCTACATCCACATCCATCTCTACTTTTATTGAAGTTCAGACAAGCAGAAAAAAATTAGAATCCTCTACGAATCTCAGTGGCCTCCAGTTGTTGAATTCCTACTTCTAATACATCTAATTGATCCTATGTTTTCGATCAAAAAGGTAATTGAGGAGCTTTTCTAGATGATTTAATCATGCCATATGTTAAACCAAGAATATATGACCTCAAACCAGAGGAAAATGTGCTACATAAATAGAAAGACAAAACAAGTAAATATGTGTTCAATGTAATACAATTATGATGCAATTCAGTTCAATTAAAAAAAATTTAATACATTACTATTTAACAGTCATGTGACCCCACATGCTTAAAAAAAAGTATCAAATTAATGGTAAGAAATAAGTAACAAATGTCAAAGTTGTTTTATTTAGTAAGAACATTCTACCACTTTGCTTCAACTATAATATTAAATTTAAATT
This sequence comes from Suncus etruscus, assembly GCF_024139225.1. Lineage (NCBI taxonomy): Eukaryota > Metazoa > Chordata > Mammalia > Eulipotyphla > Soricidae > Suncus > Suncus etruscus. The sequence continues at coordinate 48,669,317 of NC_064859.1, read as the reverse complement.
AAAAAATAAAAGGCAATAATGATGATGCAAAATAAAGTCGTATTGGAGTAAAAATGTAAAATGGAATAAAACTGTATTAGTAGTTTTGGTGTTTCCTTAAAAAAATTCATCATAGACATGCACATGTGAGGCTTTGGATATATAAAATTTATATTGAATAATGGAACACCGAATATATATCTGGGCAATGTAATGTTTCAGTTCCAGTCCAAATTTTTTTAACTCGCTAGCATAGCCACTTTAACACATAAAATTAACCATAATAACTAATTTTGTATTAAAAACTTTTAGCTCCAGAATACATTTGCCAAATAGCATTCTTTTATTGGGATCAGAGTAGCAGTAGAACATTTGCTACTCCTACATCCGGATACATGTGATATCCATGTTGGGCATACAATATCAATTAGAAACCACTAATCATGGGTTTGGAGTTATTGCACAGTTGGTAGGACATTTGTCTTGCATGTGGCCAACCAGTTTTGATTCCCAGCATCCCATATAGTCCTCAAGCCTGCCAGGAGTAACTTCTGAACAAAGAGCTAGGAGTAACCCCTGAGCACTGCTGGGTATCCCCCCCCCCTCAAAAAAAAAGAAGGAAAAGATAAAATAAAAAGAAACCACTGATCACTTAAAGACTGTAAATTCCAATTGCATAATTTAACTGTATCTACAAGATATAATTATATATATGTGTGTACATGTATAAATGTGATATCTTGTACACTCAAATGAAGTACATATACCCCAAAACTGAAGATTTTTGGAAGTAAAATACCTGATTTATAACATTATAGCAAATTTTATTATAATGCATGAGTTTGTAATATTAATAAAAGTTCATTAATTTTCAATATCCTGAAATGCATCAGACTATGGCCAAATACATGAAGTAAAATATAGCTGTTTAGTTGGAACAGATGTAGATATATTTAAAAATCACTGTTGTATGACAGTATTAATTTAAATATTTGGAGAACGTTACTACAATATGAGGAAGTCCAGTATAAATTGGATTTTGAATGAGCAATTAATTATTGTTACTACTGGGAAGAAACAATGATAGAAGTCAAATTGCATGTTTCTCTGATATACAAACTTGAAAATTATTAATCAATAAAAGTAGTAATGTTAAAATATGGTCCTGTTATTAGAAATAATACCATCTCTATAAAGATCTAACACAAATATTGAGTTCTTTGGCTAGTGTTATTGTCATATTCTATTTAGCATAATAACAATCTTCATAAAAGAAATAATGTAGTGTACCTTGTTTAAGTCATTTTAAGGACTCCCTTAGCTAGTTTCTTACTTTCACTATACTTTAAAGAAATGCTGAAAATATTTGCACAAGGGCAAATATGAGGAGATTTATTTGGTAGTCAGTTCAGAGTGGCTCAAGTGCATATTATAGGCAATGTCCATAAAACTACCCAGGACTAATATATCATTTATTATATGCTTTGGAATAAGTTTGTTACATGTTCAATATTGTGTTCTTACTAGTTTTCTTCCAAATATGGAGAGATAATTTGTGACAAATTATGGGTAACTTATAAAACTTATTCCCTGTTCTTATGTCCTAATTCTTCACATTTTGCCTAGGGCATAGAAAAAAATATATTCAATTAATATAAAAATTCATTTTACCTGAAATACATTAAAATAATAAATATATAAAATCATTTTTTCTAGGTATATGTAAATGCCTCTTACATTTGGCCAATATTTTAACATTTATAATTTCTGGAGAATCACTTATGCTGCTGGTAAAATTCCAAATTATTCATATGTTCCCTTATATATTATTTAATATAAAGCCTAAGTTCTAAAGAGAAAGAGGCTCAAGTCTTATGCAATAATTCCCACCATAATGACATAATAATAAAAAGCATATTAAAGAAGATGTATGCCACTACATTACTGGAAATTGTAAAGATGAGACAACATGTAAATTGTTTTGGGGGGAAGAAGAGAGAATATAGGGGTTTGGGTGCTTGCCTTGCATATGGCTGACCTGGATTTGATTCTCTGTATCACATCTGGTTTGCAAAGTCTGCTAGGAGTGATTCCTGAATGCAGAGCCAGGATAGTCCAGGTGTGGTTCTCAAAGCAAAAATAAATAAATAAATAGTTTGGTACATATTTATGAAGTATGATATTGAATTTCAGAGAATTAAAAATGATCTGGCAATTTGAGTCTACTAGCATACTATTTAGAAATCATATCTTTGTATATAGGGTTATGCACAATTTGTAATATATAAACCCCAAATATTATTAAAATATTAATCATATTATATTTGAGTTGTATAATTATATTTAGTAAAGAAACTTGCTACCTTTACTTAAATTTTGTCTTAAATTAGCAAGTGCTGCTTCCACAATAGAATAATATTCTTGGACATATTAATGGAATCTTGTAGAATTTGACTCTATGTCAAGCTGCAGATTATGACATTCGAATTTAGCAGCATGTTTTTGTTTGTGGCTTCTGGTCAAAAGGAAGACTTTGTTTGAGGCTAATTTAATACAGACAATAGAATCAAGCTCAGTAATTATGATTTACAGTAAAATATTATTTTACTCCATCTGTTTCACATACATCATAAAAATAATAATTATTACTATTAATGAGGGTAAAGTTCAATATGATCATGAGGGACAAGGGATATTAGAAGCAAGAGAAGATTATATCTATAGCATGAATAATAGTATGGAGTCTCTTGATGTGTAATTCTATGTGTTAAATTATTAATAAATATGTAGATAAATAGAAACATTTAAGAATGCTGTAAGTAGAACCTTTCCAAGTAAGATATGAAAAACTTCTTACAAGAAAATTGCAGGAGCACAAAAACCATCTGAGTAGACACTAAGCAAAAGTATAAACTGCAATTGAGAAAAAGTACTTGGGTTTTTTATTTCTTTTCTGAATCATCTTAATTCTAATAGGAAAATCAGCACATGTATTGCTTTGGGGCTAAATTTTTCTGAACATAGAAAAATGAATAAAAGTAATATAATAAGAGCATTGGTTAATTATAATCTTTTTATTATAGTCCCTCTTTCTTAATACTTGAATACAGATTCCTATCATGAAAATCATTGAAAGATTGAGGATAGCTGCAGTGCAGCTTTTACCCATGAACTTATTGCTTTTCTAGGACTCAGATTTAATTGAATATATTTTAATCTATTTCATGTAGGGTAAAGAAAGGTTAAAAAACTAGATCTTTGGGATCCTTTTCAATTTGTTATTAGGGTAAGAATGTTTGAAACTACCTAGATTCTATTTCTAGCCTCAGATGTTATGAATTTTTACCAATAATAACTAGTAGAATAAAACAGCACAGAAAAACAATCTAAGTATTCTCCAATCACAAATTTTTTAAAAGTAGAGCTAAATGTCCAAATCAGAACCACAGACTATAAACATTTATTTTCTCAACTTGCAACTTGTTCATATGTATATAAAGATGTTGTATATCTTAAATTCTACATGAGTTTTCCTTAGACCATTTTAGTATTATGACTGACTATTTCTATTCGAATGATCTCCAAAAACTAGACTTCTAAGAAAATTTTCCTCTGAGTTGGTAATACCACAGTTCAGCTATGTGGTGGCATTCCTTGCAGCACCATTCAATGTACTCTGTTGATGGAGAAAGAGAAGGGACACTAAACTTCAAATTGGATTTTCAAGTTCAAATTTCAGCTTGACAACTATTTTTATAAAGTTTATCAAATCTATTCACTTTTCCCATTCTCACTTTCTCAAAACAAAATGTAATACTCTCTATGAAACAGGTATAATAAAATTGTAAATTACTGAAAGTGTTTACTAACAAATTAATTTAATAAAAACAAAAATGTATTGTGAACCTACCTTGTGTCAGAACATCTGGATATATTTACTTAAATGAGATTATAGGTCTGAAAATATAGTGCAGTGGAAGGGTGGAAGGGTTTCACTTGCCATAATTCAACCCCAGGAGTATGAGTCTAAAAGGGGTGACTGTGAGCGACCAAGACAAAACAATCAAAAGAGAAAAGGTATGGCAGTCAATGGGGTTCCAACCTCATGGACAGATAGCACCCAAACCTACTTCCTCTGCAATCTTTATTGATGAGGCTAAATACACATGGGAGGAGGGGCAGACATTAACTGACAAAAGTATACCTTAAGCTAATAAAGCCTATGTATAGCTTTACATATCAAAAGCAATGGGAGAGGGCCCAATAGATAGCACAACCAGTAGGACATTTGCCTTGCAGGCAGCCGACCCAGGACAGAAGGTGGTTCAAATCCTGACATCCCATATGATTCCCCCCCACCCCCAACCCCCACCCCCGATCTTGCCTGGAACGATTTCTGAAATCAGAGATTAGAGTAACCCCTGAGCACCACTGGGTGTGACCCAAAAGCAAACAAACAAACCAAAATATATATATATATATATATATATATATATATATATATATATATATATATATATATATATATATATATATATATATATATATATATATATATATATATATATATATATATATATATATATAAAGAAAGAAAGAAGGGATGGATGAAGGAAAAACAACATTGTTTTGGGTAAAGCAGTATGTAATCTCTGTGTAGCAACAAAAGGTGCTTGCCTTGTATACTGCTGACCCGGTTTGATGCCTTGATATTGCTTGGAGAGTTATGGTTGTTTGTTCTCAAGTGGTGATGAGATGCCAGGGACTGGATCACAAGTTCTACCACTTGAAAATTTTGATGTTTCTCTATATTTATATTAGAAACAAAAAGTTAAAATAAAGAAAATAGTAGTAGGCACATTTTTCTGTTGTAGATGGAAGTTATAGGTAAAAGGGGAAGAGGTTATAAAGACCAATTGAATTGTGTTGGGACTTCAGTATAAACTAATGCTTAGTATAATGCTTTGTCAGCTGACAGAGCTTCGACATAATGTAATCTCAATAGCAGTGATCACATCTGCTACCAGATTTTTGTTTTAAATATAATTCAATACTAAGTGGAACTTAGGATCTTTGAATAAAGTGCTGAATCTCAAAAAGCACAGGAAAAATAAAAGATAGGGCAGAAGAGGAGAGCCTCAGATATAGTACATTTGGTTAGACTCTTGTCTTGCAAGCTATCTACCTGGGTTCTATGCCAAATATGGCACCAAATATGGTCTCAAAGCCCAGCCAGGAGATATTTCTGAGAACAGAGACAAAAGCAAACAGACCAGTGCAGGTTGTGGCTTAAAATTAAAAGAAAACACACAATACTACCAGACAAAAAATAAATAAACAAAACAAGATGGGCCCTGAAAGAGCATAGAGGGAATTAATATGTAAGGTTCTTGCCATGTGTGTAGCCAACCTGGGGTTGATTTCCAGCATTATATACAATTCTCCTGAGAATCATTAGAGTAATACCTCATTAGAGGACCAGAAGTAACCTTCAAGCAAAGCTGTGTGTGATCCAAATACTCCTCCCCAAAATAAAAGATAAAATCAAAAACTTGGTACCAAAAATAAGTTAGGAACTGCAAAAAAAGAACAAAATACTGTCATTGGAATATATAAAATGGAAACAAAAACTAACAGGAAGAAAGCTCAAGAGCGTGGTTGAAGAAATTTGGCCAACAAAATTAATTATTTTTGTATTAAAACCCAAAGGAAACAATACAGGAAAGGTGTCATAGTATGTTGGTTAGTGCATTTGCCTTGCACATGGCCCACCAGGAAGTGATCCCTGGCACCACATATGGTGCTCTAAATATTAGTAAGTATGATGCCTGAAAGCAAAGCAAAAAATAAGCTTTGAGCACTGCCAGTTGTGGCCTAGAAATATAAAATAAAAATCAAGTTAAAATTATATATATTTGGAAAGCTTCAGTGATACTATAGGTGATCTTGGACCAGAGTCACTTAAGGATGTGTCTGGAGGCCACACTAAAGAATGTGGACATTATCAGTACTGGAACAGACCAGTACCTTGCACATGAAAGGGACATGTTGTTTCCTGTCACATGAACTAATTCCATGGTTTATCATAAGTAATCCTAACTTTTTAAAATTATATTTCATATTATACTCCATTTGAGTCATAACTAAATTATTTCCTTTAATGTTTTTTTTTTCTTCTGTAAGTTTGTTGCCCACACAGTGGAAAATTTTGGTCTGATCATTGTGTTTTATATAGCAAACATCTCCTTAGATATTTTTTGAAGCTGATTTGGGGATTATATTTCAGATATTACTTCTTTTGCATTGCTCAAGGGGTCACTACCAGGTCTCAGGAGTGCTCAGTAGGTCACAATGCTGAGGATGGAATCTCTACTCTCCTGTATGACAAGTATGCCAATTGGGCTATCAATTACCCCCACCTTAAACGAAAAAAGGACACACCTTAACAGATTTTTTTGTGAAGAATCTCATTTATAATTCCCTTCTTTTCTTATTAATATCCTTTATATATAGAAGAGTGAATTTGTTATATCTTGTTGGTTTTTTAATACACTAATTTAAATTAAGCCTTTCATTTCTTTGTGCCATTGAGATTCATTTCATTTTTTTTCTCTTCTTTCACAATCTCTCAAGATTTTAATATTGTTGTTTTTGACGTTTGCTTTGACTATTCATTAGGAGATACAATGGAACTCATTTCAAATTGCTTATATTTGTTTAGTATCTCAGCTATATGGGACAGACTACTGGTCTCATGAATTTTCCCTTTATCAACATCATGGGAAGTGAAGGGGAATCCTGCATTTTCTTCCACTCACTGTTTTCTTTCTTTTTTCTTTTTTCTTCATATCTTTTCCCAAAATGATCAGAAATACTAACATGCCAGATTTCCAGATGCTTTCAATTTCACACAAAACTAAAGTCAGTGATATCTTGCTCTGAAAGTGAAATTCCCTGGACACAAAGAAGCAAGTCTAAGGTTTTAGCCTGCTATACTATGTCTGCTAAAATGATGCTAATATGCTTTGGAAGATGATAGCTTTTTTTTTTTTTTTTTTTAGCAATGTGAAGACAAATTTGAAGTCCTAGAGATTTGGATGACCTGAAATGCTCACTTCTCTTCATCCTGTTAGTAACTTGTCCTGCCTCTAGGTCTCCAAAGCAATAATTATAACTCTGACTTTCCACTTCCAACTCCAATTACCCCATAGGCTTTTGAATACCTACCATAGAGCATGTAGGTGTGGAGATTCTAAGTTAAGTTCTAGTAATAAGCATAAGCTCTTTTATTAGTTTCTGAATGTGTTTAAAGGAAGCTTTCATGACTGTGATTCATTTTCCCATCCCTTTTTGGGTGTCTCTCACAAAGGAGATATTTGTCACAGCTAGGTACCGATCATGCAGAGCTATTGTAATTCATGAAAGTTTTTTTTTTTTCTTATCAGATCAATTGAAGATTCTGGTTAATTTGAATTTACTGTTTGACAGCATCTCATTTTTATTTCCAGTGAAAGCATGTGTGCTGTTCTGGAAATTACATGAAGAATGAATGAAAACTTGGTGTGATGTTTAAAATATGATATAAAAACTAATAAAAATTTAAAATTTTTAAATATTTAAGTCTATTATCATATAGAGACTACGGTAACTGCATAGTTGGTACAATGGTAACTGCATATTCAAACTAGTTGGAAGTGCATACATTTGAAGTATATTTTGGATATAAAAATGAAGATAGGGGCTGGAGAGATAGCATGAAGGTAAGGTGTTTGCTTTTCATGCATGGAGCCAGGAGTAAACCCTGAGCGCTGCCGGATGTGACCCAAAAACCAAAAAAAAAAAAATGAAGATAATGATATTGAATAAATTAATTTATAGATTGGATATAAAATGAAAATACTTATAGATAAATATTTATAGTTCATGTAAAGTGATTTTTTTTGTTTTGTTTTTTTGGTCCACACCCGGCAGTTCTCAGGGGTCACTCCTGGCTGTCTGCTCAGAAATAACTCCTGGCAGGCACAGGGGACCATATGGGATACCGGGATTTCAACCAACCACCTTTGGTCCTGGATCTGCTGCTTGCAAGGCAAATGCCGCTGTGCTATCTCTTCAGGCCTGTAAAGTGATTTTTTAATAATAAAATTAATTTTTAGTTTTCAGGTAGCAAATAGTTATAGAAATGTATAGCAATAGAAATAGGGACAAGTTTGGGCAAAAATTTCCATGGTATTGTTTTGAAGGCATTCCATATGGTCCCCCCAAGCCAGGAGTGATTTCTGAGTGCATAGCCAGAAGTAACCTCTGAATGTCAAATGGGTGTGGCCTAAACAAAACAAAACAAAACAAAATGTTCAAACTATGTAAGTCATACGAAATAAAATTGCTTTTTTCTGAGGTCTACAGCCATAATACTTAGAGGCTAAGCCTAGTTCCTTGCTTAGTAGTGTATAGGGGACCAGATAGCACCAGGATTGAACCTGAGTCTTATAGACAAATCATGTGCTTTCTTGTGTTTTGAACCTGTCTCAACAAAGGCAATCTTGGACTCATGGTAGTTACCTTGTCCGATATTCACAGACATTAAAATAAATAAAATCATATGGAAAGGAGAATGTAGAAAAAAATAGTAGAGCAGGAAGGAAATTAACATTTGAGGGGAATAGTCATAATTCATAAAATATGGAAATAGTTCTATAAGGGTTGTTCCTGGATGGAGTACGTGATCATTAAAGAAAACTGAAACTTCATGTAATTTTGGTGTTTGATGAAAGTCATTGCAGCATGTGGTCAAGCAAATTGATGGTAAAAATTAAACACTTGCTCGTTTTAACTGTTGACCAAACTTGACAGGTATCATGTCTACCTTTTATTAGGTAATTAATTAAAGACTGCTGCTGTGGAAAGCCAGATTTGGTGCTAGCTAGAATTGGGAAAAATCTTGATCCTTCTCTTAGTTTAAAGACCAGAGGCTAATTTGTTAGACTCTGTGAAGTCTCCAGTCATTCATGTGTGAAGGAGGCTAATCAAACTGACTTCACAGAATTTCGTGAGAATTAACCCCAAATGTCTGTCTTGAAATGCTTAGTAAAAGCCTCCTGAAGAAGCAAATGGTTCCTCAGCAAACAGAGGGCACGATTAGTATATGTGGTGATTGGTATTGGACATTTATGAAGTGCTTGATTGAGTCTATTTCAGTTTTATGTCAAAGGAGTGAGCAAAAATACATATCTACTCTAATAAAATAAAATGAAGATTGACAAATTGGGAACATGAAAATGTATTTCAGAAGATATATTCAGTTCTTCTTACTGATACTGTGACTTTGCAAATGATGAGAAGATAAACTGTTCTTTTAGACATGAGACTATAGTGGTCATTTTCACATCTTAAGAGTGATTTTGTATAATAACAGAAACCAAGCAATGATAGCTGAATTGCTGATAAGGAATCAGCAATTGGCACTGCAATATTTCTTTCAAAAAGTCTTTAGTACTATTGGAAAGGGGAATATTAGCAGAAGATATAAAAATAAATATGGATTATTTACTGATAAATTATTATTAGAGATTTAGGACTATAGGACTAATTTTGAAATTTAGAGATGATGGGATTTAGAGCGTGTGAAGATTATATATTCATATAAAAAGTAAAACTTTCTTCTTTGAAATAAATGAGAAAATAGTGTGCTTGAAAGATATTTTTGTGAAAAATAACTTAAATGTGGTATAATAATAAACATTATAAAATAGTGAATGATATGGGAGAATATTTTTGTGTGTGTGGTGGGAGATCTTGTAGCCAGCCCCAGTCATGTGCAGGTTTTGCTCCTGCTCTTTGCCCAGAAATTACTATTCATAGCTATAGCCATGAATCAAATTGGGGTCTTTCACATGTAAGGGAATGACTTTACTTTCAATACTATCTATCTGGATTAAAAAATTGAAAATTGTAACTGCTTTTCTCAGTAAAACAAATATGCAACAGGGGCGTTGCACATGTCCAAAGTACGTAGGATCCCCAGCACCACATATGGTTACAAGTATACAACTAATAGTAATCCCTAAATCCTGAGCTAGTAATAAGTTCTGAACACTGTTAACTGTTAGCTATGGTTCTAGTTCTCTTCTTCCCACAAGAATATATATTTTTTCAACACCAATAGAATGAAAATGTAAACATATGCAATGTATTAAATGAAGTAAATCCTGAGGTGTTTATTTCCCTTGTAATCTCTATGTAATGTCTATCTCTGTATATACTAGGAAATTTAGTCAAATGACTAAATTAACATTCTTTTAATGATATAACATAATGTTACAAATACAATATTTGTGTGTAAGTGAAATAATTAGAAAATGAAATTAGCTTATTGCATCTTAAGTTGAGGTCTTGAGAGAATCAGGCAGTTCATAGGTGAATAAATTATCAAAATATCTTATAATTAATGGTCAAATATAAGATTAATGGGAAATAATAGAGATTAAGACAGTATATTAAAAACTACATTAACAAAAAGGAAGTCAATGAATCCAATTTGTTACCTTATTGCATTTGTGAGAATAATTAATGCCTTAGCAATTAAACCATCAAATTCTTTTTTATAAATTTACTTTTGTTTAGGGGGCATACCCAGAGGTGCTATGGGGTTAAGGGATTATTCCTGGCTCTGAGCTCAGATATTACCCCTGTCATTGGCCGTGGGACGGTGGCACAAGCGGTAGGGAGTTTGCCTTGCAATTACTAACATAGGACGGATTGCAGTTCGATCCCCATGTCCTTTATGGTCTCCCAAGCCAGGAGCGATTGCTGAGTGCATACCAGTAGTAACCCCTGAGCATCACTGGATGTGCCCCCCCAAAAAAATATACCACAAAAATGGCAGAAATGATCTCTAGGGTGGAAAATTTTGGCATAGTCTCTCTGATTTTTTAATAAATATCTTATTTAAACTCTATGGTTAGGAGGTTGTTCATAATACAGCTTATTTTTTACAGATACAAAGTTTTTCATGATTGAATTTCAGTCATACAATGTACAACACCTTTCATTAGTGCACATTTCCCACCATTAATGTCCCACGTTTCCCTTCTGCACTCCCCCAAAGGTTATACAAAGAGTATAACTAACTGGAATTTATTATGTTGGTAACTTGCTTTTTTTTTTTTTATAAAGAAATGCATGTTCTGGATTGTGTGATTTGTATAGAGAAGACTCTGGAGGCGAGTTTGTCAATAATGTGTATAAAAGCTCTAGTCAAGGATATCTTACAACTTTCAGTAACCAAATGCTAAAGAGAAGGTTTTAGGTCGTGATATAAACATAAATGAAGTAAATACTTTAATGAATAAATAACAACTTGTGACCTAGAGTGATCCCATGAGTAAAATTGGAGCTATTTTCAGTTCCTCATTATATGATACTTTATGTTTGAAAGAACGTGAAGTTTCCTCTGAAAAGAGGAATTGATGATGTAGCAAAAGAGAGTCTGATTTTCGTTAAAGCAAAATGATTGGTAAAATATTCCGGGAAAGATTTAGAATACTGGAACTATTATATGTAGAAGCAGCATAAAGGTACAATTAGGGAGAATAGAGTATGTTGGGGTCAGCCAAAAAGATGTGGGTAAATTTTAAGTTATTATGTGAATAAGATTTCAGGAATAATGAATAATCAAAATGTCTGGGCTATGTAACTTAAGTCTTAAATACTATAAAAAGATTATGCTAAAAAATAAAAGCAACAATGAAAATTGAATTTGTAAAAATTAAATATTATTTTTTATGATTATTGGTATTATTTATCTATTTCAATGTTTAATACTTTAAAATTTTAATCCTGAATTATTTTCCAAATAAAATTGACCTTATAGTATATTTTCCTAATAAATTATTGTCTGTAGTACAGAAATATTATTTACATATTATCTAGTTGTCTGTCATTACAAAAGTAGTCATATCCTAATTATACCTGAATACTCTTTTATTAAACAGAGATTTGAGTGATTGAAAGTAACAATTTAGAAGAAAAGTCAATGTGATTATTTACAGTTTATCACTTTTTTGAATTATTAAAACTGTTTCCAAAGTGGCTATCAACCTGAATATTTAATACACAAATGAGACTATGTAAAATTAAAAAGCTTATGCAACATAAAGGAAATTATTGCTAAGATAAAAATATACTCCAGAGACTGAGAAAGATTTACCTAATAAAGTTTGATATTTGAAATATAAAGCACTGAAAGAATTTTGCAGGAAAAATAATCAAGCAGCCCATCAAAAATTAGAGTGAGAGATGAACAAAAATTTCCTCAAGGAGACATATAGATGGCCAAACGATAGATTATAATATATTCTGCATTACTTATCAAGATAGTACAAATTAAAGCAAAGATGAGATATCATCATATACAAATGAGACTGGCACATACCAAAAGAGCAAATGGACCCACTGTTCGCAAGTATGTGAAGCAAAAGGGGGTGTCATCTACTGCTTGAGCTTCCAGATTACGCAGAAATTTTTCTATACCTGTCTAGAAAAGATATTTGTGCTTCTATGTTCTTTGCATCGCTTTCCACTATAGTCAAAACCTCAAAACAATGCAAATGTCCAAGAACAGATGACTAGATAAAGAACCTATAGCATACATGAACCACTTGACTATGAGAGATGTTAAAATGCAATTAACTTCTATGTTGATGCATATGAAGAGCGCTGAGTGTAGTTATTCAAAGGAGAGTAGCAGACAGAAAATTATTTCTCATTTCATATGTGGCATATATGCATATAGGTATATGTGTGCATATATGTGTATATGTAACTGGTCTTCAATAGGAAACTTATCACAGAGAGAATGATAGGGTAAGTTTACAGGAGCGATAGTGGAAAAAGCAGACAATTTGGTGGTAGGATGTAGTCGGATGTTTTATGTTTAAAACCTCATCTATAATAATTTTATAGACCACTGTCTTAGAAATTAATAAAATAAACTTTGACTTCTCTTCCTGACATAATCATATACATTTTCTATTTTGTCCTTCAAAATAATACTTTATAACCTGTTGAGGTTTATATGGCTAAAATTAATAAAAATAATGTGTAGTTTTTAAATAAAATTATATTTTATTTGGAATATAATCACAAAACATTTCAAATCATTGATCCAAAGCTATATAGATACACACAAGAATGCATATTATGCCTATCTTTCAATGGTGGATAATATAATGGGAAATAAAAAATTATCAAATATCTTTTAAAACCAACAATATGTTGTAATATATTAAGAAATCATCTACATATACTAGAACTTAATTATGAGACTTGAAAATCTAAAAATTCAAAAAAATTCAAAAATTATATTTTTGAACATTATATTGAACATTTATGATTATTTATCTAAAATTAGGATTTTTCCTATATAACACTAAGGTCCACCTACCAACTCAACATGACCAATTATATAAATTTTACTGTTATTCTTTCTGCCTAGAATATAGAGACAAATGATTTTCAATGAAATTGAGGAAAACAGCTAAAGAAATCAAACAGTGCGGGGAATCAGGAACCTTATTTTTACCAGAAAAAGACCTCCCAATGTTGAAAATGGCAAAATTTACTAGAGTAATTATTAGATTGTAGAAGTGAGTACTTTTAATTTCATTAACATACATATCTTCTACAATTTTTCTCCATAAACAAATAAGTAACTTAATATCTAAAGCACATGTTTCCTGGAATTTCTAGCCACTGGTTTACTGTTATCAAAATAATAAATGGATGATACCCACTTCCTTTGATTTAGTGTAGGTACAGCATATGTCCGAAGTTCCTTTTATTTGGTTTTAGAGATAGTGCAACAGGTATGGAACTTTCCTTTTATACAGCTGACCTTGGTTTGACCAGGTACCCTATATATTCCTCCTAAACAGACATTGGAGTAGTATTTGAGTTTAGAGCCATGAATACACCCTGTACACTACAAAGTGTGAGCTCTACTCAAACAATCAATCAAACAAACAAACATACCAAAACTGAGCTTCCCTCTTTTTGCAAAACTCAGAAGATTGTACTTTATGGTTTGGTTTGAGAGTACTTCTTCTGGAATGCATGCAAATTCAAATCAATGTCTGTCAATTTTTTAGTTTAACCAAATCCAGGATAGCTGTAATGTGCGATAGGGAAGAGCATGATTCCATAAAGAGATCTCCATGTCCTTCTCTCCCAGCAGTCAATCTACTGTTTCTATGGAAATGGTCACCAGGTAGCAGCATAAAAACACTCTACCAGTGAGAAGATATGTTACTTTCATCTTTAAATCCAGGAAATTACAGCCACTTCATAGAATAAAAAATACATAAATAAATGTGGGAATGCAGTGCTCTTTTGGACAGATTCTTCTGAAGAATAGAGTATTCTTTTCAGAAATTTAATAATACAAATTTGTATCACCACAGTAAAACCTTTTCATTTGGATGACTTTTGTAGGCTTGGGAACATGATAAAGGTAAGATTCACATTTACAAAGCTAGTCACTACTTGCTATCAATTTTTAGTGCAATTATTTTAAGCATATACCCAGGGAAGAATGGATATTTGGAATTTACATGCTGTTCACTACATCCAGTGAAAATATAAAGCCCAGTCTAAAACTAGTTTAGATTTGTTCATAATATCCATTGTGTTTTTGTGTTCCTGGTACAAGTGGAAACCTTTGAGAAGATGCTGTCTAGACAGCAGAGAAAAAGCAAGGATCAAGAACACTAAAAAAATTCACAAAAACTTCCTCAAGGAAAAAATATAAATGGCAAAAAGACACAAATATGCTCCACATTGTAAATCTCAGAGATGATGAAAATTGAAACAAAAATGAGATACTATTTCACACTATAGATATTAACATGATTAAAAAAAGCAAAAACTATCAGCGTGGCTCAGATATAGAGAAAGTTAACTTCATTCACTGCTGGTTAATGTAGACTGATTCAACAGTTTTGGAAAACAATATGGCCATTGTTCAAAAAAACCTAAAAATTGAGCTTGTAGACAATCGAGCAATACACTCCTAGGCCCCAGGGCTCCCCCCCCCCAAAAAAAAATGCACTGAAAAGGTATCTGCACTCCAAAATTCATTGCAGCACTATCACAATAGCCAGAATTTGGAAACAACCCAAGCATCCATGAGTGGATAATGAAAGTATTTCACATCTACAAAATAGATTATTTTGAAGTGATTATGAAAATGAAGTCAAGAAATTTGCTTTTACATGAAAGGTATGGATAGTATGCTGATGAAATGAGTTAGAGGGAGAACGTAAACATAGAATGATTGTACTCATTTGCATTTATATATGAGTATGTATATATATAAAGTACGAGAGTAATACCCAAAGACAATAGAAATGAGCATCTAGAAGACTGATTCATAATGGAAACTTTGCCACTATAGGAGTGAAGAGAGTATAGTCAGGACAGAGAGAGACAAAAATGGCAATGATAGTTAGAAATGAACACTCTGGAGGAGAACTGGGTGCTGATAAAAGTTATAGTGATATGCAATACATCTTTTATTAACAGCTTTGCAAATCTTGGCCCTAAAAGTTAAACTGTTGATGAAAAGAGAGAAAGAAAAGTAGTGTCTGTGGTTGAACAAGATAGTAACTGAAGAGACTGGTGACCAGAAATTACTGTTGGAACATTACATGACTAAAACTCAACCAACACTTTATAACGCTGTATCTCATGGTAATTCAATTACAACAACAACAAAGGCAAAAATACCTAAAATAAGAAAGAGAAACCAGAAAGGAAAAAGAACAGTGGTTTAGAGGGTTGATAATAAGTTTGAAATAACATCAGCCCTCTGGGATTATGTGTAATCTTGAGTTCACTAGCATTACCAATCAAAAGTAGTTAGTAGGTATGAAGTCAAGGTTAGAAACCAAAGTGATTTAGAAAGGTATAAAAAACCAAAGGTATAGACACCAAAGTAAAAGTTTAAAATCAATTTTGTGATCAAAGAAAAATATATCGAATTTATGCCAATCATCCTTGACTCTGGGAATTGAGTTATACACATAAAACATATCACTTCACTAATAGTGAATACTATCTACTTGAGGAAAAAAACTTTGAAACATTTCTAAACTAACACATGACCTCAGTATGAAGTCTAAGATAATAACCTAGATAACAACCAAATTTATTCAATGCTATCAGTTTTAGTGGCAAGTCAGACTAACAAGTCTTTGCATTTAAAAATGAACAAATGTGATTTTTACATTCATTATTTCCAATTCTGAAGATTTTTATTGGTAAGTTATCTTTTATAGGTTAACACTGCCTTTGCTTTACAATCTTGTACTGAATTTCCAAACCACATAGGAATAAAGAGATCTTTGGACCTTTACTACTGGTTTGTGAATCCTTTTCACATCATATGCTCCACAGGAAGTATCAGTGCATAGTTTGTACAAACTTAATCAAAATTCCTACCTCTGACTGTTCGATTTTTTCAGTATGTAGTATTTGTCCTCTAACCTCACCCCTGTCCTTTCTCAATAAATAGCTAAACTTCTCTTCCCATTTATCATTTATTCCTATGAGTCATTTATCTTTATTTGCAGCTAAACTGCAAATTTCTTGAGGCCAAGGATTTTACTTCACTTACATTTATATTTTCAGTATCTATTGGAGTGTGTGATATGTCACAGATGTTTTTATAATTAAATGTGAATTGAGCTAGATGCTGCATTCATGTCATCGGATTCTACATTGCCCACTAGATTCAAATAAATAAATGTGTTCTTTTTCTCACATGGAAACTTGAAATATATAAGATACTTGAAATGCACTCCATTAGGTTTTTAGTTCACATACTTCTTATTTAATACATTCTCGTTCTAATGGGACAGTTTTGAGTTTGTTCATCATGTCTGTGGTTTTGCTTTCAGTGTTTCTCTTAAACTATAGTGTCTTCATAAAGGAGCAGAGTTTAGATGGATGCAGCAGCAATCATATTATCTTTCTCATAAATGACTTTTTTGCCTATGGTCATAATTATGGTTTTTGTTTTGTTGTTTTCTGAAGAAATATGGAAATTCTAGAAACTGTAATGAATAATATGCTAATTTTCTTATCAGTATCTAATAATTTTCATGTGATATATACATATTTATATATATATTATTTGGTACTTCCATTTTCCCTTTCTATTTGTTTATATGATAAACAAGAGCTATTCATTTTAAAATGCTAATAAATAAACAATTTTTCAACCTGGATAATACCTATTATTTGCTTACTACATTTCTCCTGGTTGAATTGTCAGTAAAAGTAGTTTTTGGGTCACTCTGTGGTGCTAAAATCTAATGTTTGGCTCTGTGCTCAGATTTTTTCTGATGGGCCTTGAGTAGGGTTGAGGTGGTTCAGGTGTGTAAGGCAAGTGCTTAACCTGAATTTCCAAATAACTTAACCAAACTTTTAAATGTATTCCCCTTCTATCCCCAAATGTTAAACCAAACCCACAGTTTTTGTTTGTTTGTTGCTTGTTTGGGGCTGCAACAGGTGATCCTCAGGGGTTACTGCTTGGCTCTGTGCTCAGAAATTTCTCCAGGTAGGTTTGAGGGGCTTATGGGATGGATGCCTGGAAATAAATTCAGATTTTTTATGTGAAAGGCAAACACCCTACCTACTGTGCTATCACTCTAGTACCCAAACCCACATTTTTTAAGAACGAATCTAAGATGTTCTATAGGGTAAATATAATATTATAACCTGATGTTTTTCATTCAATTTAACTTTATTTTTCTTTCAACACAAGATTTTTATGTTTACTCTATTGGTCTCTCTCATTAATAAATTTCTTCATAGAAACCATTATTTGAATTTTTACATTGAAAATAATTCTCCCATTGGATAAAGGTACCCAATCACAAGTTTCTCTCTGGTTAACTTTTGATTGCCAGTATATTTTTCACTTGCTTTTGGAGAATAAATAGCAAATGCCCTCCCTGGACTGATTCTTAAAATAAAATGATAGGTTTATATCATTTATAAAATATTGCTTTTTGAGTTGAGAAATTTATATTTTATTGAAATTTTTTTAGTGAAAATTCCTTTTCCTCAATAAATTATAAAGTTCTATTTCAATTTTCAGGTGTCTAACTTTAGGATATGCCTTTATTCATACTCTTCACTTTTTGTCTCTTTAATTTTAACCTATAAGCTCATTATGAAAATCTAGTTTCTAAGGTTTAGCACAACAAAAATAAGTCTTCAGCCTATTATTAAAATCAAAAATTTCCCTCATCTAGAAGGTAATGTCTAATGTTCTTCTACATAATAAAAATGAGTTAATATTTTGGACTAAACAAAAAAATCTTAGGAGTATATTGATTGTTAAGCATCAGTTTCTTATATTTTATATTAATAAGTCATGTATTTTGTTATTTTATTTTTTAAAGGTTTATATTACTTTTAATGTTAAAGTTTATTTTTACATATTAAGTTGTTGCTGACATTGCTATAAATTGAAGATATAAGAGCTGAATTCAGAAAGCACTTCCTAAATTTTCCATTATTGTGCCAAGGGATCATTCCAATGCTCATCATAACAGGAAGAAAAAAAAGCTATCTAGCTTCCAGTATTGCCTTATATTGCTCAATTTATTTTTTCTTAATGAAAATTTGAATTTATTGGGTATATATTGAATTGATTTATGCTTACCTTGCATACAATCAACTAGGGTCCTGGTATACTATATCCCTGTCAAAATTGGTTCCTGAAGGTAGAGTCAGGAGTAATAACTGAGCACCACTGTGGTGATCTAAAAACCAAAAAGACAAGAGAAGAAATAATAATAAAAAAGAAAAGAAGGGGCCGGAGAGATAGCATGGAGGTAAGGCGTTTGCCTTTCATGCAGGAGGTCATCGGTTCGAATCCCGGCGCCCCATATGGTCCCCTGTGCCTGCCAGGAGCAATTTCTGAGCCTGGAGCCAGGAATAACTCCTGAGCACTGCCAGGTGTGACCCAAAAACCAAAAAAAAAAAAAAAAAAAGAAGAAAAGAAATAGGGCTGAAGTGGTAGCGCAGTGCTAAGGTGTTTGCCTTGCACGTGACTGACCCAAGACGGACCTGGATTTAATCCCCCGGTGTCCCATATGGTCCCCCAAGCCAGGAGCGATTTCTGAACACATAGCCAGGAGTAACTCCTGATATGGCCTCCCCTCCCCCCGGACAAACAGACAAACAAAAAGAAAAGAAATGAATTGCAAAAAATTAAAATAAAATAGACAAGAAAATAAACATGAAATCAAAAGCAAACAAAACTTAGTTCTAAGTTTAATTTGTCTTTGGTTGGACATCGGTAATGTATTTAAACCACACCTGGTGGTACTAAGGACTTATGTCTGCTTCTGTACTCAGATTGACTTGATGAAAGGGGACCATACTCAGTATTAGGAACTGAAGTGTGAGGATTGGTCTGGTCACATGTAAGGTAAGTTAAGTTAATACCTGTACTATCTTCTCTGACCCAAGTATTTTCTGGACTTCTCACAGCTGAATTTTGTTAGATAACATAATTTAAAGTAAAGGAGATGTTCAAAAGTCACTGAATAGTTACTTTGGAATTTTTAAATATTGAGTTCTGTTATAGATAATAAATATTTTTATGTATGCTCCTTTTCATTTTTGTTAGAAAAATATAAAGTTTAAATGACAGTTTGGACTTTTATCCATTTTCTATATCCTACTTTGGCTGTGCTAGTTATAAATGAGATCATTGTCCATTTTATTGCAAATATATCTATTTTTATTTCTTTCTAGTTCATACCATAATAGAAGCCATTAATATCAAATTGCACTATAAACTCTTTTAAATCTCATGAATAATGACCAAAGAAGTTGTCAGAAGATTATAGTCATTATAGTTCTTACACAAGAGAGAGTATACCATTTCTATATTATTTAATCCCTAAATGTTTTGTTATATGAGAAAAAGAGTAGCATCTGTCATTGTTTTAGTCTATGGTGTATGCAGATACTATAATATAAAACTAAATTAAAATAAATTTTAAAAGTCAGAGTAACATGTAGAAACTTAGAACATTTTATAAAAAGCATATTCTGACTACATAGTATGTATAATGTAACTATTGTTACAGTGTTTACATGCTAAATACTAGAATACGACCTGCCCAGAATCTTTGCCTAGTAGAACTACCACCTAATGATTTAGGTTTTATACTCAATAATTACAGCTTAGTCAGAAATATGTTAAATGAACACTTATATATATTGTCGGGTTTTCTAGGTAGAAGCCATAGCACACTGTTCATGATTAATGAAGTTTTCTCAGTTCTTATCCTCCATTATCACAATTATCCTGCTGTATTAATCTGGTATAGTTAAGATATTTCATATAAGATCACATATAATTTATGCATATATGCATGCACATATATAATTAGAGAAGTTTTAAAGCTTAAAAGAATTTTTAGAGATATCATGAAAATAACATTATTTAGGGTTAAATAAATAATATAGCAGGTTTGGCAATTGCCTTGCATGTTGCAAACTTGGCTGGAATAGTTAGCATTATGTACAGTCCCCAACAATCTTCCAGGAGTGATTCTTTTTATTTTTGCTTTTTGGGCCATGCCCAGTGACGGTCAGGGGTTACTCCTGGCTATATGCTCAGAATTTGCTCCTGGCTTGGGTGAGCTTATGGGATGCCAAGGGATTGAACCATGGTCCGTCCTAGGTTAGCTCATGCAAGGCAAATGACCTACTGCTTGTGCCACCACTCTGGCCTCACCAGGAGTGATTCTTGTGCTCAGAGTCTGGATTAATCTGGGAGAAGATCTAATTGTGGCCTCAAAATTTAAAAAAGAACACAATGATTACAGGATGACAGAGTTTAAAATCATGGCAGGTGTTCAATAATTTTGCATATGCTTATATTAGAAAATTTTAGATATTACAAAGGTTGATAAATGTAAACTCACAAGAAATTGAAAACATTTACTTCTATTAATTTATATTTAATATATCTCCATTATAAATTTATTTTATTCTAAAATAATTGAATAAATCAAAGGATAATTTTTCTAGCTTAAATAAGACTTATTAATAAGTCTCTTCTGCATAAGGCAGCCAAGAAGATGACAGTGAACATAATCTCTTTGGGCCCAACACTCAGTAAACTGTCCCTGCTCAATAGGGGTAGAGCAGTGGAGCCCACAGCATCTTCTAACCTAACCCATGAGCCCCACTATAGCACATAGTAAAAACAGCACTACAAAAGTAGCACTGGGGAAATGATTCAGGAAACCCCATGTATAGAGAAAGAAGATAGTAGCTCTGATGACTCAAAAAGTGCTAACTAGCAGGTATTCTCTAAGATAAGGTGTTTAGAGAAAAATGTGGAGGATGTTCATAGAGCTCAAAGAAAGCATAGGGTGAGTTGAATGGAATACAAATAAGAATCAAGAGGATATGAAGATAGAAATCAGAAAACTTCAAACTGAAATAGCAGATCTGATAAACTCGGTTGATGAAATGAAAACTTCAATAGCAAGCTTCTCCAACAGAATAACAACAGCTGAGGACAGAATCAGTAAGCCTGAAGATGAGAGGCAGAACAACTCCATACAGCAGAAGAGAACCTTAAAGCGAATGATCAGACAATGGACAAACTACTTAAAGAATGTGAACAAACGAAAATAGAAGTCTTTGATAATCCCAACTGAAACAGCATAGCAATCATTGGAGTCCCAGAGATACAGGGAGAGGATAATAATAAGAGGAGTTGAAGGAAGAGTGAGAAGAGGAAGAGGAGGAAGAAGGGGAAGAAGATAAAAGGGAAGAGGAGTAAGAAGAAAAGGAGAAGAGGAGAAAGAAGAGGAGGAAGAAGGGGAAGAGGAGGAAGAGGAAGAAGAAAAAAGAAGAGAAAATAAAAGAGGAGGAGGTGGAAGAGGCTAAGGATGTGGTTCAATTTGTAGAGCAGATGACTTATATGTGTCAATGCCTAGATTTGATCCCAGATAATCTCGTGTTCATGCTCTAATATTCTCATAACTTGAATGAATGACTGTATATCTGTATGTATAAAATATGTGATATACTTACTCATGCTCACATCTAATAAAGCAACTGTAAAAACAAAGACCAACATAAAAAGTAGATAAACAAAAATCCAATTTACGATACTTTATATATATTTATTTACTTAATAAGGAGTTTAATATTATATTCAAGAAACTCAAATATATAGTTATGATAGTCATATTAATATATAACCATTGGCAAGTTTTCTGATGATCAATTTTCTTCTTCTTTTTTCTTCTTCTTTTCTTCTCCTCCTCCTCTTCCTCCTCTTCCACCTCTTTCACTTCTTCTCATCCTCCTCTTCCTCCTCCACATGCTTCTCCAGATCCTTCTTTTTCAGTGTCTTCATTAGTAAGCCATACAGCAAAATAATGACCTTCTTTTCTCTGATACATTCATTACTTTTTGCAAGTCCTTTGATTACTTGTGAACTCAGACCAAATACTCTAGTGGAGACTGTCAAAGAGAAACAAGATTATTCTGGTTGAAGATTAAAACCTATTTTATGTTAACTATTCTATTTCTGGTGACTGTTGCTGCAGAGATATATTTCAG
The DNA here is from genome assembly GCF_024139225.1 of Suncus etruscus. Classification (NCBI taxonomy): domain Eukaryota; kingdom Metazoa; phylum Chordata; class Mammalia; order Eulipotyphla; family Soricidae; genus Suncus; species Suncus etruscus. The sequence goes on along the minus strand of NC_064859.1, from coordinate 48,646,670 downwards.
CATGAGCTCAAAAGTTCAGTTCAGAAATGATTTATAAAGCATAGGTAGTTCATAGTTATCCAAAATATATCCATTGAGAAATATTGACAAAACAACCATTTCTACCCTTTTCATCACATTTTAGTGTTTAAATGGGAACCTATTCTTTGCAGGAGGACACTATCAGTCTGAACTGCTGGTCCCTTGAATGGAGTTATAGCTGTGCTGGTGAAAATTCATTCTGGACAATGGTTTGCTATCAGCTGTGAATCTCCATTCACTTCAGGCAAACTACTTTGAAGCACTAGACACTACACCTAAATGGACTGCTATTTACAACAAATCTTTAGAAATATCAGTAAAAGAATGAAATAAAACTCCCTTGGTCATAACAATCACAGCTTGGATTTAATATAATATTGGAATCAGTGTATAAAACTGAATTTTTGGGTTCCTTATCACAGCTTTCTGAAAAGATAAATTCAATGTCACTTTGAGAGTGAAACTTTTTATTCCTTTTATCCTTTTTTTTTGGATATAACTTTTCCACTATCAATCTACTTATAAACTGATTCATTTTCATATATATTATATGACCCCCAAATCTCAAATACATTTTCATTTATGTGCCTTAATATTACTGACCTCTAAAAAAGATAAAAAATCAAACTATGGACTTAGTCTTGTGCAAGATTCTGTTTCATATGCGAACATTAGACAAAAAGCAAATTTATATAAAAATCTAAAAAATTACACATGCATACTTCTGCAAAACCTAATGAAATACTATAGAATATTAAGAACATATTATTCCAAAAATTAATTTAGAGGATATTTAGTTGAATTAATAATGTTAAAATATTCACAAAATATTTCCCATTTTAGCAGGTGGGATGAGTTTGACCATACCTAGTGTTGCTTACACAAGGCTCTATGTTCAAGCAAACATATGTGGTTTTAAGGATGGAACCTGGTTGCCCATATGATAGACAAATGCCTTAAGCCCAAGATTTTTCTCTGGTCCATGATATAAGCTAATTATTTTTGAAATATATATTGTAAGTAAGTGTTGTGTATGTAAATATTTTAGGGGATTACTATGTTACTCACCCTAACCTGATTGGTGATTGTGCCCTACCCTAGGGTGTGACCTGGCATTCTGCCCCCACCCTAGGGTAGTACCTGATTCTGCTTCCACCATTGGTTGGTATCTGATCCCACCATTGGGTGGTACCTGATTCTGGGGGATAAAAACAAGGGTCTGTGGAAGGCCGGGGCTTTTTTGCTGGAACGGAGGCTGAGTCTTGTGACTTCAGTCTTGTCCACCGAATAAAGCTAATATTTCCACAAGCCTGACTGTCTGTGAGCTGTTTACCGGCCGTTTCACCTCAGAACCATCGGCTAGACAGGGTGGCAGACTCGTGCTCCGAGCTGGAAGAGAAAGGCCTCATCCTCCATCCCTCTATCAGGGACCTCTTCAGGGACTGACTTGCAACAAGTAAGCTATAATCTAGAGATTTATTAAAACTTGCTTAATATAAAACTACTTCGTTCTCATCATTAACATATTCCTCGATGTCTCACAGCAGTTCTTAGTGGTAATTGGGATTCTCTTAAGTCATAACTTAATGAACAATTTTGTGAATGAATATGAGAAAATCATAAGATTAATAATCTAGATAAAGGAGGAGGCAAAATCATTAAACAAATAAAGTTAATTTAAAAAGCAGACTCAAATGATGTCAGTCAGCCTGGTAGTAGTTATGAGCTACTAGTACCAACATAGTTTTTTCTAATGATCTTAAATTAGGAAGACATTATACACTTTTTTTCTATAAGTATTGACTTTAAAGGTGCTGATAGCAAAAAGTTTCTAAAGATGTAACTATACTGGCAAGTTAAGAATTCATTCTTGGGCCTGGATAGATAGCACAGCAGCGTTTGCCTTGCAAGCAGCCGATCCAGGACCTAAGGTGGTTGGTTCGAATACCAGAGTCCCATATTGTCCCCTGTGCCTGCGAATTCATTCTTTTTTGTTTGGTTGGTTTTTGGTTTGGGGGCCAGTCCCAGTGGTATTCAAAAATTCTGGCTCTGTGCTCATAAATCACTCCTGGCAGACTCAGAAGATAAATGGAATGCCAGGGATTGAACCCAGGTTGGCCACATGTAAGGCAAACTCCCTACAAATTGTAGTATCCCTCCAGTCCCAAGAATTTATCCTTTGAATAAAAATGTGGATTGTAAATTTCTGTCTCCATTATAAATGATTTCTGAAAAAAGTAGAAATATAAAGAGATAGATGAGAATTGCTTAAGTTGTAGTAGCAGGTGGCATATTTGTAAACCACAACTATTCTTATTATGGCTAAACTCACTGTAGCCTCCATACTTCTAGTTACCATATTTTACGGCATATAAGATGACCGGGCATATAAGATGACCAGGCGTATAAGACGACCCCCTAATTTTGCAGTTAAGACATAGGTTTAGGCCTATATTCACTGTATCAGACAGAACGTTCCTGTGTTGCAACTGTATGTACCACAGTGAGCCAATCACAACAAGCAAAGGTTCAAAGGTTATACTGTAATAGACTTCCTCTCTGACTCTGGCAATCTGAGCAGGCTTTTTACAGTGTAGATTCAGGTCCAGAACATTGTCTAATTTGCATGCATAAGAAGCCTGCTTGGATTGGCTGAGTTAGAGGGGCAGTCAGAGCAGCCTTGCAGTGATTGGTGCAGAATCGAGTTGAAAAATTCGTTTTGTGGCAATATTCAGACAATTTTTGTTTAGCGGCATATTGAAACATTTTTTGGGATATACTCGGCATATAAGACGACCCTCGATTTTCGGTTGATCTATTTGAGTGTTATCATCTAAATCTTTGGTATTCCGTTTCCTTTCCTAGGAACCGTCTAGATAAAGAACATTTTTAGATAATGCTTAAAAAGTATATTTGTTGTGCAGGCACATTTGTGCCCGCGCGGTTATAAAATATGAGTATTAGTAAGAAAAGACACCACTGCAGGAGGTCCAGTATGAATACAGGAGGAGTTTCCCTCCTCCTCCCTCCCCCCAGAGCCCAGTTGCCAAACCTGGCCCTGAAGACAAGTTTGACATGGGGGGATCTCAGTCTCCTGGACTAGGTGGTCAGCCCAGAAGGCCATTGGCCAGCTGTCAGTCCAGATTCCCAGCCATACCCATAGGAGAGGAGCAGGAATCCTGGCATGTGGGATCGTCTGGGTCCAGCTGCAGCCTCCCTCTCCAGTATGAAAAAGCATGGGGGAGGAGTTTGCCTCCTCCCCATCCCCCCAAGCTCAGATGCCAGATCTGGCCTTGAAAGCCAGCTTGGCATGGGGGGCTCTCGGTCTCCAGGACTAACTAGTTGGTCAGTCCTGGGGGCCTTTGGCCAGCTGTCTGTCCAGATTCCCAGCCATGCCAGTAGAGGAGGAGCAGTAATCCTGGCATGTAGGATTTTCTGGGTCCAGCTACAGCCTTCCTCTCCAGTTTGAAAAAGCATGGGATTGGAGTTTCCCTCCTCCCCTCTTCCCCCAGAGCCCAGTTGCCAAACCTGGCCCTGAAGACTAGTTTGGCATGGGGGGATCTCTGTCTCCTGGACTAGTTGGTCAGCTTTATCTAAAAATGTTCTTCATTCTAGACGGTTCCTAGGAGAGGAAATGGAATACGAAAGATTTGGATGATAATACTCAAATAGATCTTTAAAGTCAGTCTTTATGCACGTGACTTTCCATACTGACTCCAAGCCATAATCACAAACAATTCATATATTTGTATTGTATATAGCCCCTGTCATGTATTGCCTCTTTCCTACCTCTGTGTCTCCTCTATCCCCTCATTTTTCAATCCTGATCCATTATCTTCCCCTAATTTAACCCTCTTTACCCTCAGTTTCTAACTTGGTAGGCACCAAGATTGACCTCCTGCCCCAACAGACCACCTTCCAGCTTTTCAGTGAAAGACACAATCTGGGTCCCCGTTCTCATGCATCGGCAAAGAACTACAGCCATTACGCCTGCTGACTCATGCTTGATGGCCCCTCTCACCCCCACTAAATTGTGGACGATTGCACGATACAGGAATTGGCCTCAGCAAAACTCCCAGCTCAAAAACACTATATGGTCTTGTAAAGCAGCAAAGCATCTCTAAACTCAATTCCATGGCCTGTGAATCAAAAAGTACTTTGGCTTTTACTCCCCACAAGAATATATCAAAAGACTTAATTGGGAGTCTTATATTGCCTATGGAAGCTCAATACCTGTATAACAATACATCTTAAGATGTGTATTCCTAAATATACAAGTAGCCTCCTCCACCCCTTGATTTATTCGAATATCTTTTCTTTTTAACTCAGTTTTATTTATTTGTTCTATTTTAATATATCCATTTTTTCTCTATCCTTACCATTTTTGGTGCTGCTTGGTACAAAAAGCTTTGACTGCGATAAAAGCTCAGAACAAAACCAGATGACAGAGACTGTGTGTGCAGCCTGTCATCCTTACCCAGAATAGCACCAGCAACACAGTATTACATCATACGTATGGGCACAGAAAAAAAGGGGGAAACCATAGACACAGAAACAAGATCTTATCTTCTAAGGATAAGAACTCACTTTTTATAGCAGAAGGGTGCCTCCCATCCTGAACATGTGTCATGTGGATACAACCAGTCCCCAGGAGATTGGACAGTGTTAGTCCAATCCCAAACCCCAGTTCCTCGATGTAGAAATGATACAGCTCCGGGTAGCACCACCAGGAACTAAGCTCCATTGGGAGATTTATAACACCACTCTGGCACCAACTTGTGCCAGTTTTGATATGACTTTATTTTCCTTCTTTTTTTTTCTTCCACTTTTCTCTTTCTTTTTCACACTTGTGGTTATTATTTAGAGATTTATGTTTATTTTTATTTGCCAGGTCCATTTTTTTCTTTTTTCTTCCATTTTTTTTCTTTTTTTTTTCCCTCTCTTCTTTCTTTTTTTGGTAGTTGTCACCAAATTTTTTTCTCCCATTTTTCTTATCCTTTTGATCTCCAATGAAGGTGGAATGGATGCTCAATCTACAACAAGCTGTAAAGTGGAGAATATGTATGCACTAGCATACTGGGGGGTAGAGGAGGGTGATATGGGATGCATACTGGGAACAGGGGTGGAGGGAGGACAGCACTGGTGGTGGGAATGCCCTCATTCATTGTCACTATGTACCATAAATGATGCAGTGAAAGATTTGTAGTGCACTTTGGCCACAATAAAAATAAAAAAAAAATCTTTACCATGTAAAAAGTTAACTAAAATTGATTAAAAACCTCGCTTTTAGACTCAGAACTAAAACACCACAAAAATAATAGACAACACACTATATAATATTGGCTTTTGTAATGTCTTTAGTGATTTAGCTATTTTGTCAAGGAAATCAAAAGAAGTAAATTTAGTTATACCAAAGAAAATATTTCTAAACTACTAAATAAACTCCTGCTGAAACAAAAAGAAAATATTAAATAGAAAAAATTCATACACCATATATCTGACAAAAGGTCAATATCAAAGATTATAAAATTAAACAACAAAAAACAACTCACTTATAAAATGGGGAGAATAATAACATGAAAATATTATGTAGTGCAGAGTTGTAATACTTGAGATATAGGGATTTTTATTTATTATATTTTGGGAAGGCCACACCCAGTTACACTCAGGGTTACTCCTGGATAAGTGCTCGGAAATTGCTCCTGGTTTGGGGGAACATATGTGATGACGGGGAATTGGACCGCAGTCTGTCCTGGGTTAGCCATGTGCCAGGCAAATACTCTACCGCTGCGCCATCACTTTGGTTCCCTAACTCCCCAACTCCATATATCTCCTTAAAGTAGTGTAGTATGGTCTCAGTGAGCTCCAGCAACACTAATTTGGACACCATAACATTGCAAACGCTAAGCATTGATCACTGTCATGCTGTACAGCTAAGAAAATGTCAGCAGGAGTGGCCAATTAAGACAAAAAAAAATGGCCAAGAGGAATATAAAAATGTCTTAAATCATTGTTAGGAAAATTAAAATTAAAATGACTACTATTTATTTCCAACATAATAGCATAACTTGAATCATTCAGCCTCATAAATTGAGGGGGGAAAAGAATGATACCAGAACCAGTCATATGAACATGTAGTGTAAATAAAAAGTGACCAGACTGGAACACCAAACAGAATAGATACCCAACCTATAACAAGCTGTAAGGTGGAGACCAGTTGCACTAGGATTCTGGGGGATAAAGGAGGGAGATGTGGGTTACATGCTGGGAACAGGAGTGGAGGAAGGACAACATTGGTGGTGGGAATGCCCTTCATTCATTGTCACTATGTATCGTAAATAATTCTGTGTAATGAACTTCAGTCACAATAAAAAAATAAAATTAAAAAAATGTCTAAATAACCATAGTTACAAACATTTTTAGATGGATTTTAGTCATAAAATATTACACACACACACCTTCACCAGTGCAATATTCCCAGCACCATGGCAAATATACTCAATGAGGAAAAACTGAAAGCCTTTCCACTAAAATTTGGTACAAGACAAGACTTCCCCCTCTTGCCTCTTGCCACTCTTATTCAATATTGTACTAGAAGTGTTTCCTATAGCCATTAGGCAAGAGAAAGATATCAAGGATATCCTGACAAGAAAGAATTCAAATTTTCACTCTCTATAGAAGACATGATTCTATATTTTAGAAAACTCTATCCAAAAGCTTCTAGAAACAATAGATTCATAAGCAAAGTGCGAACTACAAAATTAACATACAAAAATTAATGGCATTCTTATACACAAATAGTAATAGAGAAGAAACAAACCTTAAAGAAATAATTTCAGGGGCCAGAGTGATAGTGCAACTGTAGGGTGTTTGCCTTGCACGCGCTGACCCAGGATGGACCTGGGTTCTATCCCCAGAGTCCCATATGATCCCCCAAGCCAGGAGTGATTCTGAGCACATAGCCAGGAATAACCCCCGAGCATCACCAGGTGTGGCCTAAAAAACAAAAACCAAACCAAACACACAAGGCCCAGAAGTGTTAGAGTGTTAGGCTAGCCATTTGATTTCCTTGCTAAGAACTTAATATTTAGTTTTTTTCCTATTGGTTAGAAAACATTTTCTTTACTTGATTAAGCACTGTTATTGCTATAAAATAAAAATACTGTACTTAGACTGACTTTTTTCTCCAATAAACCTGAATATCAAGTTAAAAAAATGACTAGTAGATATACATTCACCCTAGTAATATCATTATATCTTATAAAGTCAATAAGCAAGGCTAGAGGGGATGTTTGTGAAAGGGAAGCTTCATTCATTGTTATTAGGAATGTAAATTAGTTCAGCTTGTATGAAAAAGACTATGACAATGACTTCCTCCGGAAATTTACAGTAGGTCTTCTATGAGTCAGCATACAATTCTGATTGTTCTGTCTTCAAAACATGAATTCCAAAAGAGTTATGTTCATTGTGGTGCTTATTCAATAGCCAATATCTGAAACAACAAAAATGCCCAGTGATTGAATAAAGTAGATGTGACTACATACGCAATGAAATATATCTAATCTATAAGAAAAGAAAAAGTCTTGCCTTTGACTACACAACACGCTAAGTGAAATTATCTTCTTTAACCAACCATCACTCATGGGACATAAATTCATTGCTCAAGAACCTTCTGCTTGGGGGCCGGAGAGATAGCACAGTGGCGTTTGCCTTGCAAGCAGCCGATCCAGGACCAAAGGTGGTTGGTTCGAATCCCGGTGTCCCATATGGTCTCCTGTGCCTGCCAGGAGCTATTTCTGAGCAGACAGCCAGGAGTAAATCCTGAGCAATGCCGGTATGCCCCCCCCCCCCAAAAAAAAAAGAACCTTCTGCTTTATGATCTCTAGCTTTTGGATATAAACAAGGATAAATATTTTGAAAGTGCAGGAAAAAAAAGATGAGTTTTTCACTTTCTAGCCATATTTGGCATAGCAGGAATTTCATCAAAGAAAAAAATGTATGGCAGATTTTAAATACTAAAATAAAATAGGTACACACTCTGCACTAAATAGGATGTAATCACTAAGGTCAATAATAAATTTAAATATATCTTTTTTCCCAGAGATAAAACTATTAAAATTAAAAATGTATTTAGGACCTATAATAATCACTCCCAGGGAGACCTCCTCTAATAATTACAAAAATATTGATTTTGTTTACTTATTTCTATGTAATGAATTATTAGTATTCTTTGAGTCTATTGGAAGATTTTCATGAATTATGGTGACAGGTTCCTGTACTTGACTTAGATTAAATTTTCAACAGGGTTTGTAATATCTAAAATTTTATGTTAATAAATTTATGTTTTTAATTACTATTTAAATGAATCAAGATTGCATTATAATTTAAATAAATTTCTGGGATACATTATTGAAGATCGACTTGTATTTGCTAATTTATACTCAACTAGTTCATACACTTAGATTAACTCTGGGGATGCAATGAGGTTGAAACCTTGGGCATTTGCTCTGACAGAATCCTGAGTCATTATTAATATTTCTTTGGTTAAGGATATTATGGACTCATTTTAGTTCACTTTTGATTCAAAAAAAAGGATGTGGAAGTTTGCACTTTATTATTTGTTTCACAATTTCAGGATGTATGCCTCCAAAATCTTTCACTAAAATACATTTATGAGAGCTGGAAAGATTCTTTAAGGACTATTATATATGTTTTGCTTGCAGTATGTATGAGTTCAATTTCTAATAATACATAATCTTCTGAGAACCACGAAGAGCAAGTACTGAGGAACATAAAAAAATTAGTACCTAAATACTCTTAGCTGTGGCTTGAAAGTCAACATAAATGAGACCCTTCCCCCCAAAAAACAAAAATCATCAAATACAGCAAAATATATAAACTTCTTCAAAATCTGTTGCATATTAATATGTATGATTTTTTGCCATTTATTGTCAATTGCTTTCTTTGAACAAACTTTGTTCATATAAGTACTGGAGATATTTTATAAATCTAGCACCATAAATAGTGTGTGTTTATCTGTGTGTCTTGTTCTGACTAAATAATAATATTTTAACTAAAGAACATTGACTTGGCAGTGACATTTCATAAAATTAGTCCAACCTTATAATTCATATGAACAACCAAGTTCAATAACTGCATTTCTTGTGCATGGTTGAAGTTCCAGATGCATGGACATTGAAAACTCTGAAAGTTCACTATATAAAATGGTGGTTTAGTTAGAGAGATGTTTACACTAACTATTATGACAATGTTAATGAGTGAAAGAAATAAAATGCCTGTCCATACAGGCAGGGAAGAAGAGAAATGGGAGGCATTGGTGGTAAGAAGGTTTCATTGATGAAAGGGGTGTTCTTTTTATGACTGAAACCCAACTACAATCATGTAGTAATTATCATGTATGTAATTATGGTGCTTAAATAGAAAAAAAAAGTGTTATGCCACCATCCTGGGGCAATTTAATTTCCTAAGTTTAAAAACAGATGTTATTTTTCAGATTTCCTGCCCACAATGTTAGCAAATGCTTCATTTTATAAAGGGGAAAAATAGGTTCATGTAGCAATAATTCTAACTCTGGTCTTCCAGATGATCATACATAATGAGACTTTTAAAGTTGGAAAAAATGCTCTGGATAAGAGATACTTAAAGAGGATTCTTGTTCCTTTGTAATATGCTGTGTTTTTGGAATAGGTAATTGGGTGTCATTTGATTTATTGACATTATATTGTTCAATAATTGAAAATGTTCTTTAATAAAAGAGTAGAATGTATACCAAAATATTGCATTTTATAATAATCATAATAATTTTATAATTTTCAAGGGCGTAGATATAGCACAGTGCTAGGTCATTTCCTTGCATGCATTGGACTAACCCTGGTTTGAATCCCCAGCGTCCCATATGGCCCCCAAGCCTGCCAGTGGCAATTTCTGACTTCACAGCCAGGATTAACCTCTGAGTGCAGCCGGGTGTGCCACCCCCCAAAAAAAACAATAATGATAATAATTTTATAATTTTCACATTAAATGATCTCATTTACTTTTAAAATCACCATTAAAAAAGTCTTGAATGTACTAATTTAATTGGAACAAAACTATACATTTTATACGTATTCACTCATATTATTGCAATATGATTGATAGTCAATCTAAAGTATCGATTCAAGCAAAAATTATACACCTTCTTGAAGAATAGCTCATATTGGTCTCACCATGATGAAAACCTAGGCTAGTAACAAATCACTTTCAAAGAAATGCTGCCTATCTTTATGATTTCTAGAACGTTTGCAATTATGTAAGTTTTCTCCAAGAGCTGTGGCCTTCAAGATACTGACTTTAGTTTGCCATTACATCTGGAGTTGAACTAATTGTCACATTTCACCATATTTTTGTTGTAGAAAGTTTCAGAAGTTACTGAAACATTTTTGTACAACTAGAAACAGAGCAGACAGTAAGTGTCATTCAAAAACTCTACAATTAGTGTTTGATACCCTGGAATAGACAATAGAGAAGAGACACTGTCAGTCAACTCAGGACTAACTTGCTTCTTCGAGGTGACCTTTTCCTTTAAGACAAGTGCCATGATGGTCCCTGACATTTGGAACACATTTTTTAAGAAAATAAAATAAAATCTACAAAGGTCAAAAGTTTTCTAAAACCATGTTGTTTAAAGTGTTTTTATCATTCTAAGTGACAGCTGAAAGAACTTAGAGTAATGTTAAATGAAAACATTCTCTTTCCCTTGCATCATTGCAAATTAGGATGGTTCCAGTTTAAAATAAAACTTTAGAATGCTGGACTCAGTGTGAATTGATAAGCAAATTGTTGAATGCCTCAAAGGAATAATTAAGAATAGAAAAGATTATGCATTGTGTGTAAGTTGTCCTTTATAATAGCCTGAGTAAAGGGCAATGTGATTCCAGATTATGTTTAGGTAAACAGGATTAACCTGTTAAGTCAACCCAGTCCTAAACTAGAGTACTGTGGGGAAGTAAAAGATTATATAATTCAGGTCTTTTATCACAAAGAACAGAATACTTGTAGTGGAGTTTTGATCAAAGTATAATTTTATCAAACTTTAATAACAACTTGTAAGAACTTGTAATAACAATGAGATGCTAGACAAGAAAGAAAAAGAACATTGCATTAATGGGTAAATATTGTAAATTTTAGAATCAGTTATAGGCTAACATGTTGACCTGTGCTAGTGGGAAATTGCTACTAGTGAATATAGAGATTTTTTTATGTCAAGGCTTTTGAAAATTTTTTAATTTTCTTGTAAGTAGTGAAATGAGAAAAGATAAAAAAAAATGAAGTACAAGGATGGTAAATCAGGAATAAAGGAAAGCGATAAATGAGAGAGAAAATGTCATCTTTTGAGCAGAATTTATCTAAAAAATGATTCAGGATACACACTATATAACTTTTTATGTGGATTATTGGAAAAGTATGTTTTTGTCTCTTGGTTACTGTGTTTATCATTCAATTTATTATTTGAATATAGTTAAAATAAAAGGAACACAGGCAAAACCATTAAGAAAGAATAGAGAGAAAAATATCCACATCAGACATTTTAGTAATACATGTTTTTAAAAAATATACCTGGCTGTGTTCAGGGCTTATTCCTCGTTTTGCACAAAGGGATTTTTCCGTGCAGATTGAGGAATTGTAAGGGGTTCCTGGGATCAAATCCAGTTTAGCCACTTGCAAAGAAAATAACTTACCTGCTGTACTGTTTTCTCAGATCCCAATAATATTTTTATTTTTAATTAACCACTCTATGTATGTCAGTTCATGTATTTTTTTAATTTTTTAATTATTGACTATAATTAAATAAGTTGCAATAGCATCAAAATCCATGGTATTCATATAAATTACTACATCCCTTTACCAAAGTGTTCACTGCCCTCTATAATGGTCTCTAAGATACTTATAATTTCATCTTCTACCAGCCTTTCCTCCCACCATTACTTGTTAATTGGTCCTGAACTCCAATATTAAGGGTTTCTATTATTAAGTATTCTATTCATTTATTTTGTTTCTGTACGCAACATCTGGTTATTTTCCTAACTATGATGTATTTTGTTTAATATGATACTCTTTAATTCCAATTCCATCTATATTGCAGCAAACTACATAATTTTATTTTTTATGTTTTTAATTAATGATTTTTATTTTGACCAAAGTCGATTACAAATCATTCACAGTAGTAATTTATTGGTGGACATTCCCACCACCAATGTTGTCCTCCCTCCATCCGTGTTCCCAGAATGCATCCCATATCACCCCTCCTTTTCCCCCTGGGCTGCTAGTATACGTGGTCCCTTCTGTGTCTAGCCTGTTGTAGATTGGGTATCGATTCTGTTATAGTTGGCTTTGGATTTGGTGTTCAAGTCTGATCATTTTTTTTTATTTCTACTCAATGTTCATATGACTGTTTGGTCTTAGTGCCCTCTATTATTTCCCCCTCAATTACATAATTTTATTTTATCAGTCAGTTGCATAGCATTCAAGTGTGTGTGTACGTGTGTATGTCAAAAATTCTCACATTGTTAATTTCTCTGGGACATTTATAATGTTTCCATAACCTGGTTATTGAAATAAGAGACAATGGACTTGACTGAGTCATATATTCTTTAGAATTAATGTTTTTGTAAATCACAGGTTGTTTGGTAGTTCCTTATATATGAAATTTCTGTGTCCTATGGGGTTCTATTGTTTTTGGTGTTTTTGTTTGTTCGGGTTTTTTTCTTTTATAAATCTCAAAAATACTTTTCATAGAATTTGGATCAGAAAACATTCCAACCAACACTGATAAGGATACCATATACACTCGAGTGTAAACTGGTTTCTTTTTGGCTTATACTCGGGTCATACAGGTTATTTGATTTGGAGCCTGCCTATGCGCTGAATCAAATGCATGTAGACTCCAGTGTCTTCTGCTGTCTGGTGGAGGGGGTGGTGCTTCATTTCAGTCCACAAGTCATGGCTGAGCTGAAGAGTAGGCGGCTAAACTGAACTGTATGTCATTGAACTATTTAACTCACAATATTATGCGCTTTGTATAGACCAAAAGCAGTGATGATGTATCTGCAAACTCAGTGATGATGACAATGTCTATGCTGATGCATTCACATCAGATACAGCTGAAGCTCTCTTTGGACATACAGATGAGGAGGAGGAAGAATCCAGTTTTGAAGGATTTTAACTTTGTGATGTAGCTTGGTTAAGCTAGTTTTCTGCATTTTCTTTAAAGTTTTAAAATTATTGTTGCTAGTTTACAGCTTTTCTTTAGCAATAAATATAGAAAACATTTAACCTACTGATTTCTCAATTATTGCAATTGTTTTCATATATATATATACATATATATATACACATACATATATATTTAAATGTACCAGTGGCTGCTGCATTTTTCACCTCTACTTATACTCGATTCACTAAGTTTCCCAGTTTTTAGGGTGAAATTAGGGGGGGTCAAGTTTATACTTGGGGCAGCTTATACTCGAGTACATAGGTACCTTTCTTAAGATTGGTTACTTCCAATCTTTTTGATCTGCTTGTATGAAATATTTTGTAAGAAGATACAATCACCATTTGTTCATAGGCCTACTAGTGATCTGTAAACTTTCTTTGAGGATATGTCTGTAATCTCCTCTCCTCATTTTTATATGTAATTACTAAATATTCTGTTGAGCTTTGTGAGTCATTTATAAAATTTGTATACTTTTATTTCTGCTTTTTATGTGAAAAAATTTCCTCCCACTCAGAAATGTTTCTTTTAATTTAATTTTGTTGTTGTCTTGGAGCCGTACCCAGTGGTGTTTAGGTTTTACACCTGTCTTTGAATCCAGGAATAAATTTCTTCATGCTCAGAGACCAAAGGTGGTATTAGGAATTAAACCCAAATCAATGGCATGCAAGGCAAATGCAATATCAAAGAGCACTTTATGGCTTGAGTACCATTGAATTTTTAATTAAACTCATTTTCCATGTAAGCATTTTAATTTTATGTAGTCCAACTTATTAGAGATGTTTTCAAGACCCTTTGTCATTTGACATTCTTAACCATTTTTCTTCAATTCTTGAGACAGCAAAGTTGATTCAGTCTATATCAAAATTCCAATATTTTTCTCCTAAAGATGTTGGAAAGAAGCCAAAGAGATAGTTCAAAAGACTTGGTGCATGCTTCTCTTGCAAGAACTCTGAGACCAATCCCTGACATTAATGCTCTCACAAGAACTGCCAGAAATAAACCTAAACAATGAAGCATCATAAAATTTACCCTGAAAGTAAACCCTCCAAAAGTTCTGAGAAAAAACCCCAAATACTGATTAAAACTAATGTTTTAGCAATTGTAAGAGTAATAATTGTTTTTAAAAGCAATTATATCTATGCTATGACTCTTAGAAAAACCAAAAGTTGTAAATATGATAACACTAATTCTATTTAACTTAAAAGAGTAAATTAAATTAAAAATATAGAAAACACTTGGTCATAAATTTATTAGTTCTCATTTTCTGGAAAAGTTTAGAAAATCAGTCACAATATATTATTATATTTTTAAAGTTGTGAGATTGATTTTCTATTGAGTATTGCTAGCATTATTTTAACTTAGAGAAACGTATTCATTTAGAAGTAGGTATGTTTGTGATAAACTGATTTGATTTAATAGGAAGGCTTTCAAAAAACCATTGCATCTATGTTAATAAGTTAATAAATATATGTCACAAGAGAACTATTTTGCCAGAAACTCAGAAAAAATAAAAAAAGGAATATTACCAAACAGTAAATACATTTAATAACTCTGTTTTGGCATTTACTTGAATGCATATTATAATAATTACCAAATATCACTAGGCTTTCCATACCTGATGGATAACTTCATGAGTATTCAAGGACATTCTCATAACCATGATCTGTGTAAAAGCATGCACATTTGCAATAGGTTATAAACATCTTGGATCATTTCAGTCCGCAGAGGCGGTGGAGGGATGACAGAAACACAGAGAGATAAGGTAATTTATTGCAATGAAAATATTGTACCAAGGATATCTACAATCCAATTCTGGAATACAGAACTAATCTGAGACAGTTTTTTCAGCATTCAAACTGAAACACATATTTTTTCCATGTCATTTGTTTCCCATAGTACATACAACCACATCTAGACAAGTATTATATTATGTGTGTGGTAGCACTACTGCTAATGCTTATGAGCCCTTAATAGTAGGTGAAATTAGGTACTGTGTAACTGTATTGGCATATTATTTCAAACCCATCTAACTATGTCTTTCCTTACAAGACAGAGTGTCTAAATTGTTCTCCTTTGAAATAATCAATTTGTCCTATCAATGTATGTTTTACAAAACTTCTAAAACCTCCTCAACTTTAGGTTCTTAAGTGAGTGAAATTAAGTGACAACTTTAGGTTGCCAAGTGAGAGACTTCAATTACAGTGCTATTTAATTACTGAGTTTGTGTAAAATCTAATATTACTGTACTATAAGAAGAATGGACTAATCCTCACATTAGAAAAGATTTAACATAAAGCCTACATTTGAGAATTAATAGCATTGTCCTTTGAGATAATTTTGACTTCTTCCAAAAGATTTTATCTTGATGTTTCTCATCCAACAGTTATAATGTTGAATTTGATGGATATATAAATATATATAGAATATATTATAATATATATAATATATAATATATGTCCTAAATTTGTGTAACATATGCAGTTGTCATTAGTTACACATGGCTAATAAGCTGCAACCACATCAAGCAATGCTTAAGACTTATGCTTGGCTCTAAACTCAGAGATTAAACTGACTTGCTCAAAATATATTTTGCAGTTTATGAAATTTTAGCAGGACTGATCATGTACAAGGAAAAATGTCCTAACTTCTGTACTACCTCTTGATCCACTGTCTGTCCCTTTCAAACAAAATTTTACTCTGTGTGTGTGTGTGTGTGTGTGTGTGTGTGTGTGTGTGTGTGTGTGTGTGTGTGTGTGTTTGTGTGTGTATCAGAGTTGGTGAATGCCCTGCACTTTGTCCTGGTTTTGCACACAGAGATCAAACTTCTCACATATCAGGTGAACACATGCCATGCTTGGATTAAATTGTGGTTGGCCTCATGAGACCCACGCCCTTTACCCCTGTAATTTCTCTTCGGCCCTTAAATTCTTGGTAATATGTATATTAAGAGGCTACTGCTTGAGTAGTATTTTAACATAATAAGTGTTTTTGAAATTATTTCCTACCATGGCTTCCTTCCAAATTTATTTCCTTCCTGTTTTCCTCTTTCTTATCAGCCTGATGATAAACCCACCATTTGAATATCCTGGGAACCACAAGAAGCCTTGGTTCAAAAAAATGCTTGTTTAAAAGACAAAAACTAGAAACACAAGCTAAGATCTTCCAGTTTATCTTCTTGTTGTCTAAGCTACAGCATGATTTGATGGAGCATTTTATTTGACATTGTCCTTTGATAGGTTATTATATATTACATATGACAAATGTACAAATGTAAAAACCAGTAGCAGTCATTCACTTGATAAAGATTAAGCTTTAAGTGTTTTTTGCTATTGTTTTTGTTTTGTTTTGGTTTTTGGTTTTTGGGTCACACCCGCCAGCGCTCAGGGGCTACTCCTGCCTCTATGCTCAGAAATTGCTCCTGGCAGGCTCGGGGGACCATATGAGATGTCGGGATTCAAACCACCATCCTTCTGCATGCAAGGCAAATGCCTTACCTCCTTGCTATCTCTCCGGCCCTGCTTTAAGTGTTTTGTAACTGAAATTTATTTACATCTGACTAAATATAAAAAAGTTCTTCACCAATGGGTTTCTTTTTGAACTGTTTAAAATAATTTTAAAGGTAACAATATGCAAATAAGAAGCTGACATCATTAGGCATAATAGGAATATGGGCCCGGAGAGATAGCACAGCGGCGTTTGCCTTGCAATCAGCCGATCCATGACCAAAGGTGGTGGTTCGAATCCCGATGTCCCATATGGTCCCCCATGCCTGTCAGGAGCTATTTCTGAGCAGACAGCCAGGAATAACCCCTGAGCACTGCCGGGTATGGCCCCAAAACAAAACAAAACAAACAAACAAAAAAAACCAGACATAATAGGAATAGAAGATAATACAAGATTAACAGAACGCCTATGCTTATGAGATAGAACAGAGTTGGGGAGAAGGAGAAAGAGAAAAAGAGAGAAAAATTTCTTGTTCCCTAAAAATAAAATGAAAATGATTAGGATAATAAATATGTAGGTAAGCTTATTCTGCAAGTTATTGTTACTTGTCATCTAGATGCTTGGGGTTAAAACATCCAAAGATACTAGACCATATCTTCACAGTTGAAACTCAGCATTCATAATACTAGCATTCTCGAGGAAAGGACTATAACCCTGATAAAAGACTGAATTTATCACTAGGGAAGATAGTCAACCAAGCATTTTCTCTAAGGGAGTTATTTTCGACCTTATTACAGTCCTTTAGAATCTCCCAGGAGCCAAGTTGAGAACAACAGGACATGATATTTCTGAAAATTTAGGACTGTATGTATCTTGCAAAATTAAGTCTTAATTTCAACCTGATACTTCGGACAGAAAACTGTAATTGAAAATACGAAGAAGTATATCTTCCCTGTACAAACACTACTACAAAAAGCACTCAAAATTTTTTTTCACAATTTTTTAACAAGGAATTTCTGTTAACTAAAAATAATACTATAAAGTTGAACTAAAAGTATAAATAACAAAATATAAGTAACAAAAATAACAATAACATTAAAAGTATATAATAGACAACAACTAACACTAGAAGTCAAATGAACAATCAAGACTTTAAGAAATTTGAAAGCTAATCTTTAAAAATATAAATTTATCAATAAGCATCAAAAACATAAAATTAAGTTCTGTGCAAAGCCATTTATGATGTGTTGTAGACTATATATTCAACAATTATGTGTTGACTTATGAAATTCATTTATTTCGTAGGATTTTTGTAAGGTCATAAATTCTTATGAGGGGCCAGAGAGGTGGCACAAGCAGTAAGGCATCTGCCTTGTCCTAAGTAGCCTAGGATGGACCACGGTTCAATCTCCAGGCATCCCATATGGTCCCCTCAAGCCAGGAAAATTCCTGAGTGCATAGCCAGGAATAACCCTTGAGTGTCACCAGGTGTGGCCTAAACCCCCCCAAATTTTTTTTAAAAAGAAAGAAAAAAAAGGAAATTCTCATAAATCCATTAATCCCTTTCTTTTTGAGTAATACTACTTTGTTGTTGTTTTCTTTTTGCTTAGTTTTCTTTTATTTTGTTTTTCTTTTTAGTTTCCTGATACCACGAATGATTTAATATTGAAACCCCTCACTAAAGTTAAAGTATGGAATTCTCACCTATAGTAGAACCAGATGTCTAAATTGCTTCTAGAAATGATAATTTTCTGCAATGATTATATTCACTAAGAGACTTTCAGCCTTTAAGGTAAAATGCTGTTTATATATTCAGAATCAAAGTTGAATTTAATATTTCTGACCATTCTCAATAAACATTATCAACTTGAAAGACAAAGTTGTGAGTCATTTTAATCATAATGAGGAATTTCAAATAAAAATACTGTCATGCCTTCTAGGGTTGTGGATGAAATAGTAATGCAAATCAAGGGAAATAAATCTAATTCTATTTTCCTGATGATGTTCAATGTATTCTCTTATGTTAGTAATGTACTTCAATATTTTATTTCTCCAATCTCAATTGTGTCTTCAGTAGTAGCCTATATTGTTATACGTTTATGTATTCACTGCATAAAATTGCTCTTTTAAAAAATATTTTTTGTACATGAGACAGCTCTAATGAGGACACATTAATGGTATCTATGGTCATTTGAGCAAAGTAAACTTTGATAAAAAAAATTGTATGTTGAAAATTCTTGTTTTTTCCCCATAACCAAAGCTTTTTATTTCTACTGACTCTGTAATATGTTGTTTCCTTACCTTGACAATATAGTGGACACAAGTAATTTTGTGATTGTTGTGTTAAATGTGATGAAATAAATATTTACGCTCTTAATATTCATCAGGGGCAGGGACATTTATTTTAATAAAATCTTTAAGAATATTTTGCACTTTAAAAATAGATCACATTATTAACTTTTACTAATAAAAATGTATACTAAGAACTAAAGGCACACTATTTCAGTTGGCTTTTTCTCTGTAACTGCATTTGTTGTCAAATAAAAAATTACTTTCAAGTCAAAAAAACATCAACACTCATATTCAATAAACAATTGAACATTAACTACATATCTGGATTATATTGGAGAATCATAATTATTTTATTCCATATATAACTACATACAGTTTATCCAACAAACAATATTTTCAGCATTTGATTAATGTTATACCAAAATATGAACAAAACCTACAGTGCACAAAGAATTTCAGTATTGTAAAGTATATACTCACTTTATGCTCAAAGAAAAAAAAATCTAGATTTTCCTCTAAGATCATGCATAAGTTGAAGTTGTTCTTCCTCCAAAACTATTATTTAATATAGTACTACCAAAATAACTATAACATTAGACAAGAGAAATTTAAATGAATTAAAATGTAAAGAAATCAATCACCACTATAACAGATAACAATATTTTACAAGAAAAAAATCGAAGGGATTCATAATAAACTTGATATAGGAGCCAGACTAATAGTATAGTAGTGTTTGCTTTTCATGCAGTTGACCTGGTTTTGATCCCTGGCATATTATATAGTCCCCTGAGTTTGCCAGGAGTAATGTCTGAGTTCAGAATCAAGAGTAAACCTTGATAAATGTGCCCCCTCCAATAAACAAAACAAAATCTAAAAAAAATAAATATATACTGCAAATTGCAGTCTACAAAATAATTGTACAAAAATACTTTTGCATTTATACCTATAGACCAGGGGTCTTCAACTACGGCCCGCCGGCCACATGCGGCCCGCAGAGGAGTCTCATCTGGCCCGCCAGCAGTGTGCGCTGTTTGGTTGCCAAGATACCTGCCAGCATATACACTCAGTGAATATCCAAATATCAGGAACCATGCACTCAAAATGGTAACCATCTTTGGTAGCACTTTATGCCTGTGAACAGACATTTTCAAGAATGAAACATCTGAAATCTCCAACCAGATCAAGATTAACTGATGCCCACTTGCATCACTAGTTACAGCTGGCAGTGACAAATATGGAACTGGACATTGACCATCTCTTTAGCCAAAAGCAGGCCCACAGTTCCCATTGAAATACTGGTGTGTGATCTGTTTATTTATAAATGGTTTTCATTTTATTTATATTAGATATGTGCAGTGTGAGTAGGAATTAGTAGCTCATATAGTCCGGCCCTCCAGCTCTCTAAGGGACCGTAATCCGGCCCCCACTTTAAAAAGTTTGAAGACCCCTGCTATAGACAAAGCATAAGGGAAATAAAAAACTATGATATTTAAAGTTATGACTAAAACTTTTTAAGTCCTCAGGTATCAACAAAGGATGTTAAAACTTTAAATGAGGGGCCAGAGAGATAGCATGGAGGTAGGGTGTTTGCCTTGCATTCAGAAGGATGGAGGTTCGAATCCCGGTGTCCCATACGGTCCCCCTAGTCTGCCAGGAGCAATATCTGAGCATAGAGCCAGGAGTAAGCCCTGAGTGTAATCAGGTGTGACCAAATATATATATATATATATATATATATATATATATATATATATATATATATATATCTGAAATGACTGCTGAAATATATAAAAGGTACAGGAAAGAGAAAACACATTCCTTGTTCATAAATCGAAAAGCACCAATTCATTAAAATGATCATCTAATAAATATAATGGATCAATTACAATATAATTGTTGAATTCTAAGTAATCACCTAACACTTTTACAACATATAAGGATGTAGATCAAATATTTCTACATTTTATAGGGAACCATAGAATTATCAGAAAAGTCAAAATTGACTTATGACTACACTGAAAACTATCATAAAATGTGAATGAATGAGGGAAGTAGAAAGCCTGTCTCGAGTACAGGTGTAGGGGGGTGGGGAGGAGGGAGATCTGGGAAATTGGTGGTGGGAATGTTGCACCGGTGAAGGGGGGTGCTCTTTACATGACTGTAATCATACAACTATAATCATGTTTGTAATCACGGTGTTTAAATAAAGATAAAAAAAAACTTGGACCTGAATTTTCCCAGAGGACTGAATTATTTAACTGTCAGCAAATCCAGGTCCACATTAATGTAGAAATTGTTGAATGACCTACTTTCTGATGTACAAACCTCTTCCCAGAAGGTCTAGGTAGTCTGGACTTTACCCAATATAACTATTTGCCTGACTATGCTGTGAGAATATTCTGTCATAGCAGAGAGGTTTCTTCATTGGATATTCTACATCTTCCATCAAATTCAATATGAATTCTCTCTTCTGAAAAATTTTCTTATGCAGTGCTATGGAGTTTTGTAATGTATGTTCTGAATTGTGCTTCTATTATCTTCTAGATGTACTATTGACAACATTATTTATTGCACAGTGTCCAATTTTCTCATTTGTAAAACAGAAAGCTATTGTGAGGATGAATTTAGTCTCTTGAGATAGTGAATGACTCAGAATAAGTGCTCAGGGAATGTCAAATATCCTTATTTTCAGGTATTAAAATGTAGAGTTCTAGCAAGAAAATGGTCTCCAATATAAGCATTAAGTATGGTCTTAAAATTGTCAGTTATATTGAAAGAGATGATGAGTTTCAATTAAATGAATGGAGCATGCACAGGAGAAACAAGAGTAATAATAAATATTTTTTAAAAAAATATGTCGATGGGGCCAGAACGATATCACAGCGGTAGCATGTTTGCTTTGCACTCAGAGACCTAGGATGGACCTGGGTTTGATCCCCGGTGTCCCCTAAAGTCTCCCAAGCCAGAAGCGATTTCTGAATGCATAGTCAGGTGTAACCCTGAGCACTGCTGGGTGTGGCCCAAAACCAAAATAAAATAAAATAAAAACAGTATATTGAAAATAAACAATGTTACTTCAATGAAAAAAAAAGAAAAAGAAAAAAGATAATAACAGAAAAATATAGAATGGAAAGAGGGGAGGAAGGGAGGGATAGAGGAAGAAGAGATGAAGTAATGAAGGAAGGGAGGAAGAATAACAAGGGAAGAGAAAGAAGGGAAGAAAGAGATGGTAAGAAAGGAGAAATATACTGTAATATGTTAACCAAAATTTATCTAAATTTAGAATAAATTACTTGATATTGAATATATATGTATAACTTATTGAGGTAACTATAATAAGAATGC
Organism: Suncus etruscus; assembly: GCF_024139225.1. Classification (NCBI taxonomy): domain Eukaryota; kingdom Metazoa; phylum Chordata; class Mammalia; order Eulipotyphla; family Soricidae; genus Suncus; species Suncus etruscus. The sequence continues at coordinate 48,624,295 of NC_064859.1, read as the reverse complement.
TCCAGTATAAGTCAACAATAGTAAAAGTAAAACCAAATCACTCTCCTTCAAACTACTAGGCTTCTACACCAAAAAATAATGATGTCTGTAATAAAAAAGAGTTCCTATTGAGGCCAGATATATATAAAAGTAGGTAATGTTCTAGCAGCTCTCTTCCATGAAGTTTACTCAGTTCCATGTCCTAGAATTACCTATTATTCTCAGAGCTCCACTGGAAGTGTTCCCTAAGAATAGGATAAATTGTTTTTTGGAGAAGCGGGGTCACACTCAACGGCACTCAGGGATTACTCCTAGCTCGGCACTCAGAAATAGCTCCTGGCAGGCTCAGGGGACCATATGGGATGCCGGGAATTGAACCACCTCTGTCCTGGGTAGGCTGCTTGTAAGGCAAATGCCCTACCACTGTGCTTTCTCTTGGGCCCTAGCCAGGAAAAAGTTTTAAGCATTGTAGGGCCTGGTCAAATTAACAAACAAGACAGACACCCCACCACCACCCTGACTTCTAGAGCTCTTACTTCATACAATGGACAAAGGGCTAATACCAAGGATCTGCAAAGTACCCACAAAATTGAATAATAACTAACCTTCTCAGGAAATGGAAAAAGGATATGGTTCAACAATTATTCAAAACCATATGAAAATACACAAGTATGTGCAACATATTAACAGAGAATATGAACCACAGTGACATAGAGATAACACCCCACATTAGTGAATATATTTTATAATTTTAAAACTTAGATAAAATTAATAGTGTCTTGAATTGAGTTCTCTCAGGTGGAATGATAGTATAGCAAGTAAGATGCTTGTTTTGCATGTGACGCATGGCATCCTTATGGTACCCTATTCACACTAACAGCGATTCTGACCACAGAGAATAGAATAACTCTTGATCATCAGTGGCTGTGGTCCATAGAAAAAAGAAAAAAAAAAAGAAAAGTGAACCTTCAATTACCATTGATGGTTCTGTCATCTGTCTATCTTTCATTGAAAAGATTTTTGAAAGTTACTCCAACATATTAATAAATTTTTAGTTCTACTGCTGTGCATATATAATGGGAGCCCTAAGGCATTATTTCTCAAGTATATATTCACACCAAACATAATCTCAGAATAATTTATAAGGTGAAACCTGGAAAATTACCCAAGTTCTCAAAAAATAAATGAATTGAAAAGAGCATTAATTGCATATTTTACATACATAAATATATTTACATACATATATTACATACATAAATATACGTACAGGTATATGGAATATTATTCAGCTGTGAAAAATGAAGTTCAGAAATTTGCTGAAACTTAGATGGAACTGGAATAATTTATGCAAAGTGAAATATGACAAAATTAAAGAGAAAAATAAAAATGCCAGGGACATTAAGTATAGTGGGTAAAACACTTATCTGCATGCAGCTGATCTGGGTTTGATCTCTGGCATCCTTTTTAGTTCCTTGAATACTGCCAAAAGTGATTCCTGAGTGCAGAGCCAGAAGTAAGCCCTGAGAAGTGCCAGATGTGGCCCCAAAATAGCAACAAACAAAAAACTCAAAAAGACAAATAAAAATTAATTGATTCATATAAACAACACATATAAAATGATCCAAAGCTCTAGTCAATATAATTTAAAAAGATGTAAAAAATGTTTAAAGAAGGAACAAGGCATAATGGTGGAGAGAGCTAAAACTCTGGGATTAGTATGGTACAGTAGTCCTGCAAATATATTAGTATAAACACTTTTTGTATCCTGATTCCACAATAAAAATAAATGATTTTTAGAAATTTGCAGTGAATTGAATAAAATTTCAAACAAATGTCACAACAGTTGCATCATAGTTAATTTGGCCATAGATCATAACCAATATAAATTTTTTATGTTGAGTAAAAATGTATGTCACTAAATAGGCATCAATAGCATGGAGAAGTTATTTCTGTTAATTCTATGTTTGAGAAACTGACTCAGTCAAGATGAGTCAAAGAATAAAAAAATATTTTGTGTGAGATAAGAAGGAAAACTGGATGATTTGAAAGACGTATTTTACATACAGGAAGCCTGTGATAGTTTCTCAGTAATGCACAACCCCCTGAATTCACCCAGAAAAAAACTCCTGAGTAACTCACAGAGATTAGCCACTGAGAACTGTAAATTGTGGCCCCCAAACAAAAACAAGCAAACACAAAATATTCTTTGAGGCCTGAAATTAGTCTCTGTTCTGTCATATATGTTCCTATATATGGTATTATAAGTGATTTATCTTTTTGAAAATTATTTCTTCTTGTTTTTAATAAAGTATTAAATTATTTGATTTAAAATGATTTTGGAAGGCATAGTGTTATCAAGTGTTATTATATACACTATTTTAAGTGTGCAATCTTCATTGCATTCTTATGCTCTAGGCTGTGGGTCAAGTTGTTCACATTAATCTTATTTTATCTCATAACAGATTATGATCACATCCTTTTTTAGATGTTTTAGTGAAAGTTTTGGATAATGAGTAAGTTTTTTCAAGTTTCTGAGCTTGATTGTGATTAATATTCTAATTTTATCACCAATTCAATGGTGATGAAACTTAAATCATTGCTACTTTATACTTACAAGTATACAAAGATTAAGCTCATCCATTTTTACAGTCTCCTCACTAGAATATTTATCTACTAATAATAGTTTGTTACTATTCATTTCTTTTATGTTACTTTCTAAAAATGTAGAAGATTTGAGCAATCCAGTCCTGCAGGTTTAAATATATACCTTACTTAGACTTTAAAAGTATTGATTTGTTATTAAATGAAAATACATATGTAAACCAAAGGTAAATGAGGCATAAAGATGAGATGAAAATAGACCATTCTAGGGACTGGAATGATAATACAGGAAGAAGAAGCCTTGCCTTCCAAACCACTTATTCAGGTTCACTTCCAAGGACCCGATTTTTTTTTGTCTGAGACCTTCAAAGAGTAATCTCTGAAAATAGGCAGATGGAGCTCAAAGAGCCAAATAATAAAGACATAAACAAATAAACAAAAAATAGTAAAAGGTGATCTACATATAAGCTCAATTTTAGAAGCACCAAAAGCAAAAGTGGCTACAAAAAATAAATGCAAATTGTCTTGAATAACTACCTCATTTTACCAATTGAAGAAGAAATAATTTAGGGAAAACTCACTTGATATTTTATAAAAATGTCAATGAAGGGGCTGGAGCAATAGCTCAGATGTACGGTGTTTGCCTTACACGGACCAATCCAGGACAGACCTAGTTTGATCCCCAGCGTCCCATATGGTCCCCCAAGTGAGGAGCAATTTTTGAGCGCACAGCCAGGAGTAAATCTTGAGCATCACAAAGTGTGGCCCCCCAAAAACAAAACAAAAAACAAAAAAATGTCAATGAAGGGCACTTAATTAAAACCTAATATATGTATATATATGTATATGTATATGTATGGATATATATATATATATATTTGTGGTTTTTGGGTTACACCCAGCAGTGCTCAGGGGTTATTTCTGGCTCCATGTTCAGAAATTACTTCTGGCAGGCACAGGGGACCATATGGGATGCCAAGATTCGAACCGATGACGATCTGCATGAAAGGCAAACACCTTACCTCCATGCTATCTCTCCGGCCCAAAACCTAATATATTTTATGTGTTCAAGAAAAATGAGAAATTTAATACCATAAGTCATTTATTTAACTTAAACATATTTAAGGAAATTGCAAATATATGATATAATTTAATAATACCATGCAAAGTAATATGATATAGTGTAATATAATATAATGTAATAAAATATAATTTGCCCATAGTATTTAAGGTGAGGAGTAATGGGATTCTCAAAAGGATTGGTGCTAGAAGTCACCAGAACCACATTCAGTATTCTAAGGATTCAATTTTGGGCTTGCACATACCAGTAATATGTTCTTGTCCTTGCATCAACTTGCTAAGCCTGATACCACACATTTAATACTATTTCAGATCTTTTTCTTTAAGGTTACTTTTAAAATCCCATTTCTTAGTAGAAAGTAATTATTTTCCATCTTATTTTTTTATGTGTTTGAAATAGAAATTGCATGGTGAAAATATGTGGAGAGAGCACCTCATAAAATAAAGGGAGATAAATCAAACAACAAAGCAAAGATGTACTTGATTCCAAAATAGAGAATCAGACTCTGAGAACTTCAAGGGAAATCTTTGCTATGCCTGTCTGTGTTTTTTGAATACCTGAAGCTCTTCTCAGAGGCCTAGGGAGCTCAACCCAAAAAACTGCATTCTAAAGCTGCCCAGCAATGAGTAAGTAAAGTCTGGCTGTGGGGGTCACCAAGCAGTAAGCTAAGCCCTCTGGCCTATGGAGGCTCCACCCTGCTAACCTTTGATCACATTGAGGACTTCAAGGGAAATCTTTGCTGTGCCTGTTTGTGTTTCTTGAATACCTGAAGCTCTCCTCAGAGGCCTAGGAGCTCACTCCCAAAAAACTGTCAACTAAAGGCAGCAGAAGAGTGCTGCGGCTGCGCACCCTTTCTAACCAATGAACCCCACCACAACACGCAGGGAAAACCACACTACAAGTGTGACAATGGGGAGACCTTGCAGGCAAACACAATGCACAGAGAATGAAGACTATAGCTCGGATGACCTAAAAAATTCCAACCATCTGATTAACCTCTAGTATAAGGAACTTAGAATAGAAATATGGAAGATGTTTGTAAAACTCAAAGAAAGCATAGATCAATCTGAACAGAACACAAAGACAGAAATCAGAAAACTCCAAACTGAAAGAACAGATCTGAAAAACACAGTAGGTCAATTGAAAAACTAGTGGATGGCCTCTCCAGCAGGGTAACAGCAGCTGAGGACAGAATTGGCATACTGGAAAATGAGATGCAGAAAAACTCAACAATGCAGAAAAAATTGAAAAAGAATATTAAGACAAAGGATCAGGCAATGAAAAAAGTACTCAATGAATGTGAACAGATGAAAATAGAAATCTCGGATAAACTCAACAGAAACAACAAAAGAATAATTGGAGTCTAGAGGCCCAGGTAGGAGAACTCCAGGAAGAATCAACTGTCAAAGACATCATCAAAGAGATACTCCCAGAGTTAAAGACTACATGCAATCAAATCCCACATGCCCGAAGAGTACCAGCTAGAAGAGACCCAAAGAAAAACACCCCAAGACACAGCCTCATTACAGTGACAAATCCCACAGATAGAGATAGAATACTGAAAGCAGCAAGATCAAAAAGGGAAATTTCATTCAAAGGAGCATCCCTAAGACTTACAACAGACATGTCACAAGAAACTCTCAGGGTCAGAAGACAGTGGTGGGATATTGTGACAAGACTGAATGAAATGAATGCCTCACCAAGAATATTGCACCCAGCCCGACTCACATTCAGGTTTGAAGGAAGAATACATAGCTTCATGGATAAACAACAGCTCAGAAACTTCACAAATGTAAAAGGAGCCTTAAAAGAAAAACTGACAGGTCTACATTAAGACAAGAGAGACCAACAAACACAGAAACCTTATCTACAAAGATGACATTAAATCCTATGACAATTATCTCCCTCAATGGATTTTAGTCAATGGACTAAATTCACCCATTAAAAGACACAGATAGGCAAAATGGGCCAAAAAGATGAATCCAACCATCTGCTGCCTACAAGAAAAACACACCTGAATAGTCAGAGATAGACTCAAAATCAAAGACTGGAGGAAAATCATCCAAGCTAACAACACCCTCAAAAAATCTGGGGTGGCCATATTAATATCTGATGACACCAACTTTATACTTAGAAAAGTGATAAGGGACAAAGATGGACACTATGTACTAATCAAGGGATATGTGCAACAGGAAGAAATCAGACTATTAAACATATATGCACCCAATGAGTGACCAGCAAATTATTTAATACAATTACTAACAAATCTGAAAGAAGACATTAATAATAACACAATAATTGTGGGAGACCTCAACACGGCCCTATCAACACTTGATAGGTCAACCAGACTGAAACCCAACAAAAAATACTATTCCTGAAAAGAGTAATGGAAGAAAGAGGACTAGTAGATAGGACACTCCACCCAAAAGAAACCTGGATACACATTTTTCTCCAATGTACATGGGTCATTCTCCAGGATAGACTAAATGCTGACACATAAAACTTACCTGCATAAAATCAAGAGAACAGAAATCTTGCAGGCTACCTTTGCTGACCAGAAGGCTCTGAAATTAGATGTGAACTACAAAGGCACACAAAAGAAAACTTTAACAATCGGAAATTAAACAGCCTGCTACTGAACAATCAGTGGGAATGATATGAAATCAAAGAGGAAATCAAAACTTTCCTAAAAACAAATGATAAGGAAGACACAAACTGCCAGAATCTATGAGACACAGCAAAAGACGTCCTGAGAGGAAAATTTATAGCTTTACAAGAACATCAGGAAGGAAGAAGAAGCATACCTGAATAACTTAATGACGCAGCTCATAAAATTAGAAAATGACAAACAAAAGGAAACAAACATAGGGAGACAGAAGGAAATAACAAAGCTGAAAGCAGAAATCAATGAATTGAAAAACCAAAAACCAATCTGAAAGATCAACGAAAGCAGAAGTTGGTTCTTTGAAAAAAAAAATAAACAAGATTGATAGACCATTGGCAAAACTCACATAGAAAGAAAGAGAAAAAACTGATAACCCATATTAGAAGTGAAAAGGGGAGATCATGACAGATATTGCAGAGATCCAAAGAGTAATCAGAGACTACTTTGAGAAACTTTATGCTACTAAACATGAGAACCTAGAAGAAAAAAAATTCTTGGACACTTATAACCTTCCACAGTTAAGTAAAGAGGATGTAGCATATCTAAACACCCCCATCACTATTGATGAAATTGAAACTATAATCAAACATCTGCCCAAAAAGAAAAGCTCAGGCCCAGATGGATTTCCTAATGAATTATTCCAAATCTTTCAAGAGGAGCTACCACCAATCCTACCCAGCCTCTTCCCTGAAATTGAAAAAATGGGAACACTCCCAAACAGCTTTTATGAAGCCAACATCACCTTGATACCAAAACTAGACAGAGATGCTGCCAAAAATGAAAATTACAAAACAATATAACTGATGAATACAGATGCAAAGATCTTCAACAAAATCCTGGCAAATAGGATCCAATGCATCATCAAGAAGATCATACGGGCCCGGAGAGATAGCACAGTGGCGTTTGCCTTGCAAGCAGCCGATCCAGGACCAAAGGTGGTTGGTTCGAATCCCGGTGTCCCATATGGTCCCCTGTGCCTGCCAGGAGCTATTTCTGAGCAGACAACCAGGAATAACCCCTGAGCAACGCCGGGTGTGGCCCAAAAACCAAAAAAAAAAAAAAAAAAAGAAGATCATACACTAAGACCAAGTAGGTTTTATCCCAGGAATGCAAGGATTGTTTAACATCCATAAATCTATCAACATCATACACAACATAAACAAGAAGAAAAATAAAAATCACATGATCATATTAATAGACGAAGAGAAAGCATTTAATAAGGCCCAACACCCATTCTTGATGAAAAAAATCTCTCAGCAAGATGGGAATGGAAGGAACCTATTTCAATCTAGTTAAAGCCATCTACAACAAGGCAATGGCAAATATTATCCTCAATGGAGAAAAACTAAAAGCCTATCCTTTAAATTCTGGTACAAGACAAGGCTGTCTGATCTCACTACTCCTCTTCAACTTAGTACTGGAAGTTCTTGCTATAGTGATCAGGCAAGAAAAAGATAACAAGGGAATCCAGATAGGAAAGGAAGAAGTGAAGCTCTCACTGTTTGCAGATGACATGATACTCTATTTAGAAAACCCTAAAAACTGTATCAAAAATCTTTTAGAAACAATAGACTCATATAGCAAGGTGGCAAACTACAAAATTAACACACAGAAATCAATGGACTTTTTATACACCAATAATGTTAGGGAAGAGATGCACGTCAAGAAGGTGATCCTATTCACATTAGTGCCACACAAACTCAAATACCTTGGAGTGAACTTGACCAGAGATATGAAGGACCTATACAAACAAAACTGTAAAGCCATACTCCAAGAAAAAAGAGGACACACGAAAATGGAAACATATACCCTGCTCATGGCTTGGCAGAATTAACATCATTAAAATGGCAATACTCCCCAAAGCATTGTACAGATTTAATGTGATCCCTCTAAAAATATCCATGACATTCTTCAAAGAAGTGGATCAAACACTTATGAAGTACATCTAGAACAATAAACACCCTCGAATAGCTAAAGCACTCCTAGGGAGAAGGAAAATGGGAAGCATTACTTTCCCCAACTTTAAACTGCACTACAAAGCAATAGTTATCAAAACAGCATGGTATTGGAATAAAGACAGACCTTCAGATCAGTGGAATAGGCTTGAGTTCTCAGATAATCTTCCCCAGACATACAATTACCTAATTTTTGACAAAGGAGCAAGAAATCCTAAGTGGAGCGGGGAAAACCCCTTCAATAAGTGTTGCTGGCAGAACTGGTTAGCCACTTGCAAAAACGGAATATAGACCCCAGTTAACATCATGTAGTAAGGTAAAATCCAAATGGATTAAAGATCTTGATATCAGACCTGATACCATAATGTATATAGAACAACAAGTCAGTAAAACACTCCATGACATTGAGACTAAAGGCATCATCAAGGAGGAAACTGCACTTTCTAAAGAAGTGGAAGTAGAGATAAACAGATGGGAATATATTAAACTGAGAAGCTTCTGCACCTCAAAAGAAATAGTGCCCAGGATACAAGAGCCACCCACCATGTGGGAGAAACTATTCACCCAACACCCATCAGATAAGGGGCTAATATCCAAAATATACAGGGCACTGACAGAACTTTACAAGAAAAAACATCTAATCCCATCAAAAAATGGGGAGAAGAAATGAACAGACACTTTGATAAAAAAGAAATACAAATGGCCAAAAGGCACATGAAAAAATGCTACTCATCACTAGTCATCAGGGAGATGCAAATCAAAACAATGATGAGATACCATCTCACACCATAGAGATTATCATACATCACAAAGAATGAGAACAGTCAGTGCTGGCAGGGATGTGGAGAAAAAAGGAACTCTTATCCACTGCTGGTGGGAATGCCATCTAGTCCAACCTCTATGGAAAGCGATATGGAGATTCCTCCAAAATCTGGAAATTGAGCTCCCATTCGACCCAGCTCTTCCACTCCTAGGGATATACCCTAAGAACACAAGAATACAACACAAAAACCCCTTCCTCACACCTATATTTAGTGCAGTACTATTCACAATAGCCATGCTCTGGAAACAACCAAGATGCCCTTCTACAGACAAATGACTAAAGAAAATGTGGTACATATACACAATGGAATACTATGCAGCCATCAGGAGAGATGAAGTCATGAAATTTTTCTATACATGGATGTACATGAAATCTCTCCTGCTGAGTAAAATAAGTCAGAGGGAGAGAGAGACACACATCTGTGGGTTTTAAGAAAAATAAAAATCGTTTTTTAACAATCCTCAGAGACAATGAGAGGAGGACTGGAACTTCCAGCTCACTTAATGAAGCTCACCACAAAGAGTGGTGAGTGCAGTTATAGAAATAACTACACAGAGAACTACCAGAATCATGTGAATGAATGAGGGAACTGGAAAGCCTATCTGGAGTACAGGTGGGGGTGGGGTGGGATGGAGGGAGATTTGGGACATTGGTGGTGGGAATGTTGCACTGGTGAAGGGGGATATTCTTTACATGACTGAAACCTAATCACAATCATACTTGTAATCAAGATGTTTAAATGAAAAAATAGAGAATCACCAGAAAGTAAAGGCAAAAATGTTTCACATTTAAAGTGAGTATTGCATGCAAGTCCAGAATCAACTGTCATGAAATAAAAAAGATTTACACCCAAATAAAGAATGAGGAAAATTTTAGAATGGATTTGCTGAGCTTTTAATTTTTGGAAGTGTATATTATCTGCAGAATATCTATGAATGCTATTGGTTAACACATTTACAGATGAATATGTATTCATTCTTGGTGAATATTTTTAAAGATAGTCCCTAAATTATGGTTTATAGATAAATACTTAATTCTTCCTTAAGTTAGAAACTTACATTTAATAACATCTTAAACTTGTTAAATGATAGTTCCGCTAGTCATTTGTTTAATATACATATAAAAGAATAAATTATTTACCTTCTACAAATGTTCAATGCTTATTACTATAACCAACGATCTTAGTGTTTATCTCCTTTGACAATGAACATGTTTTAAAATTTTTGCAGACTTATATACAAACTGATTATGTGAACCATCAATCAAGCTCACTTATACTCAAGTCACTTTCATTTAAGATTATTTAGTCCTACTAGAAAAATAATGTGTACCTTGCATATTTTTCTAATTTATATATAAAAATTGTTCAAAGTTATTTTTACTGAATTGGTTTTATGCCTTAGATTACCTATATTAATTTTTATATTTACTTTCAATGTTTTTATTAGGTTTCTCCATATATACATATATGTATGTATGTATTTATATCTGATTCTGGGTAAAACTATGGCTTTAATATTAATTTTACTTTTGTGATTATCAACCTCTCTTGTTCATTGTATTAATGAAAACAATATGTCAAGATCCTTGGCTAAAAATTGTAAAGTGAACTAATTTTAATAAAGATTTTCACTAGTCTGCGAAGCCCTTCAAATATTCTTTTTTTCTTTTCTTATTGATAAAGAGGAACATCAGGCTTGGGAGGCTGATTCTAAACCAAATACTTAAAAAGAGAACATGCACACATTCAAGTCAGCTGTCATTGTTAGAATAAAATACAAAGCAACTCACATGTTTCCCTTGTAAACAGGCAGAGCAATTTTCTCCTGCACTCCTGTTCCTCTGCTTTGAGATTAATCTATGATAAGCAGAGGACCTGTAGATGAATAGCACTTCAGATATAAAACCGCCTGGTGTTTATATACAGTGAAAGGATGACTGAAAAGAGCTTGTTTTTATTTTTGAATCAATGAAAATTATCTCAGAAAGGCTACAAAGTCTTCTATATTTTCGAAAATATCCCTAATTATTTTCCTTAAACTTTGTTTTAAAATGTGATTTATAGAAAGCATTATGTAATTAAATTAACTTTTTTTATAAAACTGAATTAGATTTATATAAATAAGAGCCTACTTTATATAAACATGACTTTAAATGAAATGTGAACTCACTAATGATCATAGTAACAGAACACTGAAAGAAATAGGAAGGGTTTTTTTTTATTAGCAGTTAATAACTGATGCTAAAACTCTCGGGACTACTCCTGTCTGTATTTAGGGAACTCTCCTTGCATCACTCCAGGGTCTATGTGGTTCAGAGAACTGAGACACGCTCCATGCCAGAGAAGTGCCATACCAATTGTACGGTTTTCTGCCCCTAGTGTCCTGATTTTTAGTGACTTAAATGATGAGCAAAGTAGCAGGACCCTTAAACCAACTGCTTCAATATATTCTATCATGTATGGAATATTTAGTATATACTAGAGCTTCTGTGAATTTTTCATGCAACTTTTATCTCCTACCAATTCTCAAAATACCCTAACAAGAACATACTATAAATGATTTCAGAAAAATAAAATTCAGCGAAGTTAATCAAAGTGCAAAAGATCACTGGCAAAGACAAATAACAGACCACTGTAAGGTAGATTGGATGCAAATTTCTTTACTGCAAGCAGTTTCACTGCAGACATTATCATTGTATAAGGTAATTTTTCATATAGATCAAAGCATGATAAAAAGAGGGTTGTTTAAAAATAGATGAGACTTTTATTGAGAACACATATTCACTCAAATGGCTATTTTACTTTTTGATCAGAAAAAAATATAAAAGAGTATGAAAGGGTACAAAAGGGTCCAGAAAGATAGCACAGCGGAAGGGTGTTTGTCTTGCAAGCAGCCGACTCACGACTGGTGTTGGTTCAAATCTGGGCATCCTATATGGTACCTCGTGCCTGCCAGGAGCGATTTCTGAGCAGAGAGCCAAGGGTGACCCCTGAGCGCTGCTGGGTGTGGCCCCAAACCCAAAAACAAATAAACAAAAGGTACAAAAATAGCAATGAATAATAAAATTAGATATAAATATATTTTTAAATATTTATGTATTCTCAGAACTACAAACATTTCAATGTACTAGAAAATATGTAGAGACTATGACAATACTTTGCAAATATATGTTGTTTTTTTTTTTTTTACGAGTTGTTTCAAAGTTCTTGCATTTTTGGATCATAGCATTAGCATTATACATTTTGGGGTATATTGAGTGAAATATTAGTGAAAAGCCAGATTACAGACTAATATATTGGATAGTATATTGATAAGATATTGATTTGAAAGAATTTGTTTCTTGTTTGATTAATTGAGAGATAAGTTTCATTTTTTTCTTTATTTTGTGGGGTTCACAGCTGGCGGCACTTAGGATTTTCTCCTGGCTCTATGCTCATTAAATCACTCCTGTCATGCTCGGGAACCATATGGAATGCTGTGGATCAAAGCAGGATCACCCGAGGGTTGGCCGAGTGCAAGGCAAACGCCCTACCTCTGTGCTATCGCTCCATACCCCTGGCTAATGGATAAATATAAAAAAAAAAGCCTGACAATAATTTTATTTATTTTTCATGACAACACTGCCTACATGTTTATGAGTTATGGAGACAAAGTTGCCTCCCCTGAAACTTTCAGTGACATGACAATGATGACCAGATACAAATCTATGTAGGGTTTTAGGTGTATGTTTTCATTGACTCTTTTTGTCACTTTAAATATATATTCATATTTCTGGGCTACCTATTTATAAATAAACTTGATGGGAAAGAAATTTCTTTTTCTGTGGAACTGATTAAAAAAAAAAACAAGAACAGCAGCAGCAACTGAGACTCAGAAAACTTGAATAAAAACTCAGGATTATGCACTATGGTGGTATTAAGAAAATATCAGTAATCACTACTAATTCCTAGTTCATAGATCTAACAATATAGTGCTTTTTATATGTATTTTATATTTTATTAATTCATATAAATATGTATATTTATATATTTTATATAATGTTTATATATTAAATATATATTTTATATGCTATAACAATATAGACCATATATTTCTCAAAGTAGGCACACTTTTAATATTTTCCATTTCATCTATTTTTAATTCTTGATTGAAAACCAAATCTGCATTGTTACTAATTTTATAAAACAATAGTGAAAATGATGAAAGGATGTATTTCTTTGGTCCAAAGGAACAAGTTTAATAAAAGAATACTATAATAACTCCTATATTTTATAATGAAGTTATTGTAGAAACTCATAAAAAAGACAGGTATTTCAGTTCACTGCAGGTTAAAACTATTATTATTTTCAAAAACTACATACTATAGAAAACTGAGAATGGTTAGATGAGAAAAAAGACTAGTGATTGAGGTTAAAAACTTTTACATTACGAAGCAAAAAAACAATGAGTGATACAATTTACTTGGAACGACTTTAGGATGAATTTTTAGAAATTAGAAATATTTGAAATGTGGATGTCACTAAATGATGAGGACATACTATCCAGAACATGAATAATCTGTTTCAGGTTAAATTATACAATATGCAAGTGTTTTGTTTTCTATTAAGAAAATACAGTTAAAAATAAAAACTTTGACTTGTAAATAATATTTTATAGAAAATAAATCATTTTACCACAGGATGTGTTGTATCATTTTCAACTTACTGAATTTCTTAAGCAAATGGAGAAATAGGAGTAGTCATAAAAGAGAAAATATTGTCGTGGGAATAAAAATAAGAACTTTTGAAAGAAATTGGCAATAATGAAATTAGTTACTAGGTAAGAAATGGTCTATAAAGTCAAACTAATGTAAAAGTCAATATAAAATATTCATGTAATACAACCTGTAATTTTAAATTCATTTTTACTTTTTTTCTATAGCTATGCATAGGATTTTATTGTGGTTCTCTGCTTAGAGAGCAATCCTAATGGTGCTTGAGAGACCATAGCCTGTGCTAGAAATCAATATGGGTCAGTTGCATGCAAGATAGGGCTCTCACATTCTCTCCTATCTCTCTGGCCTTGGAATGACATGGTTATAATATTATTTCCTAAAATAAAACAAAAATGTGCGTGCATGCATTTATTTCCATTGCTCAAACAAGAGATATTAATAAGGTTATAAATTATAACAAGTCATTTTTCTTTACTCTGCAGCTGTGCTTATCCCTTAATCAATATATACCAGCACACACATGTAGAAAAAAAAACACACTGCAAGAACACTATGAGAAAGTATTGCAGAACACTATCATTCTTAGAGAATGATGATAGATCTGAAGACCCCAAAAAAGTACCAGCTACCTACATAGCCTCTGTAAGAAAAACTTTAAAGAGGAAATATGGAGGATATTTAAGGAGCTCAAAGAATCCATAAAACGAATGGAACAAACTAGAAATAAGAATCAAAAGGACATGAAAGTAGAAATAAGAAAATTCCAAATCTAAATATCAGTGTTAAAAATCTTAGTAGCCAAAATGAAAATATCACAGGAAAGCTTCTCCAACAGAAAAACAGCTGCTGAAGACAGAATCAGTGAGCTGGAAGATGAAATGTATAACAACTACATACAACAGAAGAGTCTGGAAAATAGCAATAAAACAAACACAAAAATCACAAAGAATGTCAACAGATAAAAAGAGAGGTCTGTGATAAACTCAATAGAAACAACATAAGATCATTGGAGTCCCAGAGGCCCTGAAAAAAATATGCAAGAAAAATCAACAGTTAAGTAGATTACTGCAAAAAGCTCCCAGAGCTAGAGTGCATACAAACAAAATGTATATGCCCCAAAATTACTGGCTAAAATATTCAAAGAAAAATACCCCAAGTCTCATCCTACTCACAATAATGAATCCCACAGATAGAGATGGAATACTGAAGGTAGCAAGGTCAAAAAAAAAAAAAGAAAGAAAAAGAAAAGAAAGAAAGAGGGCCCGGAGAGATAGCACAGTGGCGTTTGCCTTGCAAGCAGCCGATCCAGGACCTAAAGTGGTTGGTTCGAATCCCGGTGTCCCATATGGTCCCCCGTGCCTGCCGGGAGCTATTTCTGAGCAGACAGCCAGGAGTAAGCCCTGAGCACTGCCGGGTGTGGCCCAAAAAACAAAAAAAAAAAAAAAAAAGAAAAAGAAAAGAAAGAAAGAAAGAAAGAAAGAAAGAAAGAAAGAAAGAAAGAAAGAAAGAAAGAAAGAAAGAAAGAAAGAAAGAAAGAAAGAAAGAAAGAAAGAAAGAAAGAAAGAAAGAAAGAAAGAAAGAAAGAAAGAAAGAAAGAAAGAAAGAAAGAAAGAAAGAAAGAAAGAAAGAAAGAAAGAAAGAAAGAAAGAAAGAAAGAAAGAAAGAAAGAAAGAAAGAAAGAAAGAAAGAAAGAAAGAAAGAAAGAAAGAAAGAAAGAAAGAAAGAAAGAAAGAAAGAAAGAAAGAAAGAAAGAAAGAAAGAAATTACATACAAGGAGTATCTTTAAGGTTCATAGCAGATTTCTCAAAAGCAATACTCAAGAAAAAAGGCAGTGGTGGATATAGTGAAAGAACTCAAAGAAGTGAGTTTTGTCAAGAATACTTTACCCATCCAGACGTACATTCAAATTTGAAGAAAAGATACACAACTTCACAGAAATACAACAGCAAAGGATCAGAGACTCATAACCAACAGTAAAAAACTGAAATATCTATGTTAAGGCAAATCAGGCCCAACAAGCCCAACACAATATTACAAAATGATGACACTAAATCCCATGACAATAATCTCTCTCAATGTCAATTGACTAAATTCACCTGTTTAGAAATACAGAGTAGTAAAATATAGATCAACATGTTGAATTCAACATTTTAAGGCTTCCAAGAACTATATTTGAATAGTCAGAGCAAACATAGATTGAAAATCAAAGACTAGAGGACAATCATTCAAGCAAACAACTCATTTAAAAAGGGAGGAGTGGCCATACCTATTATCATATGACACATATTTTATACTTAAAAAGGCAACAGGAATAGAGATGGACACTACTTAATAATCAAAGGATATGTGCACAGAGAAGAAATTACACTCATAAACGTATATACAACCAATGAGGGACCAGCAAATATTTAAAACAATTGCTGACCAATCTCAAGAAAGACATCAATAATAACACAATAATATTAGGAGACTTCAACAATACACTAACTCTGAAGAAAGATATGGAAGTGATATAGATGATAGATAGATATATAGATAGATAGATAGATAGATAGATAGATAGATAGATAGATAGATAGATAGATAGATACATAGATACATAGATAGATAGATAGATGTTTTCATACAAAAAAATTAGAAACAGGTTCTTCTCCAATGTGCATGTGCAGAAGAAGATAGACTACATTACTTGCTGGTCCATAAAACATACCTCCATAAAATCAAAAGGATAGAAATGGTAAGAACTGCCTTCTCAGAAATTAATGCACTGAAATTAAAGGTGAATTAAAAAAGAAATAAAAAAATCTTGAAAATCTGAAAATTAAACGACTTAGTATTGAACAACCATTGGGTCATAAAATAAATCGAAGTGGAAATCAAAAGTTTTCTTAAAACAAATGATAATGAAGAATCAAATTATCAGATTTTTGGGGACATGGCAAAAGCATTATTAAGAGAAAAATTTATAGTGTTAAAAGAATTCATCAGGAAGGATGATGGGGCCTACAAAAATAATTTAATGGCATAGCTTAAAAATTTGGAAAAAGAACAAAAAATTTAACCAAAATTAGCAGATGGAAGCAAATAATAAAATTAGAGCAGAAATTATGAACTAGAAAAACAATAAAACAATCAAAAGATCAATGAAAGCAAAAGTTGGGTCTTGGAAAAAATAAACAAGCTAGACAAATTATTATCCAAACTCACAAAAAAGAGGAAGGTAACTTAATCTGCTAAAAATAAAAATGGAAATGGATAGATTACTACAGAAACTACATAAATTAAAGGGTAAACAGAGGTTGCTTTGAGAAGCTCTCTGCCACAAACATGAGAACCTGGAATAAATGGATAAATTATTGTACTCCTATAACCTCTCAAGGTTAAACCAAAATGATATGCCCTATCTGAACAGACCTATAACTATTGAAGAAATAAAAATGTTAATCAAAAACTTCCCCAAAACAAAAGTCATGGCCCAGATGGATTCACTAACGATTTTTATAAAGTCTTCAAGAGGACCTACAGACAATCATTCTCAGGCTTTTTCAAGAAATTGAAGAAATAGAAATGCATCCAAATAGTTTTTATGAAGCTAACATCACCCTTATATCAAAAGCAGAGAGAGATGCCAAAAAAGAGAACAAAAGACTAATATTCCTAATGTACACAAATGTAAAGATCCTCATCAAGATCCTAGCTAACAGAATTCAATGTCTCATTAAGATGGTCATACAGTATGACCAAGAAGGATTCACCAGAGATGCAAGGATGATTTAACATATTCAAGTCAATCAATTAAACTCCATATCTACAGTAGAAAAATTAAAAACCATAGAATTATATCAGTAGAAACAGAAAAAATATTTAATAAATTCCAATACACTTTTATGACAAAAACTCTCAATAAAATGGGAATGGAAGGAATTTTTCTCAATATAGTTAGTACATATATCTCAAACCGTGGCAAGTATTTCTTCTAAAAACTGGCACAAGACATGGTTACCCCCTCTTTTCTCTCTTATGAAAAATAATGAAAGTACTTGCCATAGCAATTAGATAAGAAAAATATATCAAGTGCATCATTTAGGAAAGGAAGAAGTCAAGCTCTCACTGTTCACAGAGGACATAATGCTATATTTAGAAAACTCTAAAGATTCTACTGAAAAGCTTCTAGAGGAAACAATTTGTATAGAAAAGTAAGAGGCTACAAAATTAGCACAAAAATCAATGTCCTTCTTATTTACAAATAATGATAAAGAAAAAGACATTTAAAACATTTAAATAGACATTTAAAAATAATCCCATCCATAATAGTAAAACCTAAAGTAAAATACCTAAGTGTAAATTTAATCAAGAGTGAAAGTCATACAAAGAAAACTACAAAACATTGCTTTAAGAAACAAAAGAGGACACAAGAAAATGGAGAAATGTCTCCTAGTCATGAAATGAGAGAATCATCATTATTAAAATGACAATATCTCCCAAAGTATTGTACAGGTTTATTGCAATCCCTCAAAGGATAAGCATGACATTCTTCAAAGAAGTGGATCAAACACTCATTTAATTCATTTACTGCATAGAAAACAAAAGCCATTCACAGAATGGGAGAAACTGCTCACCCAATACACATCAGTAAAAGGGCTAATGTCAAAAATATACAAGATACTGACAGAAATTAACAAGAAAAAAACAACTAACTCTATCAAAGAATGGCGAGAAGAAATGAACAGGCACTTTCTTAAAGAAGAAATACAATGGGCCAAAAAAACATAAAAAAATGCTCCACATCACTAATCATCAGGAGATGCAAATCATAACAACAATAAGGTACCATCTCAATCCACAGAGACTGGCACACATCACAACGAACAAGAACAATCAGTGCTGGCTGGGATGTGGAGAGAAAAGAACTCTTAATAATTGATGGTGGGAATGCCATTTAGTTCTGTCTTTTTATGAAACAATATTGAGATTCCTCAAAAGACTGGAAATTGAGCTCCCATATGATCCAGCTACACCACTCTTAGGGATATACCCTCGGAACACAAAAATACACCTATATTCATTGCAGCACTATTTACAATAGACAGACTCTGGAAACATCCAAAATTCCCTTTAATAGATGAATGGCTAAAGAAACTGTGGTACATAAATACAATGGAATACTATGCAGCCATCAGGAGAGATGAAGTTATAAAATTTTCCTAACATGCATGTACATGGGATCTATTATGCTGAGTGAAATAAGTCAGAGGGCTAGAGATAGACACAAAATATACACAGAATGGTCTCATTCAACTCTGGGTTTTAAGAAAAATAAAAGACAGGAGAAACCCCTGAGCACTGCCGGGTGTGGCCCAAAAACCAAAAAAAAAAAAAAAAAAAAAGAAAAGAAAAAGAAAAGACATTATTGTAATAATGCCCAAAGACAATAGAGATGAGGACCAGAAAAAACAGCTCACAATATGAAGCTCACCACAAAGAATGGTGTGTGCAGTTAGGGAAATAATTACACTATTAACTACCATAACAATCTTAATCTTTAAGACAAGCTTAAAGAGTGCCTCAAATATGGGCAGGGGTGGAGAAGGAGGAAGGGAGGCATCGGTGGTGGGAATGTTGCACTAGTGAAGGGGGATGTTCTGTTTATGACTGAAATCTTTTAATTCATTTTGAAGAAAAAAACACCAACAAGTTGTGAAATCAACCATTAAAAAAGAAGATGGAAAGCATCACTTTTACCAACTTTAAATTATTTTACAAAGCAATAGTCATAAAAATAGCATGGCATTGGATTGAAGAGAGAACTTCAGATCAATGAAGTATACTTAAATATTTAGAGAATCACTTCCAGAAACACAATAAATTAATATTTGATAATGAAGTTAAGAGGCAAAATGGAGCAAGGAAATCTTCAATAAATAGTGTTGTGACAACTGGTCAACCACATGCAAAAACGTGAACTCAGACCTATATCTAATACCATGCACAAAGGTCAAATCAAAAGGGATTAAATCCTTATATCAGACCTGAAACTGTAAGCTTCATAGAAGAAAACATTGGCAAAAAAATCCCATGACATTGAATCTAAGGGCATCGTCAATTATGAAACACAACTGTCCAAACAAGTGGAAACAGATAACAAATGGGACTATATTAAACAGAGAAGCTTCTGTACCTCAATGAAAACTGTGACTAGGATACAAAGACCACCCATGGAATGGGAGAAAATATTCCCCCAAAACCTATATGATAAGGGATTAGTATCTAAGATATTCTAGGTACTGACAGAACTTTACAATAAAACATTTATAACCCCATCAAAAAATGGGGAGAAAAATAATTAGACATTTTCTCGAAGATAAAATGCAGATGGCCAAAAGTCACATGAAAAATTATTCATAGCACCAATCATCAAGGAAATGTAAATCTAAATAACAATGAGGTATTATCCCATGCCATGGAAACTAGCACACATCACAAAGAACAAGAATACCCAGTGCTAGTGGGGATGCTGGGAGAAAGGCACTCTCCTTCACTGCTGGTAGAAATGCCATCTTGTCAAATATTTCTGGAAAATGACATGGATATTCCTCAAAAGCTAGAAATTGAGCTCCCATATGATTCCACAATACCACTCCTAGGCATATAATCTAGGAACACATAAACAACACAAAAATCCTTCTACACCCCTATGTTTATTGCAGTGCTATTTACAATAGACAGAATCTGGAAACAACCCAGGTGCCTAACAACAAGGCAAAAAGATGTGTGGCTTAAAAACATTTACACAATGGAATACTATGCAGCTCTTTGGAAAATGAACTTATAAAATTTGCCTATACACGAATGAACATGCCAACTATTTTGCTTAGTGAAATGAACCAAAGCAAGAGGGACAGACATAGAATAGTATCACTCATCTCTGGGATATAAGAAAAATAAAAGACAGTATGAAAATAATATCCAGAGACAAAAGAGATGTATGCTATGAGGGTCATCTCATGACATGTAGCTTGCCACAAAGAGCAATGAGTGCAGCTAGAGCACTAACCCAATGATAACTACCGTGACAATGGTAGTGAAGGAGAGAGGCAGAATAAAAACCTCTCTAATAGGCAGAAGGTTCTGATGGGGAAGGGAATTAAGGGGGGGGGGGGCATTGGTTGTGGAAAGATTGCACTCGTGAAGGGTGGTGTACATTTTTTGACTAAAATCCAGTATCAACATTTTGTAAACACTGATTAAATAAAAAAAAAAGCATACATTACACTTTTAATCCAAAATCCTATAAAAAGGCATTTATTTTTCTTAAGATAAATTGAAAAATAAAAGTTTTGAAATTTGAATCTTTCCATAGGTAGTAAATTATTTCCTATGAAGATATTACATAAATAGTGGAGTGTGTGTCTGTGTGTAGACCTGCAGATGTGAAGTTTATTTTAGTGAGCAGTATTCTTTAAATTCAGAACTACTACATGCAGTTAAAAATTTACAGTACATGTGGAGTACTATCATATATTATTTATCATTATAAATATTCAGGGACAAAATATCACTGAACACATATCTCAAGGTATCATTATAGCCTTTTGGGTCACTTCAGAGTAAAATGTTCTTGAGTTACCATTTGTGGAATTAACAATTCATACCAGCCACTGAAAGTAGTCTCACTAATTAATTACAATTGCTGGTAGTATGTATAGAACAAAATTAAGACAGAGAAGAAGGCTGGCATAGTACCCGTAGTACTAATTTTGAGTCTTTAAGATCTGGAAATTATTTTCATGCAGGAATGAGTTTAATTCAATAAGAAATAAATATCTTCTAGTCCTGACAAAATATTCTCTCTGTTTTTTCCACTGAAACTCGTTCCTTCAAGAAATGCAATGAATGTTATAGGGTTCAACAAAGATGTCACTCTCCATTGAACACAGATATTCACTCACTTACTTTCTGTAACTGTTGATATCATAAAAATCTTAACTGAGTAGCTCCTTGTAAACAGTTCTTCTCTGACCTCTCCTGACATGTCTCCTTGATGAGGAGCCACTTGCATCCAGTCATGAGTTACTAGAGAGGTAAAGTGACTAACTCTATTTAAGAATTCAAGAATCAAATATGTAAATAATTGGAAGCATGGGCATGACTATACCATAGATCAATGCTCCCCACTGAAATTCTTCATTTCCTTTTCTGTCTTTATATTGCTGAACCCATTCAAGCTCCTCAGTTAAAATTTTGCCTATATTCTTAATTTCAATTCTTTCCTCAGTAAACTGATCTAAATAGTCTTTGGCACACATTTCTGAAGAAGATGACTTTAAAGATGAAAGTTGGAGCCATGTTAGAAACCAACCAGCTTGCATAGAGAATGCATCCCTCATTGGTAAAAAAGTTACATTAGCAGCATTATACTGTTCTAGTAGTATAACTGTAACTTGCAAACTGGGGAGTGCCCGGTGCATTAATTGGATGCGTAATTGAGTGTTTAAGAAATTTTGGGATGGGGCCAGAACGGTGGTGCAAGCTGTAGGGCGTCTGCCTTGCCCACGCTAACCTAGGACGGACTACATTTCATCACCACCACCCCTCCCCGCCGCGTCCCATATGGTTTCCCAAAATCAGGAGTGATTTCTGAGTGCATAGCCAGAAGTAACCCCTGAGTGTCACCTGATGTGGCCCCAAAACAAAACAAAACAAAAAGAAAATTTGAGAAATTAATTTAAAATTCTTGGATAGCAGAATTAATAATTTTATTGGGTACTAGTTGCAGGATTAAAAAGAGGAAGAGAGTTAATTCCCAGTTGAAAACTAACAGTGAAATGAAATCTAGAGGGATTCTTTAGTAGTAACTTAAACATTCTCCTCTTTCTTTTTAATTGTTATGAAGGGGAGTATAAAATAATAGAACAGTGTATAAAGCTCTTGCCTTGCATGTGACTGACCAGGGTTTGATCTACCTCATTCCCTACCAGGAGTAATTCCTGAATGAAGAGCCAGGAGTAATTCCTGAACATCACTAAGTGTGGACCCCTCCAAAAAAAAAAACAAAAGAAATACATAAATATATAAATAAAATAATTTTTGGTTACACCCCTTCATATTTTTTTGCAGGTGGTATAATACTATATTTAGAAAATTCTAAAGATTCTACAAGAAATGCCAAGAAACAATAAACATAAAGAATCAGACTATAAAATCAACATGAAAAATCAATGGCATTTCTATATGCAGAAAATAAAATTGATTCAAGAGAAATTTTAAAACAATACAGTTTACAAATGCAGCTCAAATAAAAACACATAACTAGGAATCAACTTAAAAACAAAGGTAAAAAGACTTGTACAAAATAATAAAATAATTAATGAAAAGAACATACAAAGAATGGAAATACTCCCCATTCATGGATTGAAAGGATTAGTAATGCCAATATACAATCTTGCCCAAAATACTATGTAGATTCAATGCAGTTTATATAAAAATGCCCATGACATTTTTAAAAGAAGAAACAGACCATAAACTGCTGAAGTTTATATGAAATAATAAAATCTGCAGGATAGCAAAAGTAACCCTGGGAAAGAAGATAGGGTGCTTCTCTTTCCCCAACTTTAAATTATACAATAAAGACTTAGAAATCAAAGCAATAGTTTTTTAAAGGTCTTTAAAGTCTCAAAAATTTCAAACTATTTTATGTCTCTCTTTCTCCATTTTAATGTCTTGCAGATAGCAAACCATAATTCATCTGAATCGATAGCTAAAGTGAGTAATTACAAAAAAATATAGCAAATTTAAATCTTTAAAGTAGAGGTATATTTTTATAAATAAATAAAACTATTAGCATTAATTTTTTCATATAAACAAAATTTTCTGTTCATACTACTAGAAAATTAAATATTTTATTTTATGTAACAAAAAATTTTGTTTCTATATGGTGTATGTTATGGTGTATGCTATATATAGATATATAATTAATAAGATAATGCTATCAGAGCTATTGTAGATATGTGTCTGTATGCATCTCTACAAATATTTTTTTAATTTTTTTATTTAAACAACTTTATTACATACATGATTGTGTTTGAGTTTCAGTCATGTAAAGAACACCACCCATTACCAGTGCAACATTCCCATCATCAATGTCCCGAATCTCCCTCCTCCCCACCCAACCCCCACCTGTACTCTAGAGAGGCTTTCTATTTCCCTCGTACATTCTCATTATTAGGATAGTTCAAAACGTAGTTATTTCTCTAACTAAACTCATCCCTGTTTGTGGTGATATATATATACATACATATATATATATACATATATATATATTTGAGATCTACCAAGCTACTCTCAGTCATGCTGTGGGTGAGATGTGTGTTTTAACACAGTTTTAAGATTGTGTGAAATAAGATGCGAGGACTCATATATGTGAAGTATGTGTTTTATCTCGATCTCATTAAGGGATGAAACTGAATAATATTGATAATAGTAGTGAAACAATATGAGGTTAAATTCTTATTCATGGAATGTAGCCTTATTAAAAGTAATCTTATGAAGGAAAAATGTATGACCTATGTTTATATGTTAGAATAATTTGTGTATATATACTTAAAATATAAAGTATTCATAAACTTCTAAGTTATCCTTAGATGTAGATATCCAATAATAGAATCTCCCTTTTAAATGGTAAGTTGTTTTTTGTTTATAAGCATAGTAAAGTTTCAGTAATTTGCAGGAAAGATTGCAAACAAGTAAGAATCTATAAATGTTTCTATTTTAAGTCATAAATTAATAATTGGGGTTAAATTATAACATAACATATGGGGAAATGTAGGGTCTACTAGAAGAGGAAAGAAATATTTTCTGTATTTTTTGTCTGATTCTGCTAGTATTCACACTTAGAATTGAGATATTGCTAATAGGATGCACCTTTGATAATATTGGATCTAGGTAAATCTCAAAGTTGAGAGATTAGTTTAGAAAAATAAAGGCATTCTTCCATACTACATAATTTAATACTTGGGCAGGGTAATTGGAGATAGTGTAATAAAAGCTTGGTATATGATAAGGCACTTTAAATGAAGTCAGAATGCAAGAACAAATACCTCTGAAGAGATCAGTTGAGATGGAAACATTGGAATGAATAAAGAACATAAGATCAGAAAACACTAGCTTAGTAGGTCCCATTGGAGGAACTGAAGTAAATTCTTCAATCCTGATATAGAGCTGCACTGGTAAAGAGGTACAAGCATTGTCAAACAATTTAGGGCTTCACTTCAGCAGCTGAATATTGTCAGAAAGAAAACCTCTGACAACACTAGGTTCACTAATGGGGACAAGGTCAATAAAATTGCTAAAAAATATAGCAAACAGGAGGATTTCAATAATTGAATATACATAATTTGTAAAAAACAATTTGAGAGGTATCTCAGAGACTTAAACAAAAGCTTGAAAATAGGTTAAGTTTCCCAATATTTCTGAGGCTAAGAAACGCTCAGTTTAAGGAAGGCTAAAAGAATCAAAATGAATCAAGGGTGGCTCGCCTGAAGATTAAGATATTTATTCTTAAAGAAGTCATAATATCTAGATTAGTGATAAGATTGTTGTCAGCTTTCTTGACCCAAACTTCAAGAGTTGAATAAATTCTGAATATACTGGGTGTGCTGAGAAAAAGATACTACATTGTCTTGGGTAATATAAGAGAATCATTTTATTGATCTACAAATAATCCTATTACTTAAAAAGTGCATTACTTATTTTTGTATTTATTTATTTTAGACCATGCTCAGCAATTTTCAAGGCTTACTCTTGGCTCTGAATTCAGGGATCACTTCTGCATGGGATCTAAGAGTGCTGGGTATTGAATTCAATTTGGCAGCATGCATGACTAATGCCTTAATATAGTTCTACCATAGAACACCTTACTATATATAGTTCTAGATCTGTACTTTTAGACTCATGACTTGTATTTACTAGTTCATTTTATACCAGGTAAAATGAGTGCTCAAGTATTTTGAGGATTATTGAGCAGAGAAGTTGAGTTGAAAATAGTATACAAAAACCCTGGGGAGTTATCTCTGCAGCCACTCAGTTGGTTACTTGGTCTTCATAATAGTTTTTAGAGAAATGGAAGACTCTGTAACTATGTTTCTTATATTATAAGTAAAATGAAAAATAAGAAACAATACTCTGTCTCCAGAGAAAATAATAGAAAATATTGCCAGCTTTAAAATGTAAGGAAACTTTCCAGCAAAGATTGTATAATAGGGTCTTCTGCATTAAGAAAAAAAATAAAACAATAATATATAAGAAACAAAATTTTCCAACTAAGACCTATGTATAGAGAAACAAAGGCCTCTCTCTTCCCCAGGGTATAGGACACAAACAAGGTTTGTTTCTCCAATTTCACTACTTTGAGAAAGTTTTCAAGCACAACACAAAAACAGGGCTTGAGACTGACACAACCATTGAATTGAGAATAGAGAAGTGAGAGTCCAAAGATACCAAGGGAGATTGGCTAAAAGACAATGTAGTGGAACAGAAACAACAGTAGAGAGAATTCTAGAAACATGCAGAGGGAGACTCCAGAGATCTGCAGAGAATTTGAACAGAGTAGCATTCACTTCATATGAGGAAATTACCAAAGAAAGGGATACTTGAATTGATAAACCATATATACTCAGCAGGATAGAGGAAACTTCTTTCTAGCACTATCACTCAGAACTGAAATACTTAGAATTCTGTAAATACTAAAGGCTAATCAGAGTATATGTGTCTCAATGGTAGCACAGCTTTGATCCTACTTAATGGATCTTAAAAGCTAAATTCAAATGAATTAGCTTTTCACCTTCAAATAGCATAATTCTAAGACAAAAACAAAGAATATTTAAAGGTCTATACAATCTGTAACATTGAAAAGTAAATAAAAAATATCTGGCCCTTAAAAAGCAGGAATATATGACCTTAACTGAGAAAAACAATAAATTGGTACTATCTTTGAATAAAAAGGAGTTGTAATTAAACAGTATTAGAGAAAATATGTTTAGAGATACTCTAGATGCCATCAGAGTGAACTTTCTCTTTATTTTTCCAACCCTTAAAGTAAATTCTCAGGAATTGGAAAAAAAATATTTGTCTAATATGCTAAAGGGGCTAATATTTAAACAAAGTAGTAAAATAAAAAAATTTAAAATCCAAATTTATTCAACATGTCATAAAGAAGAAAGTAGCACAATTTAAAAAAAAAGGGGGGGTGGGTACACAAAAATCTTGCCACACCAGCATCCCTTTTTTTTAAAAATTTTGAATTGCCTCTTTTTTCTTCCACTTTTTTCTTTCTTTTCAATCTTGTCGTTATTATTTGGTGATTTCTTTCTTTCTTTTTTTTTTTTTGGTAGTTGTTATCTTGTTGTTTGTTTTTGTTTTTCTGTTGTTGTTTTCTTTTTTTTCTTTGTCTTCTTCCAGCAGAACTAAACAACCTGAATCAACTTGTTATGCCTCATGAATTGAAGGAGAAAATAAAAACCAATGGTACCAAGACTAAACAGTCATATGAACATTGAGTGGAATTAAAAAAAATGATCTGCTTAAACATCAAACCTAAAGTCAATAACAGAATAAATACCCTGTCTACAACAAGCTATACAAGAGGAGAACATTTTCACTAGTACTCTGGGTGACAAAGGGGAGATGTGGGACACATGCTGGGAAATGGGGTGAAGGGAGGACAACCCTGGTGATGGGAATGGGCCTGATTCATTGTCACTATGTACCATAAATACTACTGTGAAAGATTTGTTATTCACTCTTTAGTCACAATAATAATAATAATAATAATAATAATAATAATTAAAATATATATATTTAAAGATATGGTTAAAAGACCAGAAGAGGTGGGGCCGGGCAGTGGCGCTAGAGGTAAGGTGCCTGCCTTGCCTGCGCTAGCTTGGATGGACCGCGGTTCGATCCCCCGGTGTCCCATATGGTCCCCCTAGCCAGGAGTGACTTCTGAGTGCATAGCCAGGAGTAACCCCTGAGCGTCACCGGGTGTGGCCCAAAAAAACAAACAAACAAAAAAAGACCAGAAGAGGTAATTCTCTAAAAAATGTGTATGATTCAAAGACACATAAAAAGATTATAAAGCTCAGCATTACTTTATTGGGAAAATAAATAGACTATATTAAAAGTATAAGAAACACATATGCACAGTATATTAAGAAAAAAACTACAGAACATTCTACTGAGAACATAATTTGGTTCAGACTCTATAGGAACAGTTATGGTTTCTATAAAAGCAAAAAATATGGGGATTTTATCTGATCAACACTTGATCATATGATAATCATGTTTTAATAAATACTCTGTACTTATAAATTTATTTACTTACAAGGATATAAGAACATCAATATAGAAGAATAATTGTTTTACTGATAGCAACATTACCCATAATACCCAAACACAGAATCAACATGGTTCCATCAGTAGATGACTAGAGCAACTATACTATGTATATTAAATGAAAGGGAACACTGCCATAGAATGATGCAACTGTGCCCTCTGAGACAAATTGAATTGAACTGGAGCTTGATTTTAAAGTGAAATTGATATAAAAAATAGGGAATAGGAGGCATTTATTCTCATGAGAATAATGCTCTTACCCAGACAATGCTAGTTTAGTAGGCACTGCTGAACTCTGTGCCTCCAATCTTATTCTGGTATCTATTAGTGAAGCAAGATCTCCCTACCCAAAGCCTGCATACAAAGAAGAAAAAAAGAAAAAGAAAGAAAGAAAGAAAGAAAGAAAGAAAGAAAGAAAGAAAGAAAGAAAGAAAGAAAGAAAGAAAGAAAGAAAGAAAGAAAGAAAGAAAGAAAGAAAGAAAGAAAGAAAGAAGAAGAAAGAAGAAGGAAGGAAGGAAGGAAGGAAGGAAGGAAGGAAGGAAGGAAGGAAGGAAGGAAGGAAGGAAGAAAGAAAGAAAGAAAGAAAGAAAGAAAGAAAGAAAGAAAGAAAGAAAGAAAGAAAGAAAGAAAGAAAGAAAGAAAGAAAGAAAGAAAGAAAGAAGGAAGGAAGGAAGGAAGGAAGGAAGGAAGGAAGGAAGGAAGGAAGGAAGGAAGGAAGGAAAGAAAGAAAGAAAGAAAGAAAGAAAGATAGTAAGAAAGAAAGAAAGAAAGAAAGAAAGAAAGAAAGAAAGCAAGAAAGAAAGCAAGAAAGCAAGAAAGAAGAAAGAAAGAAAAAGAAAAGAAAGAAAGAAAGAAAGAAAGAAAGAAAGAAAGAAAGAAAGAAAGAAAGAAAGAAAGAAAGAAAGAAAGAAAGAAAGAAAGAAAGAAAGAAAGAAAGAAAGAAAGAAAGAAAGAAAGAAAGAAAGAAAGAAAGAAAGAAAGAAAGAAAGAAAGAAAGAAAGAAAAAAGAATCTCACTAAAGAAAGAAAAGGTTCTTGGAAAGAAACTTCACTGGCTGAATGCCATGTGTCACTTTCCCTATGTAAACTTGTTGCAAGACAATTGTCTGTGAAAAAGAAAGAAATTCAATACATTGCACAACTCAAGTTGCCCATAAAAGAGAAAACTATTAATTGGACAATTTGAACTGCCTATGCAAAAGCTTCAAACTGTAGCAAGTGATATTTCTTTTACGATGAAGTCCACAAGTGAGAAATCATATTCACAATTACTCTGTTCCTCACTCTGTCTTTTTTTATTCCATCAGAAGACTTGCCTAGTCTTAAAAAGTCTATAAAACATCTGAGTGACTTTTTTCCATTAATGTTTTCTAATATTTACATCGCACTATTTCCTTATAAATTTTTTTCTTCCAGGAATCTACTCTAATTTCATTCTGATTCCATATTGATTTATTGTTTTTCATACTAAATTTTGTGTAATTAGTAATTTATTACTTTGAAGCATGACATTTAGATATATCAATTTCCATTTATGAAGAAAACTCTTTGAAGTGTGGAAAAATGTTTTCTAGTCTTAGTACTCTGTTTGGCTTTTCTTAGAAAGCTCATTCTGTTGTGTTCTATGTAATAAGGCATCTCTACTTACCTTCAGTATCTTGAATTTGTTTTTTCCTTTCCTTTCACTTAGTTCTAAATACATAGAAAAATGGTCAAATCCTCTGGATCCTATATATTACTTTCCTCTCAATCTGCCATTGCTAAAATTTCTCAAATTAAAATTTTCAGTGCCAACAAAATCATTTTAATTGTTAATACAATGTTTTTTTTCCTGTTTTGTTTCTATGTACATTATTACTTTAGCTCAATTTTGTCTATTAATGGCAATTCAAGGTTCTTTATCTTGATGCTGTCTCTGAAATAAATGTATTCCTAACCCAATCCAAAGAATTTGGATAACTAAATCCAAATATAATCCAAAGAATTTGAAATGTTTTGTTACTGTAGTTAAACTTGGTTTTCCTGAGAGAAACAGTATCTACATATATTTTTCTCCTCTCATATTATAGGAACTTATTTCTATAATCAAGAGCATAGAGGAGTATCTTGATAACATGTTGTTGAAAGACCAAATTGATACTATAGTTAATCTGGCACTTGCTTTCCTTAGGTTTAATCTCCATCACTTTGAGCACTACTAGAAGTGATTCTTGATTGTAGAGACTAGAGCAATCCCTGAGCTCTACCAAATGAGTCCTCAAACTAAAACTACTACAACAACAACACCAATAATCAATATTTTAGTTGAATAAAAATAATAAATCAATTTTTAAACAAATTTTATTTTAAAAGATACTGTACTTGGAGTAACTGTGATTAACTTAAACATTTTTTCTCAATTATCAAAATAATTCTGAAAATTCTCTGTTAAGAAATTGTGCCCTTCAAAGAAGTGGATCAGGCACTTTTGAAATTCATTTGGAACAATAAACACCCTCGAATAGCTAAAGCAATCATTGGGAAAAAGAATATGGGAGGAATTACTTTCCCCAACTTTAAACTGTACTACAAAGCAATAGTTATCAAAACAGCATGGTATTGGAATAAGGACAGGCCCTCAGACCAGTGGAATAGACTTGAATACTCAGAAAATGTTCCCCAGACATACAACCACCTAATTTTCGATAAAGGAGCAAGAAACCCTAAATGGAGCAGGGAAAGCCTCTTCAACAAGTGGTGTTGGCACAATTGGATAGCCGCTTGCAAAAAATTGAACGTAGACCCCCAGCTATCATCATGCACGAAGGTGAAATCCAAATGGATTAAAGACCTCGATATCAGCCCCAAAACCATAAGATATATAGAACAGCACATAGGCAAGACACTCCAGGACATTACAGGCATCTTCAAGGAGGAAACTGCACTCTCCAAGCAAGTGAAAGCAGAGATTAACAGATGGGAATATATTAAGCTGAGAAGTTTCTGCACCTCAAAGGAAATAGTGCCCAGGATACAAGAGCCACCCACTGAGTGGGAGAAACTATTCACCCAATACCCATCAGATAAGGGGCTAATCTCCAAAATATACAAGGCACTGACAGAACTTTACAAGAAAAAAACATCTAATCCCATCAAAAAATGGGGAGAAGAAATGAACAGACACTTTGACAAAGAAGAAATACAAATGGCCAAAAGACACATGAAAAAATGCTCCACATCACTAATCATCAGGGAGATGCAAATCAAAACAACGATGAGATACCACCTCACACCCCAGAGAATGGCACACATCACAAAGAATGAGAACAAACAGTGTTGGCGGGGATGTGGAGAGAAAGGAACTCTTATCCACTGCTGGTGGGAATGCCGTCTAGTTCAACCTTTATGGAAAGCGATATGGAGATTCCTTCAAAAACTGGAAATCGAGCTCCCATATGATCCAGCTATACCACTCCTAGGAATATACCCTAGGAACACAAAAATACAGTACAAAAACCCCTTCCTTACACCTATATTCATTGCAGCACTATTTACCATAGCAAGACTCTGGAAACAACCAAGATGCCCTTCAACAGATGAATGGCTAAAGAAACTGTGGTACATATACACAATGGAATATTATGCAGCTGTCAGGAGAGATGAAGTCATGAAATTTTCCTATACATGGATGTATACGGAATCTATTATGCTGAGTGAAATAAGTCAGAGAGAGAGAGAAAAACGCAGAATGGTCTCACTCATCTATGGGTTTTAAGAGAAATGAAAGACATTCTTGCAATAATAATTTCCAGACACAAAAGTGAAAAGAGCTGGATGTTCCAGCTCACCATAGGAAGCTCACCACAAAGAGTGATGAGTTTAGTTAGAGAAATAACTACATTTTGAATTTTCCTTATAATGAGAATGTATGAGGGAAATGGAGAGCCTGTTTAGAGTACAGGCGGGAGTTGGGTGGGTAGGAGGGAGACTTGGACATTGGTGATGGGAATGTTGCACTGGTGATGGGTGGTGTTCTTTACATGACTGAAACCCAAAAACAATCATGTATGTAATCAAGGTGTTTAAATAAAAAAATAAAAATTAAAAAAATAAAAAAAAAGAAATTGTGCCTTAGGAAACATGTAATATACTTGGTTCATAATAAGGTCATAATATTCTTAATATGACGTACGATAATTGAGAAACACTTTATCAATAGCCAACAGTCTCTTCTCGTTATTTTTATATTCTTTGCTAACAGAGGACAGATAAAATTTTATTCAGAAGTTCAGAGACAAAGTTTATACAACTTGATCATAATGACATATCGAGAAAGTTCAAATTCTGAAATCTTCAAAGTATGAGTGCACTTATTTTTATTTCACTTTCATTTTTAGTATCTTTAACAATTTAAAAGAATAATCATGGTGATGGTATGTCCTCTATACAGAATTGACTGTTATAATCTCAGAGGAAGTTATTAAGCATATCTGTAAGAGCTAAGTATAATTTTTTAATGTTTAATTATTAATGCATTGCAAAATAAAACCTAAATTTTAGGTTCTTTAAATCAAGCAATCTAGGTCTTATTATCTTTACTGTTCTACTTGTTTTAGACAGCTTTAGGCAAATTATTACTCCCAAACTCAATTTTCTGTTGCAAAGTTAGATTAAAAAATTATCTGTCCCAGAGGATTATAGTGGAAATTGTATGAGCATGTAAAACGATAGTCAAACAAAAAGTGTGAGATTACTGATCTTTTTGTTTATGATTCGTTTACTTTTCATCTCTTGACCTCATCTTAGAAGCTAATATTTAAAGTTTTTAAAGTAGAAACTGTTCAAATATCTGACATGGAGACAGTTAAGAATGTGGCAACTAAAATGACCATTATCCTGCTAACAGAATTTTTTTTTTCCTCCTGGAGGAGGAAAGAGGACTAGAAGTGGTGATTGTATTTACCACAGAGAGAAAAAAGATGAGAGGAAGAAAAATTAATCGTTAGGGAACAATTAACAAAAGTGAGAGAGGGACTTATTGTGTGTGGCCTCATGCATGTGAGGGGCCTCTTTTGCATGCCACCTATTCTGATTCAAATCAGGACACCCCATATAATCCCTGTCTCCAACAGGAGTGATGCCTGAGTGCAGAGCAAGGAGTAAGCCTTTTAACACTGGCAGTTGTGTAACCCAACAAAACACATTTAAAAGACAAACTATTGTATGTGATAATATTTGAAGTGATCAAGTTTAACGAGATTTTTTATGAAATGCATCTAATGTTTACTATATTTAATCTTTTAGTTTCAAATATGTAAAACTATGAGTATATATCAGTACTAAATTAGGATCTTCAAATTTTTTAAATGCAAATAACTCAAATTGTGTGAACTGTATAGCTTTAGAGAATTTTGTCTTTTTTCTATTATTAAGCCAAATTTTTAGCCTTGGCATGCAACATTTGTGAAAATAATGCTTTCATTTTTATGTTAATATACAGCTGGATGAGAATACATAGCAATTATGTGATGACTAAAAGGCCCAAAAGCATAATAGTGATGTTTTGAACAATTTAATCCATTAAAAGCTCAGTTAAGTGAATACAAAAAAGACGCTTTTTTAACATATGATTGAAGTAAAGGAAGGATTTGTAAACATTTTAGGATAATGTGATAATTTTTGTAATTTCACCTCTTCAACCTATATTTTCAAGAAAATGGAATAAAATACATTTTAATCATCAGTTTCTAAATTTTAAAACAAGTCATCTGGTCTCCTTCATATAGTTTAAAAAGTTTTCTATACTTTGGCTTCTAATTATCTTTTTAATATATATATATATATATTTAATATATTTTCTTTATTTTCTATAGCAATCTATGCAGGCTCATTTTCTAACTCTAAGAGTCATCTCTCTCTCTATTTTTCTCTCTGAAATATCTTCTTAGTGCCCCTATACATCTATGGCTTAAATTATTTTGTCTTGTTCCTTCCTGGAAATTTATGCCCAGCATATCCTACCCATCTGCTTGCTTACTTTATTTAAATTTTCTGAAGAACTTTGGAAAACCTGTTCCAGTTAGTTGGTGGTGCTTTACAAATAGAAAGTTTACCACTTTTTACTTCCTTCATTAAGTGCAAAATACATATGAATTTACATTATCCTTATCTAAAAAATTATATAGATATCCTTGCCTAGAAGATAAACCATGTAGTCTTTATATACATGTGCAACTTAGGCAGTACCCCATTGTTCTAACTCATGTTGAATCACTATGTTTATTTTTTTTCTTAGTTTTTTTACAACTTAATAATATTCGTGACCCAAAAACTAAAAAAATTAATATTCATATAATTCTTTAGAGGGACTGCAGTACAGCAGGTAGGATACTTACCTTGCATGTGGATGTTGCAGGTTCAATCTCGAAATCATATATGGTACCCTGAGCATCACCAGAAAAATTTCCTTATCCGATTGGCAGGGTAACCAATAAGTAACACTGAGTGTGGCCCCATGAACAAAAACAAAGCAATCATTGTCTACAGGAATTTACCTGTCTAAAAGGATGGGTAAGGAAGAAAAATATAAAAAGAAAAAATGGTGCTGCTATTAAGGTAGGCTGAGTTGTGAGGAAAACCAGGGGTACTGGTAGAATAAAGTGGACAATAGTGAAAAGGGTTAGTATTAGAAAATTGTATGCCAGAACTCAACCATAAATAACTCCACTTTAATTCATGATTATTCATAAAATGTTAAAATAAAGTTGTTCACACCAGGACTGAATGATGTAGAGAATGGAGAGAAGGTGATTGTAACTGCCTACCTGGGTTTAATTTCCAAAACTCTAGATGGTTCCCTTAACACCATCAGAAGTGATGATGGCTGCTTGCCAAGCCAGGAGTAACCCTTGAGATTCATCAGATGCTCACTGCCTCCCTTCCCCAGGAAAAACCATAGTTATATCTAAAAAAAATTAAACAGCTAGGAATTAATAAATTGGTAAAACATTTTATATAGAATATTATGTTACATTTCTAAAATAAAAATTACTCAAGGAAATGAAAACAGTTTCTCATTGTTTGTAATAATTAACATCATCAAAATGGCAGTTCTATAGAAATTACTGTACAGATTAATTACAGTTACCATAATACCCATGATATTCTTTAAATACATATTGCTTTTACTCTGTTGAAAGTTAGATGAAATATTAAAACCCTACCCCATAACAGATTACTAAAGAAATCCTAAAAAGAGAGGAAAAATATTTGAGCCTTTTATCTTCCCAACATTGAATTATGTAATAAAGCAATTATAATAAAAACAGTATATCATTATAAGAAAAATAAACCCTAACTTCTACACAGTGTTTAGGGACTAAATTGAGGTTCCAAAAATATCTTAAAGTATAAAGGCACCTACTCTTCTTTTTTTACAAAGGGATAAAGGCTTGTCACTGAGCCAGGAAACCCTCAATAATCAACATTGGGGAAAATTAGTAAATTGCATGGAATAACTGAACTCACCCTTCTCTCACAGTATCCACAAGTCAATTCAAAAATGGATCGAAGGTCTCATGATCATTCCTGAATCTACAAAATGTAGTAAGAAAACATAAGCAGAATCATTCATGATATTTCTTTATTTCACACTATCTTAAACATTCAGTTCTTTTACTCATGTCCCTTTTATTTAAAGCATTTGAAGGGCATTTACATTAATGCCACATTATTTAAAGTAAAAGTTGAAGAGGTAGGCATTTTTTCGAATTAAAAATATTTAACTTCTCCCTTGTACAATATATTGCATTCTTTGAAAGCAGTCTTTCCCTGAGTGAGTAAAACCACCCAAACACACACTGATGAGTGCTTTACATTTGATTGTTTAAACTAGATAGATTTCCAGGAAGTCTCTCTGTCTCTGTCTCTCTGTCTCTCTTCTCTCTCTGTCTCTCTCTCTGTCTCTCTCTGTCTCTCTGTCTATCTCTCTGTCTGTCTGTCTGTCTGTCTGTCTGTCTGTCTGTCTCTCTCTCTCTCTCTCTCTCTCTCTCTCTCTCTCTCTCTCTCTCTCTCTCTCTCTCTCCTTTCTGAGAAGTGGTGGAAGTCCAAATAAATTTAGGGACTTCTGATGTCTACTGACTTAATAAAACTTTCAAAAGTCAATTTGATTGATTTGCCTCCTTCTAGAGACAACCTTGTCAGGTCGGTTTGGAGGCTTTTGGTAGATGGATTAAAGTTTTGTTAAGCTTTAGTTCAATGGTGTGGTCTCATCCTTCGACCCTGGACTCTTACATCTGGGGGCTCTTCCAGGATTGAACTATGATAACTCAGTTGGCAACAAAGCTGCCTACATACCTTGAACATACACCAGGTTCCCCTCAAGCTGTTTAAGTTGAAGGAATGAAGAAGCAGGAACCTATTTTCTCTTCATGTGAAAATGAAGTGAAAGCGCAACCTGAATATGCAGCTTCCTCAGCTCCCAGGACTATGACAGTCCACAGATAGTCCTGGTGTTCCTGCTGACTGCAGCGGTTATTGTGGGGTGACCAGCAAGAATAAACACCCTCTTACCTAGACTGCAAACTGGTATGTATGAAAGTCACCCTGGAAAATCTCCCTGATAACCGGCCTGCCTGGGCCAATGTTCATTTTTTTTTATTTTTTTGATGATTTTCTTAGTAGGTCCTTGCATAATTAATTTCCTCAACAGTTTAATTCAGGGACTCATTGGTGCAGTTAAGATGCTTGTACTAAGGTTCCAGTGTGTGCCCATAAGTAGAGCTGAAGATGAGGAACCTCAAGGAGAGTCAAAGAATTGACTCAGGTCCATAAAAAAGGGGGGGAATGTAAGATCCTGGGATCTGAACAAGGAAAAATGCTATTTTGTAAAGGCCACATATGTCTTCTCTTAGGTTCTGAACTAGGAGGGACACCATTTTGTAAAGACCACGTGGTGTGAGCCAAATGCTAGGTTTCTTCAAGCCTATTTCTATTAACACCATCCCAAGCTACTTGACCATACCATGTTGCCTATCTGGGAAGGACAGAAGGTACCCCATGTACAACAGACAATCATTTTTAAGATCATCAAAAAACTAGAATCTCCCTATATCCCTTCCCTATATAATCATATTCATGATCTTGGGCTGTGTTCATCTCTTTCTAGAGGCAACCCTGACATGTCAGTTTTGGGACTACTGATAGATAGATTAAAGTTTTGTTCAGTTTTAAAAAAAATCTATTTAATTAATAATTTTCTTTGGTGAAAGTTTTTCAAAGCCAATTTAATAATATTTTGGGAATGAAGTATACTGTGTTATTGTTTAAGATGTTTTGTTTTAATTTTAGTTTATATAAGTAAAAAATTAAAGCTGTAATAATTGTGATTTTTAACCTTGAAAAATAATTAAATTGCATTTAAATTAAAATGTTGCTAAGCTGATGTCTATTTTTGAGTAAGATTTTGATGCACTTTTTGTTTAATTCCTATGTTTAGGGGTATACAGGTGTGTTTTAATATTTAAAAAATTTTGATAGTTACAGTTTAGATTATAAATGATATCTAAAAGTTAGTAGCTAACAAAATTTTGCAGAAAGCAGCAAGATTTTTAACTTTTTAAATTGGCAAAAATAATCAAAGTAAAATGTGTAGCTAGAGTGTGGGAAAGTTAAAAGGACAAGATAAAATGGGGCCAGAACACCAAAGGGATGAAAAGACTATATACAGAACAATGTAAATGTGCTAAGCTTTTTATTTTCTAAGCTCTGTCTAGCTAATGAGAGGAACGTTAACAGTCAAATTAGTTTTCTTTTCTATATTTTTTCTTTGTACAAATACCTACAAGTCTAAAGAAATTGCAGATGTGGGCATTGAAATAATCATCACTTTCCATTTTTCGTTACTTTGTGCGAGCTTTGAATAATATGTTAGAATAAGTGAAATATAGAATTATAAGTATTAAGACACAAAAACTTTTAATTTTAAAGTAGATTATGGAAGACATTGCAAATAGATGAGCAAGTATTCAAGAAGTAATACTGACTTCTC
Organism: Suncus etruscus; assembly: GCF_024139225.1. Classification (NCBI taxonomy): domain Eukaryota; kingdom Metazoa; phylum Chordata; class Mammalia; order Eulipotyphla; family Soricidae; genus Suncus; species Suncus etruscus. The sequence continues at coordinate 48,586,061 of NC_064859.1, read as the reverse complement.
CAGTGAGGCAATGGCCTTTTTAATTCTATGGAAAAGTACTACACTATATCTGTTTTATTCTAGTCTCACTTTGCACCAATAAATATATGCTTATTTTGTTGTTGCTATTATTGTTTCACTTGGGGAGGGTATGCTCATGACAAGGCTAATAATCAGCATTGCTGAGGACTGGAGAGAAGTTTATTAACTAGTGGCATAATACTGAAAGTGTGGACGTGAATGGGGGAGAGCTCTAGATAATATAAGTGATCCAATTGCTCATTTTAAATATTCTACTCATAGATATTTCAACATTTCAGGCAGCAGTAGTACCTCAGGAAAGAGCTAAGTAAAGACAAAAATGAGAGCATGAAGCAAGTTTATTACTCTCTTCTCCCCACATATGTCTGGGGTCCAGAAAGAAAAATAGTAATTCCACTCACATGCAGGGATGGGGATGAAATGCAAAGCCAAAGAGGCAAGGGTATGGAAACCAGTAGGGCAAGACTGAGTAGAGTGATCCATTGACAGACCAGTAGGCCATCAATTGTTTTCTCTCATTATTATGAATACAAAGAAAAATGAATAATGTTGGACAGAGTCAACAAGAGTTAGATGCAGTGAAAACTGGAGCAGAGTAGCACAGGTAAAAGGGACCAGACTTTGCACAGGAGTCATTATGCAAAAAGAGAGAGAGAATTTACAAAATAAATTGTATCCAAAAAATCCTGAAAAATAATGAAACTGTGACACAAAAACACACAGCTATGTGTCACTTCTATATACAAGCTTTTGGTGACCCCTTCGAAAGAGGAGTCAATATTTGTTATAAAATGTGCTGACGTGGAGGAATACATGAGAAAAGTCTTGGATGACAAGGTGGAAATAATCCAAACCAAAGAAAACCACCAAAAGCAAGAAGCATACAAACCTATTCACATTTCTGGTCCTATATTATATTCATAGAAAACCAACCTAGTCTGCTCCCTAACTTAAAAGTAAATAGTAACAGTAATTAACTGTAATAATTATACCTAGGTTTTATTCTTATTTTATGTTTTGATTTACTTAGAGTAATCTGAATTTTGTTGCACTCCATAGAGGCTGAATCAGATGACATGAGTAAGTCACATCATTTTCTTTATATTTCCACCAATATTCATAAATTCAAGTTTCTTTGATATATGCTATTTTCACTGTCTTGAGTTCTCATCACCCTCATTTGCAACCCTCCTGGTGTCAGGTGACCATGAACACTTTTCCATAGGCCTACTGATCATCCACTCATCTTTATAAAAGTGTCTGCTCATCTTTTCTTTTCATTTTTATCTTTTTTGTTGTTTTTGAATCTGTGAGTACTTACTGCACATTGGGTATCCTATTAGCCATCTACCTGCTGTATGGTATGCAAATAAAATATATTCTCACATTCAGTAATTGTTTTCATCATTTTGCCAGTCTCTTTTTTTTAATATAACTTTATATATTTATTTTGTTTTTAGGCCACAACTGGTGGCACTCAGGGGTTACTCCTGGCTTTGTGCTCAGAAATCACTCCTGGCAGGCTCTGGGGACCATATGGGATGCTAGAAATCAAACCCAAGTCAATCCTGGGTCAGTCATGTGCAAGACAAAGCTCTGCAGCTGTGCTATCTCTCCGGCCCTTTGTCAGGTTCTTTAACCAGGTAACAGCTCATAAAAGAGGCACACAAGCTGGTACAAACTAGAGATAGGCAAGTGAAGTAATATAACTAAATAGTCAGATGGAAGGAGATTATTATCAAAGAGATACATGGTGACAAAGCTAACCTAATATTTCCTTTTACTAGTGTGTCATGGCTAGGGAATGGGAGACAAATTTGAGTATAGATAAATTTCCACCCTGGACTATCCCTTCACTTCCATCTTCCATGACAGAAATAGGACCTATTTTATATTGGAACAATTTCTTGATTTAATGGGCCTAATTTGGTTTATTGGGAACCACAATATCCTTTCCAGACTAGGTATTGCTGTTTTATTTTGTGACTAGACCTAGAAATTTCTACCAAGTTCTTAGTAGCTCTTATAACTATGACCCTAGATTCCCTGCTTTTTTCTGTCAGTAAACTCATTTCTTTTCTGTAACCATGACAGATACTTACAGTGGAAATCAGAAATATAATCTTGGATTTTTTTAGCCTGTCTGCTCCAAGGAAAGCAGAAAGGATGATATATCTTTATTTTCTTCCGAGTTGCCCATGCCCCATTGTATTCAATATATATATACAGATTGAATGGTATATGTATAAATATATGCATATATATTAATCTGGAAGCTTTCATTGCATATTGATTTATGAATTGCTGTGATATTGTAACTATTAGGCCATAGCAAGCTGTGTTCATGGATTTGTGCTCAAGGATCACACACTCAGTGGACTGAGTACATTCAGTGTTTGGTATAGCCTGATTAGGTCAGAACAAGGCAACCATATTAGCCACTATGCTTTTTTTCTCCCCAATTTGCATTTTAATAAATAACTTACAGTACAAAAATAAATAAACTTAAGTACTTCAGTATTCTGTATATAGTCATATAGTATATATTCAATTGAGAAAATAAAATATTTTTATAAAACTGTATATTTCTTTTCTTAAATCACTTTACTCTTTTTCTACTTTTTGGTTTAACACATAGTTATTTTAAGAACTAAAAACATCTAATATGTAGACAAGTAAAATCTAGCATATACTTCTTCACAAAGAATTTTAGATTGGGAGCCAGATAGATAGCACAGCTGTAGGCATTTATTTGCCTTGCAAGTGGCCAATGCAAGACAGACCTGGGTTCAACTCCTGGAATACCATGTGGTCCCCTGAGCCTGCCAGGAGCGATTTTCTGAGCGCAAGGCCAGGACTAACATCTGAGCACTGCCGGATGTGGCCCAAAAATAAACAACCAAAAAAAAAAAAGATAGATTGTTCTAATTTCTGATTCTGTCATGCTTTTAAAGATCGTCTTTGAAAAATTTTTTAGCAGATCCAAGTTACTGGTACAAACAATGAGTCAAAAACAATCTTATAAGTATTTATTTCATAGCTAGGTAAATTGGAGAGATAGTAAAGAGAGCAGAATACTTGCCTTAAATGCTTTCAACACAGGTATAAACCTTGACACCCATATGGTCTCCTGAACACTTTCAGTAGTAATTTTTGAGTGGAAGCCAGTAGTAACCCTTGAGAATTACTGTGTGTGACCCAAATCCCACTCCCCATGAATGATTGTATATATTTTTATATTATAAAGTACCTTAGTTTCTTTTGTTTATTATTTTCTAGAGTTATTTGAGTACATATTTCTTTTTTATTTACATATATGCCCATATAAATTATTATTGTTTTACAGGTAAATGTTACTCATGTCCTTAATTATTCAACTGTTTCAAATTATTTTATATTATTTTCACTGTAATTTTACTTAAAACAATAGCATATCTTTCCCTTTCATTATTTTTCATTTTTTTCACTAATACGAAGCAAAAAATGAAACACTTCCTTTATTTCCTTGTGACACTATTAAAGTTCAATCTATTTTGAGAAAAATCTTTTAGACAGTTAAATAAGAAAATCTTTGTAACCTCAATTTTATCATCATTCTAATTCGATTCTTTCAAATATATACACTGAAACACAGATCTATATACTGTCCTGCTAAAATAAAAATTTATTATTTCTACCTTTACCATCTTTTTAATGCTAAAAGAAACAAATGAAATCAGTAGGTGTGTAGGTGCTGGCACAATACTGCAGAGTTCAATGCTTGCACACAATCCATCCTACTTCAATCCCTGGCACAGCCAGACAAAAGACGTTTTTGCAAAAAGAGCATGGAATTTTAGGCAGGACATTTTTTTACTGACATCAGAGGCTTCCTATAAATTGCTTGTTTACAAATATTTAAAAAGAAAACATCAAAGGAAAATGAGTGAACCCTATATTTCCATTGTGATTGAATGCTGAGCTGAAATAAACCTCTTAAACCTCTTTGAAAAATCACATTTACCCTGGTCAAAAAATTGGTGACAAATTGTTCAAAAGAGATGAAATAATATTTTTTTCAAAATTACTCTGAACAATAACTAGAAGACTTCTAAAATCACTATAAAATAAAAAATAAAATATTGTAAGGAATGATACCAAGTGAAGCTTACATTTTTTATTAGAACTTGACCACTATATTGTAATCTCTATCATGAAGGTGCTAAATCAAACAGGAATTATATATACATATAAATACATATATTCATATAATATATGTAAATATAATAACATATAATACTAAATGCATATATACATATATACAAATACACACATATATGTATATAATTCATTAAATTTAGTTCCACCAACACCCACTTCCACATATAATTTATTATAAAATCCACCACCAAAGAAGAATCTTTTCCTAGGTTGCAACTAGCAAGACACAGAATATGTTGATGTAGTTCTAGAAGGACAATAACATTTATAGCTGCAGAACTTTGCCTGGAATTTGCATAAAGTTACCCAAGATTTAATCAGGGGCAATTGGAAGATGACATTCAAGTGTTTTACCTAATATTTTACAGAGTGTTGCTAGCTTGAGGAGGCAGAAACTTTCAACAAAGCTGTCATTAAGGTGTTATTTTAGAATGGGTGTGAATGAGAAAGAAATTGAAGAGCTCTTAGATACTTTCTAGGTAATGACTTACTTTCTAAGTAAGCAATGCCAGTGAGTTATTGGAACTAGAACTAAAACATGTGACTAAAAGCAAAGGCAAGACAAAAATATTAAAGAAAAATGTAAAAAAAATACTCACCAAAATTCTGATTGTATGTTTTAACTGAAGCTTTCAAGGACACCCAAAATTGTCTTACATATTGAGATTCCCTTAAGTATGTTATATTGAATAGAAAGCCTTTTCTATTTTTCATTGCATTTATTAATATTTATGGTGTACTATCTGTTTATAAGAACATGCTTTTACAAAAAGAATATAAATTAAATATTTTCATGAGGACTTGGATAAGAGATATGGTCAGTGATATGGTCACAGGCTTTACACATTTAGAAATCTTAGATTTGAAACTCAGCACTGAAAAATTCCTGACTCCACATGGAACACAGAACCTGAGTACTAACCACTGAGTAAATAACATGGAGTAGGCCCTGAGCATTGCTATGTGTGTGACCCAAACAAAACAGAGCAAAATGAATTACAAACATATTTTGAAAAGAGTGGCATTGCCTAAAGAAATGCCTTAGGCATGTCTTTCAAAATACATTTCCAAAAAGTCATTGTTATCACAAGGAATGACAGTTCATTAAAGTCATTTTCCCTTATGAAATCATTTTTGTGGGACAAGATGTGGATAAAAAAGACTGATATTAATGATCTTGACCTCATAATCATCTAGGAAGATGTGATGATTTGTGACTTAATTTTTTAAGAAATATTAAAATATAATTTAAAACTATTCAAATACTATTCAAATTATAAATTATTTTATAGCTATATGTTTATCTTTTAAGCTAAATGTCTGACAAGTCAGTATTTTCAATAAGGAAAAATACATAAAAATAATGTTAGTTCATTCAAGAAGGCAAATTACCAAAATAAATTTAATTTTACATAACAGTGTTTATAAGTTTATTAAAAAATCTAATCTTTATGACCACTCATGGACTCAGGCAGAAAAAGTTCTGTATCACAAGTTTCATTTATTATTAAAATGTCCTATCTTGATGTAATGCTTTTAATCACTTGTACTGTAATTTTACTGTAACTTTTCTATATATATATATTTTAGTCTCACGTACTATTGGATTTCCTCTCCCTTCTGTATAGAGTTAGTATATGCTTTACAAATGATAGCTGAGTTTAATCAATAAAGAGTAAAAAGCCATCATTTAGTTTAATTGTGCAGTAGGTGAGGTTTGTACAAGTAAAATATACAATATCTACATGTAAAAACTGCCCAGGAAAGAGTTTCTCAAAGCACAGAACTATCATTGAATTTATGCATGAATACTATACATGAATTTATACAATCCTGGGAATTGTATAAATATAATAAAAAGACCAATATTTGTCAGAAAGATGTTGTGGTACATAAATGAACCAAGACCAATGACTATTTAGGGAACTGAATATACTTCAATGCACACCATAACAATGACTATATAATACATTTGTCCAAATGTATGGAATATAAAATACTGTTAGTGAACCTTAAAGTACATCAGAACTTTTAGTGGTTACAATGTGTCAATTTAGGTTCTTCATTGCCTACTTAAATATATAAAAATGTAATATATATGTGGTGAATGACTTTAATAATGAAAGAAATTATTTATGTGTGGTAACAGGAAATATATAAAAATCTCTAGTCTTCTATCAGAAATCTAAAACTGTTATAACATTATTTGAAAATTCTGCAGTGTGCATAGTTACAGATTGATGAAAAGACAAGTTCTGATCAGAGAAAATGTGAAAGTTAATGTATCTGAGCCACTAGGAAAAGGAATACTGAATGCTAAAATCTGAAGATTGGTGAAAGATATATCATTACAACTTGGAAGTAGAGATATTCTACAATTAATGAGGAGAGTTTGCACAGAAAAATGATATGGTGACATTTTTAATTTAGTAGATTACTCAGATAATGTTATAGATAAAACAAAACATGAGTCTTTCAAAAGACAGGAATATAAAATTTTACAATATATTTGTTCCAATTTTAGTCTCAGTGAGACAAGGTCGAGTAATGTAAGAAAAAAGAATTTTTTTCATTTCAAAAAATAAAGCTTATAGTCCTTTAGGCTAAGGTTCCACATATGGCTACAGATAATGCCAATTATAAGAAGTTAGCAAATCAACTTTATTTGCACACTCATTTTATACATAAAGACAATAACACTTATATCAGTAATCATTGTTAACGTTTCAGAAAAAGAAGGTAAACTCCCAAAGTGGTTGGCAGAAAATAGAACTTTAATAATTTATAGATAACACTATTTTTAGAGCAATGTTTTCAATGACTAATTCATAAAATTGGGTTTAATTCTTTATAATTAATAAAATCAGCTAACTAACATGTCAAAGATTTTCTCCATATGTATAAATCCAGTGTTATATACCAAATGGTCTGTCTATTTTCAAGTTTACCAGCACAACAGTATACAAGCTATGATAACACAAAGGAGTAGACAGTCATTGGACAGAAATATATTTCTACGTGGGATTCAAGATTAGAATTGTTTCCTATTATCATTGCATAAATTTTTGTATATCATAACATAATATGTCCAATGGCTATAACTTCCCACTCAGGACTAATGCCAAATGGACTACCATAATATTGATAAATGAAGTCTAAATAAAGGAATGCTGAGTTTCTAGATCATCCACACCTAGATTTCTATGAAAAAGTTTTGAAAAATTATGGAATTATGGTGATGTAACAATAATTTGCTTAACCGAAAATAAATGAGTGTAGAAACAAAAATATGTCTAAATATTTTAGTCTAGAGAATTGTATTTAATATTATATAAATAAGATATCATTCTTTTACATTTTTCTCTCAATTTTAAAAATAGTTCATTTTCTCCTATTATCTACTTGAAAATATAGTCCAGCATTTAAAATAATTGTCTCTAAATGACAGGTTTCACTTTAACTATTATTGGCAACTTCAGGGTATATTGAAGAAAATAAAGCAAGTCTATATATTTATTGTTTATTTTTATTAAGTGTAATGCCAGCATTGAGGCTCCCCTAAATAATAGACATGCACTTTCTCACTAAGACAGATCCATAACATAAACATAAAGTTTAAAATAATGGGGAAAAAACATTTACTTAAATAAAAATTCATTCAATTTTCTCATGAATTCTAAAATTATGATTGCTTTTATTGAATTACTTTTTGTTTTGGGGCCACACACCAAAAACTCAGGTCTCAGGGGTTACACCTGGTTTTGCTTTTAAGAATAGCTCCAGGCAGACTTGGGGGACCATGTGGATGCCAGAGATAGAATCTGGGTGGGCCATGTGCAAGGCAAATACCCTACCCACTGTTCTATTGTTCTGGCCCCCAGAATTGCTCTTATTGTACTTTAAATAACAATGTTAAAAAGACATAGTGATAATTATTTGACATTCAAGTTTACTGAACTTTCACTAACCGTGATTCTTACTTCCACATAAAGAACAATCAGGATGGAGATTTCTCTTATTTCAATATGTTCGATGGAAATTTCTAATCTCATGCATTTTAATGTGCAGCGATTAATTAACCACTTCTTTGATACATTTAATGTGGTTTATGAAAATATCTACACAAAAAAAATTAATCATATAAAAACAAACACACTAATCTTTCTATAATATAAACTAAAACATAAAAACATAGTAAAATTCTTAAACCAAGATATGCCTGACGTAAGCTTTGTTTATGTTAGAGTATATCATATGCTATATGCTATTGCTTCTTTCAGATATGTTTTATAATACTGTTGTGAGGGGCCTGAGAGATAGCATGGAGGTAAGGCGTTTGCCTTTCATGCAAAAGGTCATCAGTTCGAATCCCGGCGTCCCATATGGTCCCCCGTGCTTGCCAGGAGCAATTTCTGAGCATGGAGCCAGGAGTAACCCCTGAGCACTGCTGGGTGAGACCCAAAAACCAAAAAAAAAAAAAATAATACTGTTGTGATAGGATTTTTGTTTTTGCTTATTATTGGTCTTGAGGCTATGTCTGGCTGTGCTCAAAGCTTAATTCTGGCATTGGATTTAGGAAATATTCCTGGCAGTGCTTGGGGTGAGCATAAGCAATACTAGGAAATTTACTGGGATAAGCAACATGAAAAGCAGCACAGTAACTCATATTATTTATCTAGTATCGAAATAAAATATTTGTACAGTTTTCTATTATCAGTAAAAATATGGGTAATGTAATCTGCATTACATATATATTGCATATAATATTAACATAATAGCACAGTGATTCTAGAATAAAGATTCCTAAAAGTGATGACAAGTTTTTCTAACTTTTATATCAGGATACAAGGGTTATCTACTTAGCCTCTATACTTGTAGATTGCCATCTAGATATCCATATAATAACCAATTTTCCATAACTCTCAATACATAATAATTAACATGTAAATTCTTTGAGTTGCATAGTAATAAAAAGCATAAAGCATAAAATATATATAATATATAATACATTATATATAATTTATATACATATGTTAATATATAATATAATGTAATATTATTTCATATAATATATATCATATATAATAAAAGCAAAAAGCATAAATCATGAAATTTAGGTGTTATAAAAGTAAATTAACATTTTATAATGAATATGTATCTTGTCAATTATTTTTGCTTGGATTGAACATTCATTATTTGAATTTCTAAAAAATACCACATCCTTTTGTTTCATTAATAGGCTATATTTAAAATTATTGCAACATAAACATATGTCAGTTGATTGCTACTATGGAGATGGAAGAATATGAGGAAGAAAAGCAAAAGAGAAGAAAGTGAAGGTAAAGGTGGGAAAAAGGAGAAAAAGAAAGAATAAGTTGGGGGAAGAAAACAAGGAGAAGGAGAGATGGAGGGAGAGAATACAAAAAACAAAAGGAGAAGAAAAAGGATAAAAAATAAAGGAAGGAAAAGGAGAAAAAAGAAAAAGGGAGGAAAACAAGAAGTAAAGGAAGGGAAGGGATGTAGGGAGGAAGAGGAGATTAAAAGAAGAAAACATTTATATACCCAAATGCTAATAAGAGGTTTTTATATCCAAGTGCTAATAAGAGATGATATTTATATTTGGTGATATATTTTATTCATGAAATGTTCTTCTAAAGTTGTAACATGTGAAGTAGGTTATTCAACTTACAAAATTCAATTTTGATCTTTATTTAAAAGATAGAGAATGTCAGTGAGAGATGGGTGAGTAATTTAATCAGTTACAAAAATGTTTATTTAAATCCATGAAAGTTTTAAGATACATTTACTTGGGACTAGAGTGAAAGTACAGTGGGTAAGGGAGTTTGTCTTTATGCAGCCAACCTGGGTTTGATCCCGGGCATCCCATATTGTCCCTTGAGAATGCCAGGAGTAATTTCTGAGCACAAATTCAGAAGTAATACTTGAAGCCTCCAGGTATGGCCCCCAAATGAAAACCCAATAACAACAACAATAACAACAAAAAGAAGATATATATATATATATATATATATACTAATATCTTATTAACTGACTTGTAAATAATTAAATTTATAAATATCAAGTTGGCTATATTTTATTTAACTTCCAATTCACATGGATAAGAATATATTTTAAATTCCCAACTTTATACTCCAGACATGGGCTCTTTTGTTTAGTTATTTCTGAGTTGTTTTTCCTTATTATATTTTAATCTTCATACACTAGTAACATATAGAATTGCACACCTAGAAATAAAATATAATGATTACAATAACTCTAAAAATGAGCTACCTCATTTCTAATAATATTGCTGAAACTATAAAAAATAAATAAGACACAAATTTGGTTCCAGATTCCCCCGCCTACAAGTAGCAAAGAAAGAAATTGCTATTTCCATTTTGATTGCATATGACTAAACAGGTGATCATGTAACAGTGATTTTCTTAGTGACTTCTGTCACATTTTCTCTCAAAATCTGTAAGAATAATTTGCCTCAGTAGAAGATATTTTTCTTCTTCTCTCTCTCTTTCTTCCCCTCCCTTTTAGATACTGTGTTTGCAGTATTGTTACTGATGGGGCATCATGTATCATCACTTAACTCCTTTCAGCACCCAGTTCTTTTTTCTTTTATTCAGCACCCAATTCTTGTCTAAGGTTTTAATTTAATTATCACTGTTGTGGAAAATTAAATAAGTTACTTTTGATATACATGAATACACATACAAAAATACAATACATATAAGAATAATACATTAAATGAGGTAAGCATATACAGTTACTCTGTCATTTACAAACCTTTTTGTATATTTAAATCATCTAAAAATAAAGGTCGTTTTTATCATTACAATGTTATGTGGTTTTTGTTGATGTTGGTATTGGGGGGTGTTGTTGTCATACTTCTTTTATTTTGAGGGGGTCACACCTGGTGACTGCTCAGGTTATGTGCTCCTGGCTATGCGCTTAGAAATCGCTCCGGGCTTGGGGGACCATATGGGACTCGTGGGGATTGAACCACAGTCTGTCCTTGGCTAGTGCAAGCAAGGCAGACTACCTTACCCTTTGTGCCACAGCTCTGGCCCCTGTCATACTTCTTTTTTTTTTTTTTTTTTTTTTTTTTTTTTTTTTTTGTTTTTTTGTTTTTGGGCCACACCCTGTGACGCTCAGGGGTTACTCCTGGCTATGCGCTCAGAAGTTGCTCCCGGCTTCTTGGGGGACCATATGGGATGCCGGGGGATCGAACCGCGGTCCGTCCTAGGCTAGCGCAGGCAAGGCAGGCACCTTACCTCCAGCGCCACCGCCCGGCCCCTGTCATACTTCTTAAGAAAAGAACCAGGTGACTTAACTTACTAGGTGAAAAAACTTACTAGGAAGTGTCTAGAGTAGTCAGGCACTGGAACATAATCATTGACTAGCAAAGTTCTGCCTTGGTCTGTTTAGGGATGAATTTAGAGCTAAGGATCCTTTTAATATTTTAAAAGATAACAAACAAAATGAAATATATATGACAGAGACTTTATGTAGTCTTGAAAAGTGAAATGTTTATATTAGCCTCTTGCAGAAAAATATTGCTATGCCCTGGCTGAGAGAACTCAGGTTTGCATGAAAGTCAACACCAACTGAACACATTCATTTCTTTATTCAGTTGAAATCTCATGCATCAGACATTACCCTTCAATTAAAGCAGGTAACAGGAGACTGGATGCTGGAAGATGATAAGAGATAAAAGGTAGCCCCCAGCCAGTCTCTCTCTCTCTCTCTCCTCTCTCTCTCTCTCTCTCTCTCTCTGTCTGTCTCTCTGTCTCTGTCTCTCTGTCTGTCTGTCTGTCTGTCTGTCTGTCTCTCTCTCTGTCTCTCTCTCTGTCTCTCTCTCTGTCTCTCTCTCTGTCTCTCTGTCTCTCTGTCTCTCTGTCTCTGTCTCTGTCTCTGTCTCTGTCTCTCTCTCTCTCTCTCTCTCTCTCTCTCTCTCTCTCTCTCTCTCTTTCTCCCCATGCACGATTCACCTAAGTCCACACTTAACTGCAGGTCAGGTAGGGCATTGTGGCCCAATTTAAATATATAGGTTGAGAAAATCTCTAAACCCCCCAAATGACACAATCAAGCAAGTTTCCTATTCTCAGACAGTGACAAAATTTCTGACGAGGAGAGCAAACACTGGCTAGAGAAAATGTGTAAGGATGCAACTCAGCCACTGTACACTGGAGGTAGGCAGAAAGCAAGAGATTAGAGTATCCCTGAGCACTGAGGCAGGAGTATGTCTTGAGCACTGCTAAGTGTGACCCTAAAAACAAAAACAAAACCAAAGAATAATAGCTTCAAACATATTGGGGCCGGAGAGATAGTATGGAGGTAGGTAGTTTGCCTTGCATACAGAAGGACGGTGGTTCGAATTCTGGCATCCCATGTGGTCCCCTGAGCCTGCCAGGAGCAATTTCTGAGCAGAGAGCCAAGAGTAACCCCTGAGCGCTGCCGGGTGTGAACCAAAAACAAAAAAACAAACAAAAAACAAACAAACAAAACATTTAGGCAGGACTTAAACTCTTGCTTAAAATTGTTCATTAATTTTTTTTCAATTTGTCAGAAAGTCATTTTCCTTATATGAAATAACTTCCTACCTGAGTAAAAACAGCTTCTTGAAGATAGAGAAGTGAAGGGCAAAGTGAAGGAAAATCTAATAAATAATAGATTCCTAATTTTGTTATTGTTTGTAAAACTCTGCTGCAGGCAAAATTGTTAAAAGTAGGCTGTCATTCTCTTAAGCAGAAAATCGGATTACTTCAGGTAAGGAACTTTGGTGACTGTTATTAAGTTGGTGTTGTTTTTTTTTTTTCTGCCATAATGTTCATCACAGATATTGATTAGAGTGTTTTCTCAGTTTAAGATAAAATTCTTAGTATAATAAACTAATGTTCTTTTCATATTAAAAGCACTCAATATTCTATTTGAAAGTATTTTTACATATTGATATGATAGGAGTTTTACTTTAAGTTACATCATTCGTGACATTAATTTATGTATGTTAAACAATCCATCAATATTGGGAAAAATTCCTTCTGTTTATAATGTATGATTGTTTTCATGTATTATATAGTTTAGTGTTCTGAGAATTTGTTGATAAGTTTTGTTTCTACATTCATAAATGGAACTTGTCCATAGATTTCTCTTTCTGTTATATTTTTTCTTTTAAGTACTAGAGAAGTATTTTTTATAGAAATTTTTGGAAGAATTTGTTTCTTCAATTGTGTGGGAGATCTTGAGTACCTGCAAAATTTACAAATATATCATTATCATCTTCACAAATGATGATATCATGCTTTAACAGAATGCCTAGAAAGTCTACAAAATCAAGAAATATATTATCAGAGGAAACAATAAATAATTGCTAAAAATTTCAATTTAGTCTTATTATAAGAATCAGAGAGATAGTGCAGCAGTAAGTAACCAGCCCAAAATGAATCCCTATCACTACATGTCATTCTATAAGGCTTACCAGGAGTGACCTTTGAGTTCAGAGCAGAAGTAACCCTTACCTCTCTTTTGGATGTGGCTCTCAATAGTTATAAATTAAATATATATATATATATATATATATATATATATAAAATAAATATATAAAACTTATAGGAACTTTTTCTAAAACCACAAAAGCAGTGTGGGGATCATTGATTGTAAAATCACTTATCAAGTATAGATCTTTTGAACTAATGTCATCAGTACAAATGCCAATTATTATTTACTATACAGAGATGGCAAGAAGGATTTAAAATCCTAGTTCTTAGTACAACAAGAAAATCTATAATCAAAGCTCCAATTTACGGTTAGTAAATTAAATGTTAATGATATTTATCACAATATATATTATTTCCTAATTGTTTTTTCACAAAGAAGTACTAGAAAATTTGAATAATTTGACTCAGGCAATTTTTAGATCAATTTGCTTCCATAATTAACATAAACAAATTATATGAATAATTGTTTATCTTTATTTATTTGAAACTACTTGAGCAATATAAAATATCACACAAATAATGTCTCAGGATACAGATAGAACTGGCCTGTTTTTAAGTTATGGTGATAAAGAAAATAAATGTTTGAAATGATTTGATCTCAAAAAGTTTAGAGAAACAGAATTTAGTTTGAAAAATATGACTGATTCAATGACCAGAAACTAAGAATAGGACTGTGATCCACAATGAACTTGTGTCTAAAAATAAAATGCTAGATACATTTCTACAATAACTAAAAAGAAGTTAGAAAATAAAATATGTAATGAATAATAAGTAAGCTCAAATGTTACTATGAAAGTCTAGATGCTAGTCTATTCTTTTCTATCTCTACCTTTTCTTTTTTTCCTACCTGTCCTATACCTTTCTTCCTGGCTCACTCTTCCCAATCCTGCTGTCTTTATCCTTTTATTACTTCCATCTATCCCTCTCTTTCTCTCTTTCCCCTTATTTTTAATGGTATAGGATGAGAATAAATGTGCATATTCAAAGAAGAATAAAAGAATGTGGCAAAAATATATGAAAGGGTTAGAGTGATCAAAGCAATAGTATAGCATATCGGCCATTTGCCTTGCATGCATTCACTCTGAATTCAATCTCCAACATTGCCTATAGTCCTTAGAGCCACAGCAGGAGTGATCCCTCACCTCAGAACCAGGAGAATGCCCTTCCTGATCACTGTTGGATGTGTCCCAGAAAAGAAAAAGAAAATGTCAGAAAGACATGAGCTCAAAGTGAGATTGGGAAAATCACTCAAAATTACTTGGGATACTGCTGAATATAAAAAAGCTGGTTTGGGCAATATTTGAAATGGGAGGATTAGCAGAAAAGGTAGGTCAATTTGCCTGAGGCAGTTCATATTACTTTAATATAATTCAAGGAAAAAGGATCTTACCTTACTTATTTTTTCTGTTACACCATCATTTAGAAAACTCTTCAAACTTAAATGTGAGCTAAATATATAAATGAGATAATTTAATGCTTATATTAGATATTTCATTTAATTTAATGCTTATATTAAATATTGTAAGGCATAATTTCCTTTGATGCCAAAAACTAACATAAATTACGAAAGTGCACAGCATATATGAATGGTCAAAACATGGAACTACAGAGAATTGAAGAACTTACAATTGTCTAAAGAGTTTTACACTCCATGAATTAAGAAAGACATTGTATTTGGGAAATACTATTTAGTAACTGCTCTCATTTTTTATATTATTTACAGTGAATTATTGCAAAATTATCTCAATATATTCCAGCATGATTTGATAATATACGAGAATAGGCATTGATTTTTGCTTTTGTTTTTGATCAGTGGGTTATGGCTGGTCCTTTTGTTTTTAATTTAATATTTTTAATTTAACTTTTTAATTGAATGTTTATGTTTTATTTTGTTATTAACATGTAAAGATGTAAAAAAAAACTTCAGGAGTTACAGAAAAAGAAATCCAGGTTTTATCAATAGAGATTTGAAATTGGACCCTGTCCAGTTTCTGACACCTAAGAGGCATTTTAAGTGGCTATTCACACAGCTGGAGACATAATTGTGTACTTCTGTACAGAGATTCAAGACAAGCACTAGTCTGGAAATTACCCAGGAAAAAAATCTTAGTTAAAAAATAAATGGAGGGGCGGGGAGAAAAAAAATAAATGGAAAGGAGATAATATTTGTTGACTGTCTTGAAATTGAATATAGGTTAGAAATATATCATTTAAGAACCAAGAAGCTTTACATCCGCATCAGACATTCTTCTCTGTACCAGCATGAATACCTCTGATGATGTTTAGCTAAACAAACTAAGTAATAATATAATGTATTGTGTATAGGAAAATTTAAGTATAATATTTCAAATTGTAATGGGAAGAATAAAAACTATTAATATATTGAAATAATATAGCACATATATAGATAATTCAATTACATGTGAATTAAATATCAATACTAACAAGAAAATTTAAGTACATTGAAATAAAACACTCAATGATATATTTATAATTTCTAGAAAAATATTTATGATAACATTTATATTATAATCAAGACTGCTGTTGGCCACATTTGAAATCAATCTATCTTCCTATCTATTATTTATCTATTTATCTATATAATATATAATATCTATCTATCTATATAAGTGTTTAAATATTTTGTGTGGCCCCAGACCCAGTAATACTTAGAAATTGCTCATGACTACACTAAAGAATCACACTTCATGATACTCAGGAAACTATATGGAATATCGTGAGTAGAACTTTAGTAAGCCATGTGCAAGACAAGTGCCTTGTCCTCTGTGCTATCTCTCTGCCTCCCAAAATAATTTATTTAATAGCAACATAAGTATTAGCATAATAGTGTTATTAACAGATATTATAACATGTATAATCAAATATTACTGTATCCATAAATTACATGTAAATAATAATTAAAATAAAGGAAAAACATGCAAGTTATTAATAGCTAATCAAAAAAATGGATAACTAAATTTCCAAGATGTATTAGTAAGTATATTAAGTATGTTAGAAAGTTGTGAACTCAGAAACAAAGTTAGAAAGTTGTGAACTTAGAAACAAAAAAATTCTATTTTATATCCATAGAAATAGCAATTATTTAACTTATAGAAATCATAAAAATTTTAAAGGTATACAGAACATGTTTAATATATTATACTAAATAAACTATAAGTTGATGCATTTGTTTGGGAATTAAATATCAAATATAAATTATTATATCTTGTCAAGTATCAAATATCCAAATAAATATATTTATAGGGAAATATAAAATTAGTATAGACTGTTACTTTTATTACTTAGTTTACTTATTTTATCCGATCTCTTCTTCTTACATGTTTCCTTTATTTTATTTTCAAAGAAAAAGGGCATCCTCTAAGCAATGTTTACGTTCCTGGTCATAACTTATGGCTATCCTCAACCAATTGGCCACCATGATTTAATGCTAAAACCTGATATGTATTTTCAAACTCTGCAGAGAGGGGTATGTAGTGCTGGTGATAAGACTAGCATTCCCTATTGCATAGATATGCCATTAAAACCTTGTACTATTTCTCTGCCTCTCAATGACAATATTTATATAAATATGGCATATAATTTTGTCATATATGCTCTGTTCTTGAGATTGTTCAAAAATTTACAGATGATCCCTATTCTCTTTTCATTTATTCTGACCTATTTTATGCAAGTCCTGTTGAATGCTGATTCCAGCTTTCTAACTCATTCTATTACAATGTTTAAGTTGTCATTCATAAGATCGATATCTTTATCATCCAGAACTTCACTTTAGTCCTCATTTTAAATTCCCTCTATGTCCTACTTAGTATTTCTATGTTTCTGTATTCTCTTGAAAATATAGAACATTATAACTGCCAAATATCTTTGCATACTAATTATAAAATCTATGCCATTTTTTGTCACACCCAGCAGTTTTCCCTGCTTACTCTGTGCTTAGGATTATTCCTTGCAGGCTCAGGGGATCATATGTTTGCTAGGAAATGAAACCAGATGAACTTCATGCAAGGAAAACTGCCCTACCCACTGTGCTCTTGCTCTGGCTTTTCTATGTCATTTTGACCTACTTATTGTTCTTCTCTTCATAATAAACATTTTCATGTATCTTTCAAAATGGTACCCTATACCTGGGAATGTTCAGGGGTTATTCCTATCTCTGCACTCAGAAATCATTCCTAGTGTTGCTTAGGAACTTTAGGGGACAACAAGAATCAAATTCTAGTCAGCTAAACATACAGGCAAGCACACTATCCACTGTATTATTGCTTTGTCCTCAATATGCTACAATTTTACTTGGGTCTTAGTTAATTAATTTTTCCTATTCCAAGGGCATCAAATATTTTTTAAATTATTTTTAGGATGCAGTGATAATAGAAAAGACTTAGTTAATATGATTTCTTTTTAAACTCTATGAGAATGGACTGGACCTACTTTAATATAGGACAACTACATTAAAATCTTTGCCCTGCTACTGAGACAGTTTCCATCAATTATTAGTTATTCAACTCAATGCCAAGTGAATCACAAGACATTTTTCTTTGACATGTAGGAACTTGAAAAGACCAAGCGTTACTTGATTCCTGGCAATTGTTTTATCTGCTCTTTTTTGAGTAGGTCACTTTAGGCCTTAGGTAGTTTCCTGACATGTGTTGATCAATGGTCAGCTTCCACATCAAAGGGGACCTTCAGCTGATCTTCAAAGATTCTACTCTCTGCTTTCTCTTCTTTTCCTGCTCTGCCCTGAGTTCCTACTACTTTGATGCATTGAACTCCCAAATCTGTTTTCTTAGCTTGGGCAGAATGCCATAAGTCAATTGTTCATTTGTTTCTTTTCCTTCAGTGTTCACTATGTGATGCATGATGTCCAGAGTCTGAGATACACTGTTTTACTTATGTAGGTCTGCTTTTTCCTTCTCTTTGTTGTTATATTTTTATGTATAAGTGAGAGAATACAATACAGAGCGAAAAACAATATCTGTATTTTATTTTGGTCACATAACAAAGATATGTTTTATATTACAAGTTTTTAGTATTTTATTGGATATGGGGAGAATAATTTTAGAACCAGAAAACAAAATGATTGCATAATTCCTACTTTTCCTTTTGCCTTGGTAACAAAAAATTATTTTTATTTATATGGCCAATATATTAATAGTTACATATCCAGATTCTATTATCTGTATAGTTTATCACTCCATGCTAACTACTTTGGTACATAGATATTTCTTATTTTAATTCTTAGAAATTTCCAAGTCTTTATCTAAAAATTATTGATGTGTAACACCTATTTATCATATTTTATCCAGTGTTTTAATAGCTTTTAGCTGAAAAAAAGGTAAATACAATTTAGCTCTTATTGATGGAGTTTAAATTTGCATTACTCATTTAATATATTTTATTGAAATTCTTTATATATATATGATAGTTGGCATTTCTTTTACTTTTTCTTTCTTTACTTTTTTTTTTCTTTTTGGGCTATACCCGGTGACACTCAGGGGTTACTCCTGGTTATGTGCTCAAATATCACTCCTGGTTTGAGGGACCAAAAGGAACACCAAAGAATTGAACCCCAATCCATCATAGGCTAGCACATGCAAGGCAAACACCCTATGGCTTGCACCAGCTCTCATGCCCCTTAACTGTCATTTCATTTGAAGATAAAGTGTGATATGAAGGAACATCTATGAGAATGTTTAACTGTAGGATTCATAAAATTATACAAAAACTATTTATAAATGTATTCATTTCTGAGAATATTTTTGTGAACAATTTCGGAAAGAGGTGAGGATTGTTTCACAGTTTCTCTCACAATATATTTATTTTTACAGAAAAACATGAAGTAAAAAGAGAAAGTAAACAATATGCTGAACAGTGAAATTACAGAAAAATGAGTTAGGAATAAAGAGTCTATAAGTCTCAACTCAAACATATTAAAGTTGTAGTAAAGTAGTCACATTAGATAAAAGCAGTAGATGAAGCTTGACATGATTTGCTGTGTTTAATACAGATGTGGGCTAAAAAGGAGAAAACCAAGAACCATGAAATCAGATTATTCAGATTCCAACTCCTTAAGGATGTGAAACTAGCTTAATTAGTACTTTTTTTTAAAGCAATAATAATGCTTTCTTCCCAAATGGGAAACAGAGCTTAATGATCTTATTATCTTCCTCTTTTTAGCAAGTTGGGTTTCAAATATTTCAAAATATCTATGAATCTAAGACAGTTGTTTTATTTCAAAGTCTAACTAATTATAAAATAATTGGGCAAAGATAGATCTTGCTGAAAACAAATCATTTGAAGACTTTTTTTTCAAAACCAGGATAGAATAGAAACAAAATAAATTGGAGCTCAACAAGAGCAAATAAAATGTGTAATTGTGACACAGTCTATCTTTAGGAATACAGTGCCTGATAGTTTCTATATTATACCCCAAATTCCACACAGTTATAAATAAACTTCATAAATAGACTGGGAACTCTTCCACAGTTATAATTTTATATACACAAATATTCATATTAAATCTAAATTTCTATCACATTAAAAATGAAAAACTTAAATGTGTTGCTATTATTATACAAATACCACATTACCCTATTTATGTCTTGGTAAATATAAACAGCCAAGGATATATTTCACTGTGGTGGATTCTGATGTATGAATTATATATATTTTAACTTATAAGAAATATAATTGTTCTTCTGAGGAAACTGAGGACTTGAAGGGAGCCCTGTCCTGTGCCTTTCTGTCTTTTCTGAATTCTTGAAGCTCTCCTCAGAGCCCTGGGAAGCAAACCCCCCAAAAACTGCATTCTGAAGCTACCCAGCGAGTGAGTGAATGAGTATAAAATGGCTGACTGTGGGGATTGTCAGGTGGAGTGCTAATTGCTCTACCTGAGGTGTCTCTGCCCTGCTGTGCTTTTTCTGAGGAAACTGAGGACCTGAAGGGAGCCCTGTCCTGTGCTTCTCTGTCTTTTCTGAATTCTTGAAGCTCTCCTCCAAGCCCTGGAAAACGAAGCCAAAAAAAAAAAAAAAAACTGCATTCTGGAGCTACCCAGTGAGTGAGTGAGTGAGTGAGAAAGAAATGGCTGACTATGGGGATTGCCAGGTGGAGTAATGATTGCTCTACCTGTGGAGTCTCTGCCCTGCTGTGCTTCTTCTGAGAAAACAGAGGACCTGAAGGGGGCCCTGTCCTGTGCTTCTCTGTCTTTTCTGAATTCTTGAATCTCTCCTCCAAGCCCTGGGAAGCCAACCCAAAAAAACTGCATTCTGAAGCTACCCAGCAAGTGAGTGAGTGAGTAAGAAATGGCTGACTTTACAAGCCCAGAAAGGGGAAGCCGCTGAACTCTGCTGGAATTCAGATGCCAGCACCCCTATCTGCCAGTCTTCTGTGCTGTGCTCCATTTTTGGCCTGATTTCATCCTGTGTGTGACTCATCTGCGGATGGCTCACTTTCCCTGGAGCCTTCCTTGGAGGTGAGTGTACAAGCCCAGAAAGGGTGGAGCCAGAGGAGCACAGCCACTTCGCTTCACTTCCCAGCCGTGCACATCATTTAGCCAATGAATACAACCACACACGTAGAAAAACCCACAATACAAATGTGACAATGGAGAAACAACTCAGGCCAGCGCCAGACATAGAGAATGACGATGGCAACTCTGATGACTTGAACATGACCAACCAACTAGACAGTCTCTCAGATAAGGAGTTTAGAGTCGCAATATGGAAGATGTTCAAAGAACTCAAAGAAAGTATAGAAGAGAACACTAATAAGAATCAAGAGAATATGAAGATAGAAATCAGAGAACTCCAAACTGAAATTTCAGGTCAAATAACAGGTCTGAAAAACTCAATAGATAAATTGAAGAAAAACATGGTTGAGCTTTCCCACAGGTTAACAGCTGCTGAGGATAGAATTAGTACACTGGAAGATGAGATGAATAACAATTCCATACAGCAGAAGAAATTGGAAAAAAGCCTTAAAGCAAATGATCAAACAATGGAAAAATTATTCAAAGAATGGGAACAGATGAAAATAGAAATCTATGATAAGCTCAACAGTAATAACTTAAGACTCATTGGAGTCCCAGAGACCTAGGAAGAAGAATCAATGGTCAAGAACACCATTAAAGAGAAACTACCAGAGCTAATGAATACATGCAATCAAATCCAGCATGCCCGAAGAGTACAAACTAAAAGAGACACCAGAAAAACATTCCAAGACACTACCTAGTCACAATGACAAATCCCACAGATAGAGACAAAATTCTGAAAGCAGCAAGATCGAAAAGAGAAATTATATTCAAGGGAACATCCTTGAGATTTACTGCAGACGTGTCACCAAAAACACTCAAGGCCAGAAGGCAGTAGTGGGACATAGTGACAAAACTCAATGAAATAAATGCTTCACCTAGAATACTGCACCCAAGAAAAATCACTTTCAGGTTTGAAGGAACAATACATGGTTTCACAGACAAAAAAAAAGCTGAGAAACTAACAGACTCAAAATCATTCTTAAAAACTGAATGGCCTACTTTAAGACAAGACTGACCAACAGACACACCAAACTTCAATATAAAGATGGCACTAACTCCCAGGACAATCTTTCTCTCAATGACAATGGACTAAATGCATGAGTTAAGAGACACAGAGTGGCTAAATGAATCAAAAAACTCAATCCAACCTTCTACTGCCTACAGGAAACGCATCTGAATAGTCAGAAGAAATATAGACTCAAAATAAAAGGCTGGCGGAAAATTATCCAAGCAAACAACACCCATAAAAAAGCTGGAGTGCCCATACTAATATCAGATAATGCAAACTTTATACTTAGGAAAGTTGTAAGGGACAATAATGGACATTTTGTTTTAGTCAAGACATACATAGAGCAGGAAGAAAACACTCTCCTAAACATATATGCACTGAATGAGGGGCCAGCAAAATAATTAATAAAATTGTTGACAAATCTAAAAATAATATCAATAACAACACAATAATTGTGGTGGACCTCACCATGGCATTGTCAACACTTGACAGGTCAACCAGACTGAAACCCAAAAAGAATATACTAGACCTGAGAAGAGAAATGGAAGAAAGAGGCCTAGTAGATATATACAGGACATTCCACCCCCAGAAGCCTGAATACACATTCTTCTCTAATATACATGGGACATTCTCCAGGATAGACTACATGCTAGCACAGAAAACATACCTCCATAATATCAAGAGGATAGAAATTTTGCAGGCTATCTTTGCTGACCACAAGGCCCTGAAATTATATGTGAACTACAAAGGGACACAGAAGAAAAAATTTAATATCTAGAAGTTAAAAAGCCTAATACTGAATAAACAGTGGGCCCGAGATAAAATCAAAGAGGAAATCAAAACCTTCCTAGAAACAAATGACAATAGAGACACAAACTCTCAGAACCTATGGGACACAGCAAAAGCAGTACTGAGAGGAAAATTTATAGCTTTGCAAGCACACATAAGGAAAGAAGAAGGGGCATACCTGAATAGCTTAATGACGCAGCTCATAGAATTAGAAAGTACTCAACAAAAGGACCCAAAAATAGGGAGACAGAAGGAAATAACAAAGCTGAGAGAAGAAATCAATGAAGTGGAAACCTGAAAAACAATCCAAAAGATCAACAAAAGCAGAAGTTGATTCTTTGAAAAAAATAAACAAGATTGATAGACCGCTGGCAAAACTAACAAAGAAAGAGAGAGAAAAGAACTTGATAACTCGTATTAGGAATGAAATAGGAGAGATCAGTACTAATATGGTAGAGATCCGAAGGGTAATCAGAAACTACTTTGAGAAACTCTATTCCACTAAAAATGAAAACCTGGAAGAAATGGATAAATTTTTGAACTCTTATAATCTTCCACGGTTGAAGGAAGAGGATGTAGCATATCTAAACACACCCATCACTATTGGGGAAATTAATACAGTAATCAAATGTCTGCCCAAAAACAAAAGCCCAGGCCCAGATAGATTTACTAATGAATTCTTTTAAACCTTTTAAGAGGAACTTCTACAAATACTGGCAAGACTCTTTAATGAAATCAAAAAGACAGGAACACTTCCAAATAGATTTTATGAAGCCAACATCACCTTGATACCTAAACCAGACAGAGATGCTACCAAAAAAGAAAATTACAGACCAATATCGCTGATGAATACAGATGCAAAGATCCTCAACAAAATCTTGGCAAATAAGATTCAATGCATCATCAAGAAGATCATCCACTACGACCAAGTAGGTTTCATCCCAGGAATGCAAGGATGTTTAACATCCATAAATCTATCAACATAATACACAACATCAACAACAAGAAAAATAAAAATCACATGATATATCAATAGATGCAGAGAAAGCATTTGATAAGGTCCAACACCCATTCTTGATCAAAACTCTCAGCAAGATGGGAATGGAAGGAACCTTTCTCAATATAGTTAAGGCCACCTACGACAAGCCAGAGGCAAATTTTGTCCTCAATGGAAAAAAACTGAAATCCTTTCCTCTAAATACTGGCACAAGACAAGGCTGTCCTCTCTCACCACTCCTATTCAACATAGCACTGGAAGTACTTGCTATAGCTATTAAGCAAGAAAAAGATATCAAGGGAATTCAGATAGAAAAGGAAGAAGTCAAGCTCTCATTGTTTGCAGACGACATGATACTCTACCAAAAAGATTCTAGAAACAATAACTCATATAGCAAGGTGGCAGGCTACAAAATTAACATACAAAAATCAATGGCCTTTCTATACACCAATAGTAATAAGGAAGAAATGGACATTAAGAAAACAACCCCATTCAAATAGTGACACAAAAACTCAAATATCTTAGAATCAACTTGACTGAAAATGTGAAGGACCTATACAAAGAAAACTATAAAACTCTGCTCCAAGAAATAAGAGAGGACACGCAGAAATGGAAACATATACCTTGCTCATGGATTAGCAGGATTAACATCATTAAAATGGCAATACTCCCCAAAGAACTGTATAGATTTAATGCAATCCCTATAAAGATACATATGACATTCTTCAAAGAAGTGGATCAGGCACTTTTGAAATTCATTTGGAAAAATAAACACCCTAGAATAGCAAAAGCAATCATTGTGAAAAAATAATATGGGAGAAATTATTTTCCCCAACTTTAAACTGTACTACAAAGCAATAGTTATCAAAACAGCATGGTATTGGAATAAAGACAGACCCTCAGATCAGTGGAATAGGCTAGAATATTCAGAGAATGTTCCCATACATACAATCATCTAATTTTTATAAAGGAGTAAGAAATCCTAAATGGAGCAAAGAAAGCCTGTTCAACAAGTGGTGTTGGCACAACTGGCTAGCCACTTGCAAAAAATTGAACTTAGACCCCCAGCTAACATCATGTAAAATGGTTAAATCCAAACTGATGAAAGACCTCGCTATCAGACCTGAAACCATAAGATATATAGAACAACATGTAGGTAAAACACTCCAGGATATTGAGACTAAAGGCATCTTCAAAGAGGAAACTGCACTCTCCAAGCAAGTGAAAGCAGATATTAACAGTTGGGAATAAATTAAACTGAGAAGCTTCTGCACCTGAAAATAAATAGCACCCAAGATACAAGAACCCCCCACTGAGTGGGAGAAACTATTCACCCAATACCCATCAGACAAGGGGCTAATATACAAAATATACAAGGCACTGACAGAACTTTACAAGAAAAAAATCATCTAATTCCATCAAAAAATGGGGAGAAGAAATGGACAGACAATTTGACAAAGAAGAAATACAAATGGCCAAAAGACACATGAAAAAATGTTCCACATCTCTAATCATCAGGGAGATGCAAATCAAAACAACTATGATGTACCAACTCACACAACAGAGATTGGCAGACATCACAAAGAATGAGAACAAGGAGTGTTGGTGGGGATGTGGAGAGAAAGGAACTCTTATCCACTGCTGGTGGGAATGCCATCTAGTTCAACCTTTATGGAAAGCAATATGGAGATTCCTCCAAAAACTGGAAATCAAGCTCCCATATGACCCAGCTATACCACTTCTAGGAATAAACCCTAGGAACACAAAAATACAATACAAAAATCCCTTCCTTACACATATATTCATTGCAGCACTATTTACCATAGCAAGACTCTGGAAACAGCCAAGATACCCTTCAACAGATGATTGGCTAAAGAAACTGTGGTACATATACACAATGGAATATTATGCAGCTGTCAGGAGAGATGAAGTCATGACATTTTCCTATACATGGATGTACATGGAATCTTTTATGCTGAATGAAATAAGTCACAGAGAGAGAAAAACGCAGAATGGTCTCACTCATCTATGGGTTTTAAGAAAAATGAAAGACATTCTTGCAATAATAACTTTCATACACAAAAGAGAAAAGAGCTAGAATTTACAGCTCACCTCATGAAGCTCACCACAAACAGGGATGAGTTTAATTAGAGAAATTACTATGTTTTGAACTATCCTAATAATGAGAATGTACGAGGGAAATAGAAAGCCTGTCTAGAGTACAGGCAGGGGTCGGGTGGGGAGGAGGGAGATTTGGGACATTGGTGATGGGAATGTTGCACTGGTGATGGGTGGTGTTCTTTACATGACTGAAACCCAAACACAATTATGTATGTAATAAAGTTGTTTAAATAAAAAATAAAGAAATATAATTGAATCAAACTATACTATTTATATATAAAATTGAATCAAAATATAGTTGAATCAAACACTGATTTCCTACTATTCTTCAATATAAAAATAGTTCTTAGAGCCAAAGAGTTAAGGGGCTAGACAGTTTCATTATAAGCTGCTCAAACTTGTTTGATTTCCTGTTGTATCTCCTGCTTATGGTCCCAACCATACCAAGAGAGACACCTAAGCACAGAGAATAAGTCCTGATCACATCCAGATATAGTCTATTCTTACACCCAACCAACCAAAAAAGAAATGTTTAAAATTTACTTTTAATATTTTTCTGACCACAAAAACTACAACTATTATAGTATCCTTCAATCCCTCAAGTATTCTTTTCTAATTTAAGATATTTCACTATAAGTTCTTTTTTTATTATTTGTTTTCCACTCTTATCATTATAAAATTATCAACCTAGAAGTATACGTTGAGCATTGTGTGTGGTGTGCATCCTCATCCAAAAGCCCAGTGACTTTTATATTACAAACTAGACTTCATATACAATTCTACTTTGTTTACCTTCTGTTAGAATTTTATATCCCAAAGCAAATGATATTTTTATTTTTTATTTCATTAATATTTCAAAGATTTTTAAATCCTTTATTAAAACAGTATTTAGAACTAGTTATTAAGCTTGTCTTGTTTCCAAAATGTGTAATCCAGAGAATTTTTTTAAATGTAATTCAAATATCTTTAGTATGATGATAGATTGTTAACCAAGCTATTATCTAGTTTATATTAGACCAGAACTATATATTATGTAAATATAATAAAGTTGAGCAGATAAACCTCTAAGAAATGATGTTAAAAGTTAAAAATTTGTTAGCCATATGAAAAATATTAAGGGCTTTTTCTAATAAAAGTAAAAGCAAACAGATGTAAGCTTCAATATTAGTTCTGAATACACAAATTACATAGAAGAAATCATAGGCAGAACTCTCCATTACATTGAAGCTAAAGGCATATTTAAAAATGAAACACCACTGACCAAGTACAGTGAGTAAAGGTAAACAAATGACTCTACATTAAATTAATAAGATTTCACACCTTAGAGAAACTATTAAGAGAATGCAAAGACAGTCCAAAGAATAAGATGACTAGGGGCCAACTACTCTTCTGATAAAGGGTTTATGTACTAGGTATTATAAATACTAGTAGAGCTCTACAAGCCCTAACAGAAAATGGAGAGAGGAGATAAAGAGAAGCTTCCTTAAAGGAAAAGTATAAATGGTCAAAAGCTATATGAATTTACTCTATATAACAAATCATTAGAAAAATCCAAATCAAAATAATAAACAATTTTTCTCATATGGAGAGATTGAAACACATTCACTCCTAGAGGGAACAATAACTGGTCCTGCTTTTTTGGAAGATAATGTGGTCATTCTTCAAAATGATAGGACTTAAGTTTTTACACATTTCCCAGTATTTCAACTCTTTAGAATATACCCCAGGGCATAAAAGAACAATGCAAAAAATAAAGATGCACTCCAATACCCATTGCAGAACTATTCAACATAGCCTGCATTTTTTTAGCACATGAAAATACTCTACTTCATACAAAATTCCAGGTTCAAATGAACGACAACGCAGTATTTTGAATTGTTTTAATAGCGGACTGGTCCGGATGAGGTTGGGGCAGTGCAGGCATAGCTGTAGTGTCTACCATTCGAGGCCTACATCCATGCCCTTGGTAAACGAGCCCTCTAGGATGATGAGGAAGTCCTTTACACTCTCCAGTGCTCAAGAAATAATGACTAACCTAAAAAAAAGATGAAGTCATGCAATGTGCTACTATGTGGTTGGTTCTAGAAAGTATGTGAGTGAAGTTAAAAGGGATGAATAGACACAGATTAATCTCTCTCCTGTGTGGGTTATGAAGAAACTTCACAGAAGAATCTAAAATACCCAAAAGCAATAGAAACAAAGAGCAGGAAATTGGTCTTCAGTAGAAGCATGCTGCTGAATTAATGCTGAATGAGGGAGCTAAATTATTGAAAAAACACTCTGACAATGGTGGAGGGGAAAAGTTGCTTCTGTAAAGATAGGCTGTAGTGGGGCACGAGTGAAATTAAGGACATAGTGGAGGGACATGAACACTCTTTAAAGTGTTTGTATTAAAACATTGGATGATTGGAACTAAATAATCAGTAATTTTATAACTTTGTAATCCTTGGTAATCTGACAAAGGTCTTTTAAAAAATAACTATATACTCTTTGATAGCTCGATCTTAGTGCAATTTGCCTGTTTTGTTTCCTATTGAGTAGACTATGTACTTCATAAGCTAAGGTTACATAGGATGTACAAGTCTAATATTTTCATAGGCTTCTTATTTTTGTTTTTTGTTTTTTTTGTTTTTTTGGGTTATTTATTTTTTTTTTTTTGGATTTTTGGGCCACGCCCAGTGACCCTCAGGGGTTACTTCTGACTATGTGCTCAGGAATCGCTCCTGACTTGGGGGACCATATGGGATCAAACTGGGTCAGTCCTGTGCAATGCAGACACCCTACCACTTGCGCCACTGCTTCAGCCCTGCTTCCTGACATTTTTAAGGTTTTATTCCTTTCATGGCATTGGCAAAATCTGTACTCAACTGTTGATTTTCTCTGAAAACATTCGTTCCTGAAAATCTAGTTTTTTGTATTTTTGTTTGTTTGTTTTTATTTTTTATTCACTTTGATAATGTTCAGGATTACTCCCGGCTCTGTGCTCAGGAATGACTCCCTGGGGGCAAAAAGACCTAATGAAATGCCAAAGATGGACCCCAGGGGGCTGCATGCAAAGAAAGTGCCCTACCCTATGTCTATAATAGTTCTAAACCCAATCTTTTAAATTTTTTGCAATAGTGACAGGCTGATAATTTTCAAGATCAAAAGTCCTGTTTGTTTAATTAGTAGTTTCTTCTTTTATTTTCTTTGCTCCCTCATGTTTTACTTTAAGCAGAAGTCAAATATGACTTAAAGATTTTGCATAGGAATCTACTCCACAAAATTTCTAAGATCGTTGGTTGCTTCATGAAATTTTCCACTTCCCTCATTCATTCACATTGTTATGTTAGTTGTCAGTGTAGTTATAAAGCCTCTCTCAAATACAGGCGGAGAAGGGGGTAGGGAGTTGGGAGATTTGGGGCACTGGTGATGGGAATGTCGCACTGGTGAAGGGAACGGTGCTCTTTATATGACTGAAACCCAACTACAATTAAGTTTGCAATCAAATTTTATAAGTAAAGACATTAATAAAGAAAAATAAATACAAAAATAGAAATTTTCCACATAATTACAGAGAACAAAGTTTTATATTTTAGAGATAAACATCTTTTTTTTTCAATGTTCTTGAAATTCATCTTAAATATTCTTAAAGAATAATATTATTTATTTTTGAATCCTCTACACCTCCACTTTTAAATTTTTATTAGAGGTCATAACCATTTCTTTTTCTGTTCTGGTAATACTATGTTTACTTTGGAAAATTTTAGTCATTGTTCTCAAAATTCTTACAAATTCTATCCATAATCCAATATAATTACCATTAAAATCCATATTGATATGCTACTGTTTTGGTTTTGTTTGTTTGTTTTTATTTTGGGGGCCACACCCGGTGACTCTGAGAGATTACTCCTGGCTATGTGCTCAGAAATAACTCCTGGCTTAGGGGACTATATGGCAAACCAGGGGATCAAACCCTGGTTTATCCTAGGTCAGCTATATGCAAGGCAAACACCCTACCGTTGTGCCATTACTCCAGCCCCTTCATATGCTATTGACTATAAGAAATTACCACAAAAGTGTGACTAAAAATAACAGGCACATAATATTTTCTCTGTTAGTGGTCAGAAGCCCAAATAGGTTAGAAAGGATATGATCTTTATGGAAGCAAGAAGAGAAATATTGTTCCCTTGCCTTTTTCCACATTTTAAAGAGTCCCAGAAATTCTTATTTCTTATTTCCTATTACTTTAACTCATGCTTATATCTTCCTGCTTTCTTCTCTGACTACGTCAAGGGCTTCTTATGAAAGCAATGAGTGAACTGAGCTCATTCAGATGATTCAAAATATTGTCCAGGTATCACTATTATTGATTATATCTTCAATCATCATGTTATTAAAAAAGCATTTTTACTGATTCTAAACTGTAGAAACTTTTATATCTATAGGAATTGTTCATCCTACCATAAAGTTCCAGAAAACAATTTACTTTTAGAGAGCTGTTTCAAGAATGGAGATAAACAAATATATCTGAAGCACTTAAAGACCATTATATTTTTTATATATATAATATATAGCATGTTACACTTTACAAAAATAAGCTATTTGTATATAAATAAGTATGGCAAGCCATAGATTAGTTATATATATGCCTATATATCTTATTGGCAGATAAATTTAGAAAATAATATGATGACGTTCAATTTGCCATGTAAAACTGTTGGATTTATTCTAGGGTGTAGAATTATGCAATATTTTATAGTCATTTTATTATTGAAAAATATTTAAAATATTTTCAGAGAAGTAAATATAACTGTAATTATGATATTATATTATAAGCCAACTTCAAATGATAATGAATCAGTTTAATGAATTATGAGATATCCATATGGTAATTGTTATATAGTGATGAAATAAATATGATGTCCTTGAAAAGTATTTAATTAGATGGAAAATGTCGATGATGCATATTAGGGGATATTCTAATGAAAATAAAACACAAAATTATATCAAGTCTACCATTTCTTAAACATCATTTCTTTTCGTTTTTCCTAAACTTTTCAGAATATACATTTAATATTTGCATAATAAAAGGAATCATTAAAAATCCATGAACCATCTAGAAGCTTAAAATATAAATAGAAGGATGAATAAATATGAGTCCATAATTTATTCCAAAATAGACCAGAAAGTCATAGGATATAAAGTTATGAGAAATTGCATAAATCTGGGAATTAACACACACTAAATCTCAAATTTGTGGCTCTCTGAAACTGGGTAAATTATATTGATTATATTTTAATTAGCCATATTTTTCAGTTTCTTAGCATTGATACAGAATATTAAATATCTCCCACTTTTGTAAAATATTTATGATATAATTTATATAAATATATTTACCAATTTTTTCAAATAATTACTCAAGAAATATTACTTATTATCAACATCAAACCAAATAAATTTTGTAGCTTCTTATTTTTAATTTCAATTAATATTCACCATAAGATTCACCCAACAATGTTGAATAAAACAAACTTAAAGGAAATCGTTAAAGTTGCTTTTATAGATGTACTTCTTGTTCTTATCTTCTATTTTTGAACTTCAAATTACCCTTTACTTGTTTAGATTTTTTCCCTTTTTTGTCTATATGTATATTAACACTACTTTGTTTTTTTCTTATTTTTTTTATTTATCTTCTATAAGGCTCCCTATTTCAGAGTTTTTATTTTGCTCTGTACATTGCTATAGTCTAGTTTACAACATAATAGATACACTCAAAACATACTAAATTATAAGTCTTTTTAATAATAAATAAAATAATGGGTTTTATTTTGACATATATGTGAAAGTCCCTATAGTTTAGGGTTCTAGAAAACAAGGAACATTCAAATTCAGATGTTAGCAAGGACCATATACTATCTGTGTACTCATTAAGCTAATTATTTTGCTTCTAATAGTTTTTAAATTTTATTTTATTTTATTTTATTTTAAACACTTGGGCTAGTTTTTCTTCATAAAACTTTCCAGCAACACACTCTTCACTAGATTTTCTAGTCACTTCTCTTCAACATTGTTCCAGTGTGCTCCTCCATCACATGCAATTAATATCATGTTGCTTTTCCACCATGGTAAATTTACCATTAAAGTTACCTGCAATAATTTAAAGTTTGAAGACTTAAGTTAATGCATTTTAATTGTATGCAAAGGGATAATAATTGTCTGTCAGCTTTTACTTTCTCTGGGTTGAGGTTCATATTACCATGAAGAAATATTTTTGGGTATAATCATTGGCTAGCTATGGTAGAATAAGTTAATAAACTACATCGAAGAACAGAGTGTGAGAGGAAAAGGTAGATTTACTATGAAAAATAAAAAGTGGAAATATAATTTTTGGCTTTTTTTTTAGCTTTCTCATTCACAATACTTAAGATATTTACAAAGTTCTATCAGTTTATATTCTTCAGACTTTGGTAAATTAATTAGAATTCTCAGATGGTATTGAAAGAATATTTACTTTTAGACTATATTTTAATATACATTAACATTCTCATTACCTTTCTTTTATATTTTCCTTAATATAAATATGTTTTTTTTCTTGAACATTATTTGAAATTTAAAAAGACTAAAGGAGTGAAGAGCTTTAATGCCAAGTAAGGTTTTATATTGAAAGAATTTATTTGAACACCTGTGTATATTGAGTTTAATTAGGCTACAGCTGGAATAGGCTTTAAAAGGATGCACATGCTCACATTTTCAAGCAAATATACATTAACATCAGCATGTTTTTTTTTCAGATGATATCTTAAGGTAGAAAGTTAGAATGGACATAAATGACACAGGCTAAAATTAAGACATTATTTTTCTTCTCTCTCTTCCCTGTCTTTGAATCTACATCAAATTTCAAGATGGGTTCAAGGAAATGTTGACATTGTAGTGTTTAATGGGCTAGTTCTCTCAATGGTATTATGAAGTTGCTAAAGATACTGCCCCAATTGAAGTAATGAGGAAGGAACTATGTAATCTAAGCAAGCATCATAAAAGAATAAGAAAGACAGGTTCTAGGTAGTATTAAATGCAAAGGAATTCAAAAAGGATCAGCATCTCTCCAAATCTGTAACTCATATGCCCTGCTTTCATACTCTATCACCATATTTTAAATTTATAAATTTATAAAGATCTATTTATCTCTACAGTTGTAGCATATCACAGACTAGTGTTTGGGTCATGGGGACCAGACCCAATGAAGAGGCTTGCATAGGGTAACCACCTGTATAGATAGACCTCACTAACACATGGTTTATACTTGAGATGCGAAACCTATGTGTATCCAAAAGTTGATATATTAGTTTCTTTACCTTTACTATATTTACCTATCTTTCTGCACTCGGCTTATTTCTTGCTCTCCCCTCCTCTTTTTCTTAAGCTATACCTAAGCTAACTATTGTGTGATTATATGTGGCATGAGCACACAAAGATAGGACTCCTCCATGAAAGCCAAACCTAAATTGTAAACAACCCATGCCTATAGTGTATATAGGCCCACCCATATACTATCCTATTTTCCCCTTCAGAAATCCGACTATCACTTCACCCCCCAATCCCAACCCGATTTCCCACCTTATTAAAACTCTTCATCCTCAGTTCTTAATCCATTAGGCATCAAGACTGACCTCCTACCCCAATGACCCAAATACCCAGCCACCAAGTGAAGGGACACTCATTCAGACCCACACCTTGTCCCCGGCAGGAAAATACAACCAACACCCCTGCTGAATCATGCTGTGTGGCCCTCCTTATCACCTCTCCCTATTGTGGACTGTTGTTTGATACTGGACTCAGTTCCAAAAGGATCCCCACTCAAGAACTCTACCCAAGTCCTCTCTGCAGCAAATCTTTTCTCAGTCTCAAGAAGACCAGGGTGTGTGATGAAAATGTGCCCTAAATCACACACCCCACAAGAAAATCTCAAAAGACAATGGGGAAACCTATATTTCCTTCATAAGTTCAAGACCTATATAATACTATCTCTTAACCTTTTTTTCCTCAAATGTATGATAGTCTCGTGCATCACTTTGTTCCTTTAATTACTTTTTTTTAATTCATTTTAAAAATTATATTTTCTTTATATATATGTGAGCATATATATTTTTGTCTTGTTTCTGTTTTCTTCTCTTTCCACCCCCAAATACACCAGCAATATAATGTAGCACCATTTCTTCCTGCAAAGGCATACTAAAAAACGGGGAAATCTTACGTATAAAAACAAGCTCTTATCATACTTATTTTACAATAAAGGGGCACCACCCACCTTGAACATATGTCATGTGGACCCAACATAGACCCCAGGGGATTAAACTCTGACCATCCAACCTTGAACCCTGGATCCCAGACATAGAAATGACACAGTTCTCCACAACAGCTCTAGGAACCAAATTCCTTCCGGGACATCCTTAATACTGGTCTGGCACCAACATGTGCCAGTTCTAAAATGATATCCTGACAAGGAGGAAATGGAAACAATTTGATCGAAGAGAAGGTCGTCTTACCTCACTATCTAATGATAAGACAAAATCAGAAGACTTGTCACCTTTTGATCTGTGCAAAAACCAAGATCTCTATCTACAGATGACTGACTGTGACAACCATGACTGGACAGAACATATTCTCAGACCAATAAAAAAGCCCTAGTCTAGGTTTTGGCCTATGATTTGTACAACAACCAAGATCTCTAATTCCAGAGGCCTGACTGAGACAATTGCAACTGAACAGGTCTTCTGGAAACATAACGAAAGACTCTATCCCAGGCTCCATCTAGGATCATTGCAATGACTAAGACCACTAACTACAGAAGATGGATTAAAACGACAGTAAAGGAACAGAATTTCTATAACCTCAAAGAAAGACTTCATCATAAGCTCCATTCCTTGACCTGTGCAGATACCAAGATTTCTAGATACAGAGGTCTGATTTTATCATTTATGAAGGAGCAGAAGTATTCCATACACCACTAAAGCATCGAGGAGAAAGTAAGTGAACATGCAAGGAGTCTATAATTATTCCCATGACAGTATCAAGGGTGGAGAAACTCTGTATCTCTTAGGCCAACAGAATTCTCTTTCTAATGTCCCCAATATTTACTGAGCCTATGCTGGAAAAAAAAAAGCACAAAATAATCTTTTTATTTATTTAGCTATTTATTTATTTATTTATTTATTTATTTATTTTGATTTGGATTGGATATCGATGTTGTTGTTTGCAATTTTTTTTCTTTTTGCACTCTGTTATGCTTTTATATCAGGACCATGGTTATCATGTGGTGTTTGTCTTTATTGCTGTCGTGCTCACTGAATTTTTATTTGATATTTTCTTTTGTATTGTTGTGGTGTTTCGCTTCCGTTTTCCCTTTCTTCTCTGAAACTGAGGTTGAGCGCCTCTAGAAGGACTCGCCCATTTTGGGATTATTTGATTTTTACTCCATTATATTGCCTTTCTTTTCTTTAAACAGAACCATATAAATTGAACTATCTAATTCTGCCTCTCAAATTGAGGGGGAAATAATGGAGAGTACCAGGACCAAACAGTTGCATGATCACAAAGTAGTTAGCTAGACACAAAGGGGACCACTTATACTAGCAGCCCAGGAGCATGGGTGGGGGATATGGGATGCAATATGGGGATAGGGGTGGAGGGAGGACAACTTTGGTGATGGGAATTCCCCTAATTTAATGTTAATATATACCTAAAATATTATTGTAAAAGATATGTAAGCCACCTTGGTCAAAATAAAAATTATTATTAAAAATTTATAGATATAAGAGAGACAAAGAGAAAAGAATGGGATCAGTGAGCTCACAGCCTTTTGTACTGAGAGTCCCAATTGTCCTTCATTTACAGTATTTATTATTTAGTACTGGTAAAGCTAGGTAGAAAAGAAAACTTAACACAATATTTTATCTATGCTAATCTAACCTAGCTATACATTTACATATTAAAAAGGTCTGGAGTAGCTAATGCAAGTCCTTTTGTCTTCTGGGAGAGGTTAAAGATAAAAGAGTAAAGACAGGTCTCCTATGAATAGGGTGTTCCCTAAGGGTGCTTTTCCTCTGGTAATTAGTAATTAAGAATTGCTAAGGTGGGGCTGCTGGAGAGATAGCACAGCAGTAGGTCATTTGCCTTGCATGCAGCAGACCCAGGATGAGCCCAGTTTGATTCCTGGCATCCCATATGTTCAACTGAGTCTGCCAGGAGCAACTTCTGAGTACAAAGCCATGAGTAAACCGTGAGTGCCACCAGGTATGGTACAAAAAAACAAAAAAGAAAACAAAAAACAAAAAGGATCCCTAAATCACCTTTTCAACCCCTCTGCTTAGACTACTGTTTTTCTAGTTGAGCATATTTATTTCCAAGATGTTATGTATATCCAGCAATTTGTTTTTTGACTACCCCCTCCTCATCTTCTGCCATCTAAAATTTTGTACCTAGGGAATGAGGACATTATTTTATGTCTGATGCAGAAAATCACTAACAAGCAAATCATGTGTTCCAGTGTTTTCTGAATGATTTTAAACTAATAAATTCATTTTAGCTTTCAAACCACCCAATGAAGACAGTCAAATACTTTGTGAGAGTTCATGCAGGTATTTCTACAAAAATTTAATTTTTCCTTATTATACCCATTTTGGAAGAAAATATTTATATTAACACTAATCACCATCTAGTAATATATGAACCCTCCCTTATATGTGGTTATACATCAAGGAATTTCCAGTGATATTTTTAAAAATCTTTATTTTTCTGTCTCTGGGTCTTCAATATGAAAAATGAGGGCTCAACAATACAGAAGTTAAAACATGGGCATTGTTTGAAAAAATACATGCTTGGAACTTGAATATAAGATGATAGTGAGCTATAACAAGGTCAGAAATAAAGATGCAGTGGCCTGAAGGACCCTACAGGGGGTAGTACATTGCCTGATACATGGTATATCTGAGATCAATCCCTGAAACCTCATATAATCTCTGGCCCTCATTGGCTACCATCCCTGTTATAGTAGGATGGGTTGCATATAAAAAAGAATGCCATTGTTAAGAAACTTAATAAATTTTATTTTAAAAATAGGATAAAGGCCTGTATGTGTGTGTGTGTGTGTAACTCTTTTTCTATGAACTCTTTTTCTATGAAAAAGACTTTTTTCATAGAAAACTCTTTTTCTATGAAATCCCATGTATATTATTTAATACCTGCTCCATTGTAAAGTGCAATACAAATAATCAGAAAATATATTTTCAACCTTACAAGATGCCTAGCAATTTTGTTTTGCTTTATGCTTTTTTGAGCCATAAAGACTAGACACTATTCTTTGAGATAAAATAAAAATTTTTTTGGTTGGTCAGTTGATTTAGGTTTTTGGTTTGGGGTCTTACACTGAGGCATTTAGAAAACTCTTTTTCTATGAAATCCCATGTATATTATTTAATACCTGCTCCATTGTAAAGTGCAATACAAATAATCAGAAAATATATTTTCAACCTTACAAGATGCCTAGCAATTTTGTTTTGCTTTATGCTTTTTTGAGCCATAAAGACTAGACACTATTCTTTGAGATAAAATAAAAATTTTTTTGGTTGGTCAGTTGATTTAGGTTTTTGGTTTGGGGTCTTACACTGAGGCATTTAGAGTTTATTCATGGCTTTATGCTAAAGGATCAATCCTGGCAGTACTAGGGGGACCATATGTGGTCCACATATTTAACCAGAGTTGGCATAGCAATTTGCTAGGCAAACACCTTAACATCTTTATTATCACCTCAGTTTATGTCATAGGATGGTGTTTTGCTTGTTTTATAATCTTTCAGCCTTAGTTTCTATTAAAATGTCTGATTACTGATATGAACTCAATATATTAGATATTTTGAGAAAGAGGAGTGAAACTTGAATGGAATCTTTTCACACTATGAGTATTCCTGGCTTTAGAGGCCATCTGGTTTCATAGTAATTACAAGATAAATTACTTAATTGTAAACTAATTGTATGCAAAAAGATAAAAAATACATTTCCAAAGCTCTCACCTTTTATAGTTAGGAGTTTTTGAAGTAGATCCTAGAAATAATTATGCCTGATATCATCCCCTTCTAGTCTTACATCTATAGAAGAGATTATAATTAAAGAAAACAGACACAATTCTTTAGGTATACAAATGATTATCCTGAGGTATAATGTATCAGGATTATAGTCGATTGAGTTGTGACTATTCTTTAGTCATAAAAATATTCAATATTAGACAAGGGTGCTTTAAAGTTTAAAAAAAAGTTATTTGAAAGGTAAAATAGCAGATGGTAGGACTCATAGTACTTACAATCTAAGCATTAATATGTTCAAATAAATGAAAGTATAAGCACCTGATTAACAGAGGTTAATAAAGAAAATAAAAAGTGAGGTGATTTATTTTCAATAAATTCTAATTTATTGGACTATATAAATCCTTAGAAACAGTTCAGGCTAAAGAGATAGTAAAGAGTGTTTGGCACAAACACATGGTAGAAAATGCTCTCCTAGACTCCAAATTAGATATATTTCTATATTATATATATAATATATAATAATAAAAATAAAATAATATATAATAATAATATAATATATAATATAGTATATTATATATAATATGTCTATATTTTATAGTATTTCAATTTTTAAAATAATTCTGCAAAAATAGTGATATTGTTTCTGAGAGTAATGCAAATTGTTATTTTACTTATGAATGTATATGTGTTTATTTATAGGATTGTTACTTTATATATTGATGCAGAATTTTTTGACTAGATACACATTTTTTTTGAACTAAATAGTTAATATTTAACTGTGTCAACTGTTTTACAGGTGTTATTAATTTGGGCAAAAAAAGTAGATAGGGCTCAATGGTTTATAGAAAATCTATCTCAAAAAATAATTGCCTACTATTATGTGTTGGCAGAATGCATTTATATGTATTTCTAAATTTTTAAATGACATAATAACTTAAGGCTAAAATAAGATAAATATTTACTGAATTAATATTGAAAAAATTCTAGGTTAATAAACATGTAATTTAGAAGTTGAAAAAAAAGGGTAATCATTTTCTATATTCTTTGCCTGTATTTTGTACTTAGTTATTTCTTTTTATTTATTTAAAAACATTTTATTGTGAGTTACAAGACTTACAGTTGTATTTAAGGCATATAGTAACAGTGAATTAGAAGCATTACCACCACCAGTGCTGACCAAGTTTCCCACATGCATCCCATACCTCCACCCTTTGCCCCCTGGACTGCTAGTTTAATAGTACCATTTTGTGCTTAGCTTGTTATAGTTTGAGTCTCCTGATTCTATTGTTGACTTTGGCTTGGGTATTTAGATTTGACCATTTTTTTTCCCACTCAATGCTCCTGAGACCACTTGGGCTTTGGGCCCCATCCACTTTTTGTCTTTTCTCAATTTTTTAGGAAAACATAGAAATATGAGACAGAACAAAAATTAATCAAGTTCTAAGGTTCTTTGAAAAAGATGAGAGCCCCTATCTAGAAGATATAATAAAAAAATTAAAAGAACATAAAAAGGTTGGCATATGTGTCAAGGTGTTTTTTATTTTGGTGGGTTTTTTTTTTCTTATTTGTTAGTTTGTTTTTTGCTTAGTAAATGGTGGAGAAAATAGAAAGAAAATTCCATTAGCTTCAGAGTTAAAGGGTTTCTCCACCCATGAAGCATACTGTCAAAAAATCAACTATAGACTCTGGGCATGCTGGTTGTCCAACCCCAAGGTCTTTCTTTATGGTCCCAGAAAAGGTTCTGCTAAGTTGTGGTTGTTAAAGTCAGTCTTCTGTAATTATAGATCTTGGTTTTTGCACAGATCCTAAGATAGAACCTCTTCTGATTTCATCTTACCATTAGGTGAGGTAGGAAAACCTGCTTTTAGATCAAGTTGTTGCTGTTCCCTTGTTACCATGGAGTCATATGAACCTACCTTGGAGCAGGTTGTTGCCAGGGCAGTATTTGGGCCTCCCTCAGGGAGAGTTTAATTTCTGGTACTAGTGCAAAAAACTATGATGATTCTAATGTTTGGATTTGAGTATCAGAGTTGGGTGGTTGATGTTTGATCATTTTAGGCTTAAGTCAAGTCTTTATGACAAATATTTAGGGTGAAAGGCATCTCTGCACTATAAAATTTATGACTCCCTATCCCTATTCGACATGGACTTTTTCTATATGTAAGATTCCTGCATTTTAGTTTGCTATGCAAAAATGACCAATGCCATATAATGCTCCTGGTGCATATGGGGGTAAAAATAGCAAGCTAAATAATCTCTATAACCTGATTTTATCCTAAGCTCTTATCCCAATTAAGACTAGAGTTTTCTACTAAGCAAATCCAAAAGAGGTATGAGGGAAGCTATCTCTACATATGGAAATAACTACTAAGAAAATGTGTCTACAGAAACAAAAGAAATATAGATATCCCCTTTAAGTCTTTTGAGAGAGTCAGTGGCAGGGTGTGTGTGTAAAATTCAGAGCACAGTTTCATCAAAGTCCATGGTCTTGTGAAGTGTGAGAAATAGTCCACAGAAGTCAGGAATCTGGGAATGTCCTCAAGCTGAGGGTCTCTTGGGAGCTGAATCCCATAGCAAGCAACAGTCTATAGTGGGGATAGGTGGGAGGAAAAGGGCCACAGGAAATGGGTCTGCAAATTGATGGCTTTAGTGTCTTTCCAGGGTGAGACATATCAGATTGGGAGGGGGAACATTCTGGTTCTTGAGGAGTTAAGAACTGATGGTGAAGAGGATTAAATAGGGAGAGATAGAAGATCAGGATTGAGGGAGTGAAAGGATAGAAGAGGATTTATAAGGTGGTAAATGGGGGGAAGAGATAATATATAATAGACACTGTATAATATAGGCAGGGATTATGAACAATACAGATTAGACAAACATAGAGGAGTCTGCCACATACACACGCACATGTATAGACAGACAATGGAGATCTATTTAAAGTTACAGTTGAAGGACTGACCTTTATGAAATGGGTAAGGGCACTTAAAAAATAATGAGGCCAGCACATGGAAGGAGGAGGTTTTCCAGTTTCTAGATGATTTATTGATAATAGAGATAAACTTTGCTAGATAAAATCTTCCAGGGTTAGACTGCACATGAAGCATTCTTAGAATAAATATAATTTTCATGTTTAGGGAACTAAGCAATATGATAGTGAGCTCTGAAAAAAGAGTCTACCTTAGCATCTCATCTACCATGCCTTGAGCGTCCAGATTCCTTTCCTAGAAACACATTGACAATGTGGGCATTATGATCTAATCAGTAAATAGCTTAGTTTAAAAAGCAAAAACAAAAACAGAAAAGCAAGTTGTAAAAATATAGTCAATGAACAGGGCCTGTAACAAAATCTGTGGTGTGCAGTTGCCTATACCAATGGTATCTGTGGATGTCAGCATTAGTTTATGATAGCAGGCATAATCAAATGGAAGATAAATATATTAGAGGGTTTTATGGTCAAAGCATTACCATATTGAGGACTGTATTTGGAGTATAATAGGATAAAACACTAAAATACAAGACTCAGGTGACCAACCTATATCTTCAAGAACCCCTAAACTGACATGGAAATTGCCTGTGGAGCTTTCTATTTTTTGTTCCTCCAATCTGAAGGCAACAAGCTGGTGGGGTTTCCTTAGGGGAGTTCTGATGTGATCAGTCATTGGAGGTTTCAGGTGTCTCAGAGGTGCCCCTGCCAAAGTAGGATTCATGCGGTCTGAGACTGGTTAGGTGTGGGGGGGGGGGCTGAGTTAGTTGTTTTACTTTCATAGTAATTTTATATTTTTTTAGTTTTGGGGCCATATTTGATGGTGCTCAGGGGTTACTCCTTCTCTGTAATCAAAAGTGCTGCTGGCAGGCTTATGGGTCCATATAGGATTATCAGGGATATCAAACCCAGGATGAATCAAACCCAGGATGAATCAAACCCAGATTCATCCCAGTTGGCAGCATGTAAGGCAAAAAGCTCTACCTCTATGCTATCACTCTGGCCCCATTTTATACTACATTTTTAATCTTGTTTTCTTTTCTTTGCACAACTTCCTACTTCCCTACTCTCAACTCTTTGTCTTTCTCATACACACACTCTTTTGCATACACATAAGCACACACACACACACACACACACACACAATTCTCCCAATGATATGTCATTAACAATCTGCAGTATTCTCAGACACAACATACCCAAGGAACAACTATTGTTCTTAGTTATATATTGAAAATATGTAGTTTTTTGGGGTCAAAAAGAATTTATATCAGTAATCTCAACATGACCATTTTAAAAAAATTCCTTTAAATGACATTCTTCAGAATAGTTAGAGTAGACAGCTTCAATAATGAAATAGAGGTTTTGTCTGAGAACTCAGTTCATTTTCTTTAAAATGATAATAAATTTGGAAGTCATACAAAATTATTCAGTTGCTAAATTGAACAAATCAAAATTTCATATACTTGCTTTGACATTGACCATTTTATAGCATAGAAATACATATTCCTGTACTTATCACTGATGTAGAATTTCTTGAAGGCTTATTAACTGGCAAACACATTGTCCTTGAAGAACTTTAATGAAACTACCTAGCAACTCATTAGAGGAAAATATATAGGTGGTATGCCCCAGGGTAATAACAGATGGTTTAATTGGGCTCAAAATTTCAGGAGGGATTGAACAGAATGACAACATTTTTATACCCCAAACAAGGATGACTCTATTATAGTAAATAACTGTGATACATGAACATAATATATGATTTAAATGAAAGTGTCTAGGGCTATTGTAATCCCAATTCCTCCACAACCTGCTCACTGATGCTTCAAAGTGTAACATTCTAGACTAAAGATTGTGATGTAAATATTATTATTTGTTGAAATGAAAATTCTGCTACAAATTTTAATAAGTTAAATGTAAATGACTGTAGATTTTTGCTAATTTAAGTTGAAGCTGGTCCTCTAATGATGAACAATTCACTTATTTTTAATATTTTATTTATTTATTTATTTTATATTTTTTGGACTACACCCTGCAGTGTCCAGAGCTTACTTCTTTCTCTACATAATGAGATAATTCTGGTTGGTACTCAGAGGATCGTATAATATTCCAGGGATTAAATTAGAGACAACTTCATGCAAGAGAAATGTCTTACTCAGTTCCAATAAATGCATCATCAAAAGTATTTATTTAAAACTATTAGGAGTAAACATATTCTAAAATAAAAGATTTGTGTTTTTTAACAATTAGATTACAAAAGTTATTTTGAATGTGTTGATTTATATCTGTGATAATGATAAATAATATTTACTGACCAATTAATTTCTTATTTATAAATGTAATATATCAATTTTGGTGGTGAAATATAGCACTGGCAGATAGGAGAGAGAATTTCTGCTCTATGTTCAGGAGATTATATACAGGAATACTTAACTTGTAAATTGGTTTGCATAAAAATTGATTATATTGAGACTTTTTTTTCTTTTAACAATGATTTATATATTTTACTTTGGTTTGAATTATATTGGGACTACTAGGTGCTTTTCACATCTGACATCTCCAATTCAATTTCTCAGAGCTATTGTTGACATATTATTTATCTCTTTATAATTTATTATGCTTAAGTATCTTCTA
Source organism: Suncus etruscus (assembly GCF_024139225.1). NCBI lineage: Eukaryota > Metazoa > Chordata > Mammalia > Eulipotyphla > Soricidae > Suncus > Suncus etruscus. The sequence goes on along the minus strand of NC_064859.1, from coordinate 48,542,191 downwards.
ATGGGTTTCATTGATTCGTTCATTGTGCTTATCACAAGGTAACTTGGCCATTTGTTTAAGTGTGTTTACATCCACATCGATTTTGAATAGTCTTCGATGTCTTTCTTCATTTGGGCTGAGTTGATGAGCCCATTTTCAAATAAATAAGTAATTGAAAAGAGGATCTTTTCCCATTTGTATTTAGTGATCTTAATAGACATTAATGATACAATTGGTAGTGCCTAAGAAAGAGGACATCTTGGAAAGTAAACATGTATATCATAATGAAAAATACTTATATTACCATAATGCTTACCTGATTCTAGACATCATTTTAAATTTTGCAAATATTACATCATTTGTTACATGATAATACTCCAAAAGTAAGTAGTACTCTTTATTCAATTTTTCATAGAAGAAATTGATGCACAGAAATATGTAGCAACTTTATAAAGATAATACAGTGTTTTTTGTTTTGTTTTGTTTTTTACTGCAGTATAGATGTAGGAATCACTAATCAGAAGATTCTTGAAGCCAAATATCATTTATTCCCCCTCTCATTCAGTGGCTCTTAAGGAAAAAGATAAGAAACTTAGTAAAACTTGATTTGCCTTTCTAATTCCATTAAGAAGAAGGAAGTCTGTCTTGATTGATAAAACTAGTAGAAATGACATTAGGACAGAGAGATACATATACATTTAAATGTTTTACCTTATATTTGGCTGTATGGTTTACAATACTGTTAATAATAGGATTTCCTGAATAAAATATATAAGCACTATACCCTCCATTAGTGTCCAGTTCCCTCCAACACCATATCCTAGTATCTCACCTCTTCTATTCTTCCCATGACACTGATGTGCAGTTTCCTATTGAAGACCAGTTTCAGTTCCAGTGTACCTAATATTTCTCTAATATATATTTATTTATATTCTATATGTGTGAGAAAAATTCTGTGTATGATCCACTCCTTCTGAATAATTTCACTCAGCATACTTTCCAGATCCACCCATACAGCAACAAATTATATAGCTTCATCATTTATTATATCCAAATAATATTCCTTTATGCTTAAGTACCATGGCTTTTTTTTTATCTAATCATCTATTCTTTCACACTTGTGTTATTTTCAGATTATGGGCTGTTGTTAATAGTGCTGCAATGAACAGATATGTTAAGTATTTTTTAATAAATTTATGGTCCTTGAGGTAGATACCAACAATTGGAAATGCTGTCATATGAAAGATCAATTTATATTTTTCTGTGAACAGTTTGTCTTGTTTCAAAGAAGTACAAACCAGACATTATTTTCATCAGTACTAAAAATTCCTTTTTCCCCTCACATCCATTCCAAAGCTAGTTTTATTTTATTTTATTTAAGTCTCACCAGAACAATATATTTTTGTTTTCTATTTCCTTGTTGATACATGACCAGAACATTTTCTTATGAACAATTTGAATATTTGTATATCTTCTTTGAAAACATATCTGTTCATTTCTGCCCTCATTTTTATGGGATTTTTTTTTCTTTTTCTTTTATGCCTTTTTTTTTGGGGGGGGGTACACTCTCCAGAGGTACTCAGAGGTTAATCCTGAGTCTGTACTCAAGGATTAGTGTTAGAAATGCTTGGGAGACTTAATGGGATTCCAGGAATCAATCTTAGTAGACCACATACAGGCAAAGCCCTGCTAACTGTATTATTGCTCCAGCAACAATATTTTCTTGTTCTACTAATTCTACTAGTAACATGTTAATATTGAATATTAATCTCTATAAGTAAAAGAGTCATGGGCAGTTATTCTCACCTAGAGTGGTATGTAGAATTTTATTATTTTTATCATTTATTTTGAAATACAGAAGCTTCTGCTTTTGATGTAGTTATATTTACATTGTATTGTAAAATATTAATTAGTTGTATTTATATATTTTTGCTTAAATTAGCTTAGCTAATGGAATTAAATAATTGCAGATATCTTTAAATTCAATATTATACATGGTTATTCTATGTTATCTTACATGTAACTTAGAGATTCAGTCATAATATTGAGGTATTTATACATTTTTATTTGACTTTTGTACCTAATAATAGGGATTTGAGGTATTATGTCAATTTTCTTTTTGTTTGTTTGTTTGTTTAAATGTTATCAACTTATTTTCCCAATATTATGTATTAAATGAGATTTACTTGTTTTACCTCATATTTTTGTCTGTTTATTAAAGATTCACTTTTCATATATTATCTAGATATATCTAAATCCACTGTTCTAAGTCTGTTCTTATTCCAGTGTTGCACTGTTTTGATTTCTTTAGCTTTTCTGTGTAGCTTAAAGTTTAAAAAAGAGAAGCTTGCAAACATTTTTTTCTCTAAGATTCTTGGACTACTTGGGGTTTGTGTTATTATGAATCCTGGAGCAGAAGGGACTCTATTTTGTCAACCTAAAATTAAGTTTCTATTTAAGGCTAATAAGGCTAAGTTCCATGTAAGGGCTAAATTCTAGCCCAACAATAATGACACAGAACCGAAGGCCCTATATAAGCCCTAGATATCAGCCATAACATAAAGGTCAAGACTCTCTGCTTCTAGCCCTATATAATCTGGAATGTGACCCCATTGGGTGGTGTTGCCTCCTGCTGGAGGTGGCCCTGATTGATTACTATTATGGGACATCCACTTCTCCCTAAGGTTGTGGCAGGAGCCACGAGGTAGGCAGTAGAATCTCTGAAGGATAGAGGAATCCTAAGTGTTGCTGCAGGAGCTGTGAGGTAGAAAGGACTCCCATTGACCCTTTGTTCCCGAGAGGGTAAAGGGTTGTGACAGGAGCTGTAAAATTCAGGGGAGCACAGAAAGTGGTGTCTGCACATTCCCTCAATTGTTTTTGGTTTCTGGTGTGTTATCTTTTTCTCTGTCTTTTTTTGTCATCATGGTCAGGACTATAAGTCAGATGAACTCTAAGGAAAATGTCACACCCCTAGAGTTTGTGGAATCTGTTTTGAGCTCAGCAAATTTGTGTATTGTGTTTTGTGCTTGTGAGTCTTGTGTCTGTCTTTGTTACATAATTTAATTTAATCTGCAGTCTGATATCAGGTAAGCAGCAGAGTGTGATGGTCAGTAAATACCAGAAAAATTTCAATTGACCGACAGGGGCTCAATGGCTTTGGAGAAATCCGTTTTCCTGGGCCAATCTCAGCTGCCCTTCTATCGTTTTTAGATAAGAACAGAGGAATATCAATCAAACTTATCTGCATTTGTATGGAGAAAGAGGAGAGGAACAAGACAAAATAAAGGGGAAATGTTCCAAGGAGCCAGGGAGGTCGGGTTCCCATGCTGCCTCTTCATGGGATTCATTTTCATGAAGAAAAAAAAAAGCATGAATCTTCCCCTTCTTCATTTTCTATGCATGCTGCAGGTATGTAAGTCTTTGCATGGGAACACAGGTAGTGGGAAGGCCTGAATAGAGCCAGGAAGTCTGAGCTTAATGCTGTGAGCAGTGGATAAGGGCCGTGGGTGGAGGTACCAACTTAGTTCTTTCCAATGGTAGGATTTAGCTGAGGAAGAGCAAGAAATAAGTAAGATGCTGCTGAGATCAGCAAAGAGGTGCTCTGGGTGGTAAAACGGAACTATTAAGGCATTGAGCATTTAGAGACTTTGAAAACTCAGGCTATACGGAGTTAAAATCCTCTGGAGAAGGGGTTAAAGAAGTCCAAGGTCTAGATCTCTCTTTTTATCACCACTCCTTAAGGAATTCCTCAGCTTTGTGCATTTATTTAATCTTTGTTAAGGAATTATCTATATAAAACAGACTATCAAAAAAATGGTCATTTTAAAATCAAGCCAATGAGCTAGAGAAAATAGCTTTAAATTTAGCAGTTTCCCTCCTTTTATGTTGTTTTAATTTTCAAGTAAAAAATAGCCTTTTTAACTTTGCTGGTTTCTAAGAATAAAAATTGGGTGGAAAATTTTGCGAATAATTGTGACAACCTTTTTCAGATTATATTGTTAATTAGTCTGTCCTGTTCATGGGAATGCATGATATTGTTAATATGACTCAATTTCATGTCAATTTTGTCACCAGTAATCAAACTTAATGTTGGCCTTCAGATAGTTTTAAGTGTGAAAATCTAAATGGATCAGGATAATCCTACATCACAAAGAACAAGAACAATCAGTGCTGGGGAATGAGGGGAGAAAGGAACTCTCATTCACTGCTGGTGGGAATGCAGTCTACTTCAGCCTTTATGAATAACAATATGGAGACTCCTCAAAAAAATGGAAATTGAGCTCCTATATGACCCAGCTATACAATCCTAGAGATATACCCCAGGAATACAAAATCACAATACAAAAATTTCTTCCTCACATCTACATTCATTGCAGCACTACTTATAATAGGTAGAATCTGGAAACAACACAGATTCTTGACAACAGATGAGTGGCTAAAGAAATTGTGGTATATTTACAAAATGGAATAATATGCAGCCATCAGAAAAAAATGAAATCTGAAATTTTCCTATACATGAATGGACATGGAAACTATTATGCTGAGTGAAATAAGTTAGAGGGAGAAAGACAGACATAGACTAGTCTTAGTCATCTATGGGTTTTAAGAAAGTAAAGCAAATTATTGTAATAATGCCTAGAGACAACAGAGATGAGGCTGGAAGGACTTACCCATGATAATAAGCTTACCAGAAAGTGTGATGAGTGCAGTTACAAAAATAACTACACAGACAACTATTATGACAGGGTTAGTGAGAGAAATAGAATGTCTCAGATACAAGCAAGGTATGGGAGGATGGAATTGAGGGCATTGGTAGTGAGAATCTTGCACTGGTAAAGTGGGGTGTTTATTTTTATAATTAAAACTCAACTGCAGGGGCCAGAGAGATAGCCTGAAGGTAAGGCATTTGCCTTGCATGCAGAAAGTCTGTGGTTCTAATCCTGGGATCCCATATAGTTCCCTGAGCCTGCTAGGAGCGATTTCTGAGTGTAGAGCCAGGAGTAACCCCTGAGCGCTGCCAGGTGTGACCCCAAAACCAAAAAAAAAAAAAAAAAAAAAAAACCACAACTACAAGGGGCTGGAGCAGTGGCACAAGCGTGAAGGTGTCTGCCATGCCTGCACTAGCCTAGGAAGGACCACCTTTCAATCTCCCAGTGTCCCATATGGTCTCCAAAGCCAAGAGTGATTTCTGAGTGCATAGTCAGGAGTAACCCCTGAGCATTACTGGGTATGGCCAATAAACAAAAAAAAAACATAAACAAACTATAAACATGTTTTTTTAATAATGGTGCTTAAATAAAGATATTTAAAAATAAATAAATTAATGGTATGTGATTCCCAATATCCAAAAAGAAAAAGAAAATCTATGGAATTTATTTAAATGTCTTTAATAAGTATCATAAAAGACAATTTGGTTTTGTTAGGAGTAAGCATGTTTAGCAATTTGTTTACAAATTAAAAGAGGGCAGTTAAAAGATTACCTCCTAGGGCTGCAACACTGGTTTAAGAGGAGAATACAGAAAAATGCACGGAAAGAGGCCAAAACACAGAGCCAAGAATGGCTTTGACTGGTGCACCAATATGGGTTCATGTGACAATAGAACAACCCAGTAGGAGGATGAATAGAGAAGAGAAAGTTAAAAAAAGGAGAGTCATTATATATATATGTCATTCTATATATATGTCACTCTCTCTATATATATATATGTCATTCTATATTTATATATGTGTGTATATATACAATGCTATTAGAAAATTTGGACCTTTAGAAATGATAGGAAATCAAGGTTTTCAAAATGAAATTTTAAATTTATAAATATCATGGTTGTAAAGTGTGTTCTGTAAATTTGAGAAACATCTACTTTTTCCTTTTATTTATTCTTTATTCTTTTTTCTTTATTCTTTTCAATAATTTTTAATGCTTCATGGAACTATGTTGGTTTGCATAAAGTTTTCCTCTCTGTAGTGGGGATTACTGCTTATGCAGATAGGAGATCTTAAAAGTCAGTCAGGGGAACCCAGAATTCTCTTCTAGGAAAACAGAGTTGAAAGCACTTAAGGTTAAATGACAGAAGCAGGTCCAGAAATAATTTGTACTGTTACAAGTACTCTGATAACCTAGGAAATCAACGAGGCAAACTAGGCTAGTATATTGGAAAACATTTAGGAATGTCTATATATGCACTGACTGGCCACAACCTGGGCCCTGCTTTTAGCATTGAGAATGAAGATCAAAATTTCTCCCAATCTTGAAGAGGGATGGGACAAAGAATGAGAAGTCCAGGGCCACCTTCAGCTCATCATGCTGATCTGACCTTTGTATCTTTACATCAGCCAAGCCTTTGTAACACTAAGATACTGGTAAAGTATTAATGCCTTTATTGATAAACTACTTTTTCTGTCCAAGAAAAATCCCCAGAAATTCTCTGTAAATAATGAGGTGGCCCAAATGATAATTTTCCAGTCTTTCTGGGTTTATACGAGGGAACAAGCCAGGTTTATTCAGCAATCATGTGATATTCAAGGTGAAGGTGGAGGAGAAAAACTATTTTTCTGTAACTAAATTAAATATTGTCTAGCAGGCTTAACTTACATTTCACTTTTCTTGGATAACCCATAGGAAAGTGTACATTCTGGTTGTAATAGACTGCTCATAAAAAAAAACAGAACTTTACAAGGAAGAACTTTGGATTAAAAATATAATAGGAGTAACTCAGAGCCATGCTTTTATGCTGTTACTAAGTTAGGGGAAATACTGGGCCTACTCTCCCTGCAAAACCTATATAGTATTGAAGAGCTTTTCCTGAAGAAGACTGGCAGCAAATTCTCAAGGAACAGATATATTGCTATGATACTTTGGTTTCTGTTGCTTAACTTCTGTGTCATTATCACAGACTGAACATCACCTACTGCTCTGTTCTCCCAAGGATAGAGAGGACCATTTGCCACTCAGAACCAATCAATTTAAATTATATTCCTCTGTCTAATTTATATAATAATTTTCATATCAACAATGTTGATATTAATAACTGCAAACAAAAACCTGTTAATTTCTTGGACTCCCATTAAAAGCTAAGGTATCATGAAATTTTACCCTTTCTTAGAGGTAAAGCCTATAGTTCTTTGCTAGTCTGAAGAAGTTACAGAAGATGGGCCTTCATCACACTCCTGTTAATGACTTTTAAGGTAATAAAATATCTAGGAAAATATGAAACAAGAAGGTCAGGAGGAAAGCTGCTAGGAGATTCAGGGCAAGAGAAGCCACAAGATTTCAACTAGCTAAACCACTGGGATCAATTGAAAATTACACTGAACCTGTCTATTTCAGAAGTCAGGGCAAGTGGAAAGAATGAACCAAACACTACCATTTAAAGAGGATAGATGGGGCCAGGCATTAGGGCATTTGCCTTATGCCTGCTAACCTAGGATGGACAGAGGTTTGATCCCCTGGTGTCCCATATGGTCCCTCAAGCCAGTCATGATTTCTGAATGTATAGCCATGAATAAAACCTGAGCATCACTGGATGTGGCCCCAAAACCAAAAATAAATAAATAAATAAATAAAGAGTATGGGTGGTGGAAGGAAAGGAGTAATGATTGTGGCTTCCCTGATAATGTTAATTTTTATTATCACTAGATGTGGGAGACTTCTGTGTGATCCAGTACAGGAAAGGCAACAACCCTTATAGATGTCTCTCCAGACAACTGAATTATAGGGCTCTATTTTAGTGTTATCTCCACTCCAACAGCTGTTGAAGTTGCAGCTTTGAAGAATACACAGATACCTCCTCATTCCTCTTGGTGGGGAGTCACCCACCCAGATGAGAAGGACCCCTGCAGATTCAGAGTCAGTTTCCAAAACCAGGGAATAATGCTGATCATCCTGATGGCACTGACAACAGGACACCTGATGGAATGAAAAAAACTATTTGCTTGAGGACTATACTTGGCCTCTTACCTGGACTGTGGATGAAGGGTTTGTGGGCCAAACTGTCACTCCAAGGATCCCTCTCCTAAACTTTGACTTATGCAATTAGTTTGGGATTCCTGATTTTGCTCACAAGATTTCCTCACTCTTATTTGGGTTTATTTACCTCATTAAGGCCCACATAAATGCAATTAAGTTGATTTTGCTAAAATACCAGGATGTGCCAGTAGATTGGCACAGGGATAGTGGGACCTCAAGGAGAGTCAAAATACTGACTCAGATCCAAGGGAAGAAAAGGGAATGTTAAAAGCCTGGAGCAGAAGGGACTCTGTTTTGTCAACCTAAAGTTAAGTTTCCATGTAAGGCTAACAATGCTAAGTTCCATGTAACGGCTAATTTCTAAACCAACAATAGTGAAGCAAAACCCAAGGACTTGTAAACCACAATATATCATCCTAGATATCCAGCCATAAAAGGTCATCATGAAACTCCATTAAACACCCTAGACAACAGTCAATCAACTCTAGGTCAAGATTTCCTGTTCTAAACTATATAACCTAGCTTGTGACCCCTGGCCCTGATTGATTAGTTTGTAGCTTCTTGGTTGATAGAATAAATATTTGCTTTGCTTTATTTCAATTTTGTAGTCTCGTCCTTCAACTTTGTACCCTAACGGTTATTACACTCTATAAATTTCAATAATGTTCTATCCATGTTTTAAAAATAGTATGGGGGCCGGGCGGTGGCGCTGGAGGTAAGGTGCCTGCCTTGCCTGCGCTAGCCTAGGACGGACCACGGTTCGATCCCCCGGTGTCCCATATGGTCCCCTAAGAAGCCAGGAGCAACTTCTGAGCGCATAGCCAGGAGTAACCCCTGAGCGTCACAGGGTGTGGCCCAAAAACCAAAAAAATAAAAAATAGTATGGCTATTTTATAAGGACTGCTTTGAACTGGTATAAAGTTTTCAGCAAGATTCTCATTTTGACAATTTGACATTAGTCCATCCAATTTCTGAACTGTGTTTCCTTGAATCTTCTTATATTTTTTGTACTAATGATTTATAGTTTGTTTACTTTTTAATGAAGTCTTTTAACTTTTGTGTTAAGATGATACCCAAGTATTTGTTTTTTCTGAGGCACAATTGTAAATGTTATTTTTAATTCTTTATATATATATATATTTAAATTATCTCTCTTCAATTACCTTGTTTACATATATGGCTATATGCACATCAATTTTGTAGACTGTCACTTTTTCTAAAAAAGAAAAATTCAAATGAGGCTACCCCAAAATACACCATCTTCAGAATTACAAAAGTCAATTCATTACATTTAACTATGTAAGTATATTTATAGAACATTGATAGATCTATATTTTATAATCTCACTCTCTATATATAAAATTTGATACCTTTTAAAACATAATTATTTTAAACTTTGCATATTTTTCTCTCTACAAATATTAATAATATATTTTCATGTCATTGCCATTTTTCCTTAGAATTTTTAAATATATTTTAACATATTCCAATTATTGTTATTTTTTATTTTGTTTTTTGACCATACTTGACAATACTTAAAGGTTACATCTGACTCAAGAATTATTTTTCATTTGGGGACTATATGGAATGCTGGAGTTCAAAGTTGGGTTCTCTGGACATAAGACTAGCATCTTACCTGCTATATAATCTCTTCAACCCCTCATCATATGGTTATGATTTATAAAAAAAATATCAATACAATTAATAACCCAAAAGGATAAATGGATCAAAATAAAATAATAGAATTATTCTTTTTAATATAATGGTTTTGCCAAGACACTAATTTATAGAATAATAGCTTAAACTATAGCTTATTCTGTAAATTATAAATTAATACAGTGTACTGATTCTGATAAATATGTTAAAAGGCAGGCATAAATATTTTACTATTCTCAATTAGAAAACTAAAACCCAGATATATTATGTGGGTTTTTTTTCTGAATAGCTACTACACGGCAAAAGCATTTTGAAGTGTAGATTAAATATTTTATAACATATTTCTGTTTCTTAAAGAACACAAATTCTGAATGTTTTCAGCTTGGGGCTGATACAGATGAGCTGGCTAAGATGACACATTTAGCAATTTCATAGAACTAAAATTTACTCATAGAACTAAAATATGTAAAATTGCTTTCCATATTTGTGACAGTCACTGATTATTAAGTTTTTCAAATATTATTTTAAAAACATTTAAAGAATACAAAGTTTGTTCTTATGGTCTCATAGCTCTTATGAATTTAAAGATGAGATGTTGAAAATACATGTTTAGTAAACAATGCTTCAGGATCACAGCCTATTATAGAAAATGTTAGTTCTTCAATAAGGAAATCCCCTCTGAACTACTGTTCTTAATAAGTTAAATGTAAAGTGCTAAGATGAAAATTTACCCAAAGACCTGATCAATGAAACCTGAAAATACTGCATTCTATGGCATATAGAAATTTGAAAATGGCAATAATTTAGCAATTATGAGATGAAAGAATATAATGCATATTAAATAACATACACATATTAAATAACATATACCACATATAACATATAGCAATTATGAGATGAAAGAATATAATGCATATTAAATAACATATACCCTAAATATAATCATCAGTATTCACATGTAAAGGAGATAAAAGTTACTCTTGTTGCCTTCTTTTAAGATAGAGAAAAGGGTCATGAATCAGGACTGCAAGAAATTATAGAAATTCAAAAGAAATTCCTATCACTAAATCCTTGATTTCAGGTGAACTTGAATTTGTGCTTCTCTCTGAATTTTAATTCAATGTAGCTTTAATATAATAATTTTGGAAACTTTTATGAGAATATTATAAAGATACAGGTTGTTAAATTAAAAATCACATGGATTCAAATTCGACAATATAATTCTATGTAAGTTATGTTCATATAGCAATTAAAACTATCAAAATAAAATCTTAATTTTAGCACATTAATTTAAATGTATCATAGTTAACATAACTAATCATAATACATTTGTGTCAGGATGACAGGAAGCAATGTTATCAAAAATATAAAGAAAATAGGAAATCTAAAATAATAAAAAAATAAAGAGAATTAGAAAATAAAAGGAGAGTTCATTAGGAGTTATATTCCTGACAATTATTGCATTACCAATAAAGTCATTAACACAATAGCAGAAGCTTTAGTATGCTTTTTTTAAAGATAATAGATACACTAAAAAAACAAAAGGGGTGTGTGTGTGTTTTGTGTGTGTGTGTGTGTGTGTGTGTGTGTTTGTGTATGTGTGTCAATTGTTGTTTGAATAGGCACAGAAAAATATGGGAAAATTGGAAGGAAATCCTTTGGCCTAAAATCTGGGAGACCTCACCCCTAAAGTATTTTGGCATAACACCAATTCCAGGCTCTAGGCCTATTATGTTGTACAACCGCTCACTTAGACATTAATTTTGGTCCCAGTAACAGTTCTTTACCATCACAGTTGTTGCTGTCGGAGTCTGTAGTTTTAGATCCTGGTTTCTGTACAGGTCATATGTTGAAGACCACATGGTGTCTTCTGGTTTCGTCTCACCATTAGGTAGCTTTGCAGAGATTCCTCCCTAAAAGCAGACTATTGCTGTTTCTAGGTTGTCATGGTGTGATAAATACCTTCTTTGGAGTAATTCAGTGCCATGGCAGTAGTGAAGCCTTCTTTGTTAGAGTTCTTATTCATGGTGATGGTATAGGAAACCATGTTTGTTTCTGCAGATGGTGTCCAGAGCTCAGGGGTGAATGGTCAATATCCGATCAGCTGAAGTCTAAGAAAAGTCACTATGCCAGGTGCTCAAGGTGTAAGATCCCACTGAAGTATAAAACGTTGTGTTCCTATCTCTATTAGAGAAAAACTTGTTTGCATGTGTTATCTTTTCCCATTTTAATGTGTCTGTGCAAAAAAGAAACAATGCCACAAGGTATTACTGATACATATGAGGGTCAAAGTATCAAGACCATCAATCCCATAATCTTTTTCTTACATGGCCACAAGACAAAGACTTACTTGTCTAATAGAATTCCATTCTAAACGGATCCTGAGGATGGGGGAAATTGCCGCTAAATGGAAGATATTCGGTCATGGCTATGCTTATTAAAGGGATGTAACTAAAGAGATATTCAAAAAAGAAATTTTTATGTCCTTTTTAAGTCTTTTAAATTAGGAGGGGAGGGAGTAAGATCCAGAACCAGCTTCAACCTGTGAGTTGGTTTTATGGAGACTAAGGAAGATGGCTCCCAGCACTCACATATCAGGGAGAGTCCTCAAGTTGAGGGGGGCTGGGTGCTTCTCAGCCACCAAATTTGGTAGCAAGCAAAAGTCCACGATAGAGGAAGGTGAAGAAATAGGGGCTGCCGAGAGCGAATCAATAACAGCTGAGTGTCGTTTCCTTACCATTTAGAGAATCTATCTTTTCACTTTGGGGACTAGTTGACATCTGGCTGGGGTGGGGAGAATGTTCTGCTCTGTGAGGAGTTAAGCACATGGAGTATTATCCACAGAGTCTTGGGAATTTTGTTTCCTTTCCTAGGAGCAATCTAAAATTATGAGTATTGTGGTATCATGGTAAACCAAGTACGGTTGTTTTGGGAAATGAGGGCTGATGAGAAGGATCCCAATGCAAGAAGGTCGCCTGCACAGCTCGATTTATGCCCTATGGGAGGAGTTACATGTTCCTTTTCCCTACACTCCCCTGTAACTAGCTGCCCCGCCATGCTGTGAAGGCCTGGCCTGGGATCCCATATCCCTGCTGTAGGGTTTTGTAGAGGGGAACCTGTCAGCTAGATACCACCCTCCCCCGCTCCCTGCAGAGGCATCCCAGTTACCAGTTGCAAAATGAAAGGTGATATCCTGGTTGCAGGGGTCTGCATGAGAGGTCACCTGCACAGCTTGATTCATGCCCGGTGGGAGGATCTATATGTCCCCTTCTTCGCCCCCCCCACCCCCCAGGCCTACATGCCCGGCCTGGCTGTGAAGGCCTCGCCTGGTAGTCCCATATCCCTGCTGTAGGGTTTAGTACAGGGGGCCTGTCAGCTAGCTCCCCCGCCCCAGGAAGCATCCCAGTTATCAGTTGCAAAAGGAACAGTGATATCCTGGTTGCTGGGGTCTGCACAAATATTAATTTAATGATAAAAATAGTCTATTTGTGAAAATATAAGATATAAATCATAATAAATTGAGGTGTTATTAGACAATATTGAAATATTAAAAAATTTTAATATATATATATATACACACTTATCTACAGGTACAATAAAAGAATATAAAATTATAAGAATTGGGGCCAGAGAAATAGTACAATGGGTAGGGAAATTGCCTTGTGATGGGGCTAGAGCAATAACACAGTGGTAGGGTCTTTGCCTTGCATGCTGCTAATCCCATAAGGTCCTTTGAGCTTGCCAGGAGCGACTTCTGAGTGCAGAGCCAGAAGTAACTCCTGAGCGCTGCTGGGTGGGCCCCCCCCAAACAAACAAACAACAAAAAAAACAAACAAAAAATTACCTTGTGATTAGGGCAATTGTTTTTTATAAGCCATTCTGAGTTCTAACCCCAGCATCAATTAGTTCCTCAAGAACTGCTGGGAATAATACCTGAGTGTTGAGTTAGGAACCATTGAGTGTGACCCCAAAACAGAACAAAACAAAATTTAGGAGAATAATAATTTTTCTTCTCATGACCAAGTCAACATTTGGTTTGAATTATGTATCTATAATATTAGTTGTATCTTTTATAGCTTTTGATATAAATGAAAATATATAAGGATTTCTCTTTAATCCTTGTTCAATGAAAGAAATAGTTTTGATGTTCACAAATGGACATTTTTTTGTTGGTTACTTTGGTTTTGGGTACTCAACCGATGTTGCTTTGAAGTTATTCTGGTTTCTGACAGGCTTAGAGGTCCATACATGATGCTGAGTATGAAACCCAAGTTGACTTCATGTAAGGCAGCTGCACTATATACATGGATCCAATATGTTTGCTTCTGAGTATCATGGCATCATTCACTTTTACCACTAAGTTCTATCTTATTGTATGACTATTACTAAAATTTATTATAGTTTCACTTTCTTTTCTGTTCCATTTTTGACTAATTTTAATTAATTAATATTTTGGGGCCATATTTAGCAGTGTTCAGGATTTCTATAGACTCTGCAATCAGAAATTACTCCTGGCAAGATTTGGGGACCATATGGGATGATGGGGATAGCACCTGGGGCAGCCACATGTGAAAAAAATGCCCAATCTGTGATGATATTAACTGCTTCCAATCTCTTTTAATTTAAAATAAATATACTCATCAAGGACCAAGGCTTAGTGAGAATACATTACTCCTTTGTCTTTCTTTATTTCATAGAAATGTAAATTATAATTATAAAATTGATGTTTTAATTTTACTACGTAATGTGAAAATATTTTCTCAGACAATTATACCTTTTCTGATAACATTTGGAATGTCAATATTTTAATTACTTTATTTAAGTACTATGGTTACAAAATTGTTGATGCTTGAACTTCCGTCATAGAATATGTACCACCCTTTACCTGTGCACATTTCTTACCAACAATGTCCTAAGTTTCCTTCCCAGCTTTTTCATGTTTGTTTGTTTGATTTTAGTTTAGTCGTTGTAGTAAAAATTGTACACTAGAATTCCATTTCTGGAATAAAATATAATTGTCATGTAGTATCATTCAATATATTACAAGTGTGTAATGCATGAATATAACAACATTAAATACATACAATATTTTCTTGGAATAATAATCCAAAGAAACAATGTAGAAGACTAAAGTATTTTTCTATAAAAGTGAAAGGAAATTAAATAGTTTCCAACCTCCAGAGATCTTGTTTTCTGTTCATCTTAATTGTGGCAGACAAGTCCATTCTAGAACAACCAAGAGGGCTTGACTAAGAAAATTATTATAGAATCTAATTCAAGATGAACACAGAAAGATGTAAAATTTTCAAGTTCTGCTCTTTTATTACTTTAAACAAAACTATATTTATGGAAAGTTTAAACTTAGAGAAATAAACTGAATTCATGTCTTTTGTTTTTAATCCATTGCTGTTTGTTCAGCCTCCCCACACTACTAAGCCATAGAATTTGCTTTTTATCAGCTCTCCATTCATATTAGAAATTTATTATTATGCACTTGTAAGATAATAGTAAAAATGTAGTCAAAATGTTAGAAATAAATATTTATTTTCCCCTTTCTTTGATTGACATGGATTTAGCTTCACCAAGGAATAATTAAACAAAAATGTCACATAAAAATATTAACTCTGTACCTGGAAAGGGGCCTTATGCTCATTACCAAAGGTTGGATTCAGGTTGACAGTGATGCAATGACCCTTTTCAAATCATGCTGTAGAAGTTAAACCACCATATGTCATCACAAATGGCATACTGGCAGGAGAGAGTTCTGATATTTCAAATGACAAAATAGAGTCAAAAGCACTTTAAAAAGTTAAGAAGCGTTTCTAAAATTCCATGCAATTCACATTGTTAGATAAGAATTTTGTCTTGGGTTTTAAAAGCAAGCAGATTGAACCTTTATTATTTTTATTTTAAAATACATTAAGAGGGGCTGGAGAGATAGCACAGTTGTAGGGCATTTGCCTTGCACACCATTGACCCAGGATGGAACCAGGTTGGATTCTTGGCATCCCATATGGCCCATGGAGCCAGCCAGGTGATTTGTTTTTGTTTTTTGGGCCACACCAGATGATGCTCAGGAATTACTCCTGGCTATGTGCTCAGAAATTGCTCCTGGCTTGGGGGACCATACGAGATACAGGGGATGAACTGAGTTCATCCTGGGTGCAAGGCAAACGCCCTACCACTGCTCTACCGCTCCTGCCTCAGTAGTTATTTCTGAGTGCAGAACCAAGAGTCACTACTGAGTACTCCCAGTTGTGTCCCAAACAAAACAAAACAAAACAAAAACTCAGTAATATATATATAGTACAATGATAAAAGGAAATTATAAACCCAATATCCATACTTAAAGATAAATAAATGCTTTCTACTTCAAATATGTAGCTAAAATCAAATTAATTATGTCACTAGAAAGCTGTATATATAACAAAATATTAAAATCTATAATGGAAGGTAAATTGGAAAAGACTAGCAAAGACTAGAAAGCAACTTATGTTTGATCTGAATAAAGAAAAAATACAACAACTAGGATATAAATTTTGTGCCACTTCCCCCAGAATGCACTCGACTCTTATTGGTCAAAATAGCACAGCAGTTTATGCAGAAAAAGAACTGTAACATAGTATTACAGTAGTTAAGGTGTTTGCTAGCAATAGGCAGACTCCATATCTATCTTTACAATGTAAATAGTTCCCTAAGCACAGATCAAGAAGTCTGTCCAGTGTATTGCTGAGGGTAGCCACCACATATAGTATAGTCTATTTTTGTCCTTCAAACAATGTAAAGTAAGAAAATAATGGGTTGGAAAATAAAAATGTTAACTCTAATTTTTAAAACTAATAAAAATTATCCTTTATATAAAAATAAAAATAAAAGGCTTCCCCAGGTAAATAAAATAAGAATAAATGTGTAGTCAATGAATCTCATTTTTTTGGTTTTAATTTGTTTTGTGGTCAGCACAGAGCAATGATGCTCAGGAGTTATTCTAAATTTGAGAATTTCTCCTAAGTGGTGCTCAGTTGACCAAAGGGGATGCCAGATATTGATCCCAGTATGGGCATGTGCAAGGTAAGCTCCCCCACCACCACCCCGCTGCTCTCCAGTTTCAAAGATTGTCATGAAAAATAGCAATCAAACACCAATTTAAGAAAAAAACAACAGGGGACTGAGTGATTGCTCAGCGTAGGTCATTTCCCAAGACAGCTGACCCAGGACGGCCCTGGGTTCAATCCTCGGAGTACCAGATGGTCCCCCAATCAGGAGCGATTTTTTTTTAAATTTTTATTGTGACCAAAGTGCGTTACAAATCTTTCACTGTATCATTTCTGGTACATAGAGACAAGTTGGTGCCAGAGTAGTATTATAAATCTCACAATGAAGCTTAGTTCCTGGTGGTGTTTCATGGAGCTGTATCAGTTCTACTGTCTGGGATCTGGGGTTTGGGATTGGACTAACACTGTCCAACCTCCTGGAAACTGCGTTGAATCCACATGACACATGTTCAGGATGGGAGGCACCAGGAGCGATTTTTGAGTACATAGTCAGGATTTTCCAGTGTATAAGATGACTTTTGAAACAGAAAACGTCAACCAAAAATCTGGGGTCGTCTTATATGCCGAGTATATCCCGAAAAACGTTTCAATATGCCGGTAAACGAAAATCATCTGGATATTGCCACGAAACGAATTTTTCAACTCGATCCTGCACCAATCACTCCAAGGCTGCTCGGACCACCTCTCTAACTCAGCCAATCCAAGCAGGCTTTTGATGCATGCAAATTAGACAGTGTTCTGGACCCGAATCTACACTGTCAAAAGCCTGCTCCGATTGGCCAGAGTCAGAGAGGACGTCTATTACAGTATAACCTTTGAACCTTTGCTTGTTGTGATTGGCTCACTGTGGTAAATACAGTTGCAGTACAGGAAGATTCTGTTTTATACAGCGAATATAGGCCTAAACCTATGTTTTAACTGTAAAATTAGGGGGTTGTCTCATACACCCGGTCTTCTTATACGCCAGAAAATGCAGTAGTGACCTTGGTTTAATCCCTGGCAACACCAGTGCTCCAAATTTGACTAGATGTTAACTAGGGAGACTCCAAGGCCATACAGGAATGGCCAGACTAGTACTCAGACTTCAAAGTATAAGAAGCACCACAGCCTAGGGTGTTTATATTAAACCTGGAAGGATATTGGCCCCAAGGCATCACTAAGGAGACTCCCAGACGGATGGATACACATATATAAATGTAAATATATACTTATATATAATATTTAAAACTTCCAAAATGTAAATTATAATCAATGTAATTCACAGGGAGTATTAATCAAAACATATATGTTGGGACATACCTAGCGATCCTCCAAGCTTACATCTGGCTCTGCACTCAGAGGATCAGGGAACCATATGGTGTACTGGGATTAAACCCAGTTCAACTGCACGCAAGAAAGCTACCTTACCTATTATACTAGTTCTCCAAGTTCACTCCTATTTCATGTAAAATTTAGAAAGCAATTAAGTACTCAAGGAAGAGCTCTTCTTTAACTGGGAAAATTTGATTTATTTAATATAATAATAATTCAAAATATGAATGTTTGCCATCTACTGATAATTATATTTCCATTATTTTAATGGTCACTCTAAGATATTACAATGTGTTTTCAATACAATCTAAGATGAATGATTATTTAACTTTTCTTTTTAGTCTTTGTATTTACTTTTCTTATTTGAAGGGATTAGGTATGTCTTTGAGTACCTACTGATTGGGAGGTTAAAAGAGACAACTATACTTTATATTCTGATACATTTTTTGGGGGTCACATCTGGAAGTACATAGGGGTTAGTCCTGGCTCTGCGCTCAGAAATCTCTCTTTCGGTGGGTTTGGGGGACCTTATGGGATGTGGGGTATCAAAACTAGGTCTGCTGTGTGCAAGGCAAAAGCTCTTCCCACTGTACTATCACTTCAGCCCTATGATGACATCTTATAGATTAAATTTTCCTATATAAAAAGATCACCATTAATACTAGCTTTCTGGGAGTTTATATAATTAATTATGCTTGAATTTTATTATTTTGTTTTTCAATGGATAAAATGTAGCTTTCTCTCTGATGATTAGAAGTATTTCATGATAACTAATGAATACATAAGGAAGTTTTTAAAAATCAAGGTGTGCAGATGTACATCTTCTAATATATATGTAATTATTTACATTTTTGAAAAAGTAATAACTGCTAAAAATGAAAGAGTTAAGTCTTCCTCATCAATGGCTGATATTATTACTTTATAATAATGCATCACACCATTTAATTGAGAACACTCACAATAGCCTATTAGCGTATGACTAAAAAAGTTTTAATTAAAAAAAAAGGAATTCAGAATGACAAATGAAATAAAATAAATGCATTCTTTTATGTTCTGATTTTAATACCATTTCTAAATTACATCAAATTTACTGAATAGATTACAAACACCAAGATACATGCGAGGTAATCTTCAATTTAAGAAAGCTAGATAGCATGTTTACTGAATAACCTTTTGTATTTCATTTTCCTAGAGTCAAAAACCGTGTAATCAGTTAAATAGGCACAGATCATTCTATTAATTACTTAAACTTTAATTATCACTGTAGATAAACTATTACATTTGCATGGAGCCCTTTCAGAAAGAATGGAGCTATTAATGGTTCATATGTTTCTTCCTTCTTTTTTTTTTTTTGATTTTTGGGCCACACTCAGTAAGGCTCAGGGGTTACTCTTGGCTACACTCTCAGAAATTAAATTGCTCCTGGCTTGGGGGACCATATAGGATGCCGAGGATAGAACTTTGGTTGGTCTGTTCTGGGTCAGCTGCATGCAAGGCAAATGCCCTATTACTGTGCCCTTACTCCGGCCCCTGTTACTTCCTTCTTAACTTGACCAACATGTGTTATTATGGCTCCAGACATCGCTGGGGATAAATATAGAGTAGACCTTACTCCAGAGGCTCTGCCAATTAATCCTACATGTAATCACACGATCTATAAACCAATATTAACTTTCTTTTTGTGATGTAATTATATAAATACAAACACACAGACAAAAGAAGTGAGAAAATAAAGAAAAATATGGAGTGTGTTAAAAAAAAACATAAACTTTACCAAAGGTGCCAGAGACATTAGTTTAAGAATTAAAGCACATGCCTTGCATACAGATGACCCTGGCTCAACCTTTCTGATCCCCAAGTACCACAGAGTGAAAATATAAACTAAATAATAAAATAGTGATATTGATTTCATTATACACAAATACTCATAAAAATATCTTAAAATTAGGGAAAATGTGAAAGAAAAACAAACTAGCTAGCAAGTAGGGTAGAATTTAAACCACTTTTAATTCATGTCAGATTATTGACCATTTAGCCTTGAAGTACATAGGTAAAAATTTTGAGATAGAATATAAAAAAAACTTATAAACAAAATATGTAAGTTAAACCAAGTAAAAAGACTCAGTTTTACTAAAATAATTACTGTGTATGGTGCCATATTAAGTAAAGGTTAAATAATTAGTCAGATTAAGGAATTAAAACCAAAGAATCTGCTAATAGATTAGCAAAAAAGGTAACCAGACAATAAAGTTTTAGGAATGAATTAATTAGTCCATACTATTTACTAAACCACACACTATTTTCTGATCAATGTGTCTCAATTCTAGAAAGTAGGAGAAAAGTGTATAGCCCATTGAGTTAATATTCTAGAAAAAATGGAATACTTGGGCAGTAATGGAGGAACCAAGACCAGACAGTTATAAGACCACTAAGTAATAAACTAGACACAGAAGGGACCACGCATTCTAGCAGCCCCTGGCGGGGCGGGGGGGGGGGGGGGCGGGGAGAGTGGAGGATATGGGAGGCAGGATGGGAGCAGTTATGGGAGGACAATTCGGTGGTGGGAATTCCCCTGATTCAATATAAATATGTACCTGGAATATTACTGTGAACGATATGTAAGCCACTATAATTAAAATAAAATTATATTAAAAATATTCTCATTTAAATCGATGGAAGTTTTGACAGTAATTTGTTTTTAGTGTTTTAATTTGTATACTTTATTTAAACACTGTGACTTTAATAGTTGCTCACATTATAATTTTTATTTTCATTACATTTTTTTTTTCTTTTTAAAAGTGTTGTTAGATGGCTGACCCTAATATGATGGGTCTGAGCTCTTAAGGACTGGTTGAATTAAGATTGATAATTAGCTTAGGTATAGCTTAAGAAAGAGAGAAAGGGAGAGCAGAGTTTGAGAGAGAGGAGAACAGAAAAGGAGGTAAATAAAGTAAAAATAAATTTAAAACAATTTAATAAATCAATAAAAGAGATTGGTTTGGGAAGTTTTCCCAGTTTCTAGGCATTTCATCAGTGATGGGGTTAGGCCTTGCTAAATGTAGGTTTCAGGGTTAGATAATGTCTGGAGCAGTTTAGAATACACATAGGTTTCAAGTCTCGAGTACTAAACAATATGTTAATGGGGCCTACCTATGTGGGAGACTACCCTATGTAGTATTGTCCATTGCATCTTATGTATAGAGGTTCCTTTCCTA
This sequence comes from Suncus etruscus, assembly GCF_024139225.1. Taxonomy (NCBI): domain Eukaryota; kingdom Metazoa; phylum Chordata; class Mammalia; order Eulipotyphla; family Soricidae; genus Suncus; species Suncus etruscus. The sequence continues at coordinate 48,521,012 of NC_064859.1, read as the reverse complement.
AAGAAAAGCTATCAGTGTGGGTTTTATTTAAGATAGATTGAATTGATGATGAGGAGGAAGAAGAGGTAGAAGAAGAAAGGGGAAAAGGAATAGAGAGAGAGAAAGAGAGAAAAAGGAAATGTTAATTTGCCCAAATATGTTCAGTGAGTAGGTCCTGTAATATAAGTCTGTAGTTTGCAATTGACTGTTTCAGTGGTCTGAATGGTCATATACTTCAGGTCCAAAAAGAGGACATAAACCAGAGAAAAAAGGTATGTTGGGATGTTTTATCAAGACATTTTCATAATTCAAGCTGAATATGGTATCTAGTATAACTGAACACTGAGGTGTCAAATTAGGGTGTCCACCCTTTGTATCCAAGAATTCTTGTGGACAGAGAAGCTGAGAGGTTAATTTATACCTAGTAATATTTAGGCACTAAAACATATTGTTAGGAAATGCTGCCGCTGGAATCTTTGACTTCCAATCATATTCTTCACCAGTATCTGTTTATGAGCTCCCTAAGACATTATTATAGGCCTTATAGTATAAGGCTGATTACATACCTGTTCATTAAATGGTTCATTCCATTGTTGCTGCTTTCATTATGGTATAATGGATATTCGAGGCTTTGTGTTGCTCCTCTCCCATTTGTTTTAGAACACTTCTCCCCAGTAAATGCTGACAACTATGGTTCTTGGAGTTTCTCCCCTATTAGTCAATTTTATTTGTTCATAGAGTATTATATGCATATATGGTATATATTCAAAGTACCTCAGAAGAGTGCTATCACTCTGCATTTATCCTTCATCTTTTGTCTTACTTCATTTAACATAATATATTGTAGATCCATCCATGTTGCTGCATGATTGTATCATTTCTAACTGCTATCTAGTATTCCATTGTATATAAATACCACATCTGCATGATCCACTCATCTGTTGTTGGGCATCGAGATTGGTTCCAAATCTTAGCTATTATACTCAGTGCTGCGATAAATAGTGGAGTGCACACATACTTTGGGATGAATGCCCATCCAACTTGGGGATAGATACCTAGGAGGGCAATTGCTGGGTAATTTGGCAGCTCAATTCTGAGTTTACTAAACACTCTCCACACTCTTTTCCATAGGTGTTGGACCAGGCAGCATTCCCACCAGCAGTGGATGAGAGTTCTTTTCTTACCACATCCCTGCCAACGGAGATTGTTCCATTGTTTTTGATGTGACCCATCCTCACTGGTGTAATGTGGTAGCTCATTGTTGTCTTGATTTGGATTTTTTTAATGATGAGTGAAGGTGAGCATGTTTTCATTTGTCAGTTGGAGATCTTTGTTCTTCCTCAGAGAAGTGTCTATTCATTTCTTTTCCCCATTTTTTCTATGGCTTTATTAGTTTTTTGGAGCTTAGCTTTCTGAGTCCATTTTATATCCTAGATATCAGCCCTTTATCTGACACGTTGAGTGTAATTTTTTTCCCCATTCCGTTAACTGTCTTCTAGTATTAAGTAGGTTTTCTTTCTCCAGGCAGAAAATTTTTAGTTTGATGTAGTCCCATTTATTTAGGTTTGATGCTAATGTTCTTGTCATTAGATTTCAATCCTCAAAGACTTTTTTCATATATAGATCTTGTATTGTTCTGCCTACTTTTTCCTCAATAAACTTTATAGATTTAGATTTGATTTCAAGGTCTTTAATCCATTTTGAGTTGACTTTTGTGTAATGTGTGAGATATATTTCAATTTTTTAATTTCTTACAGATGGTTATCCAGTTGTTCCAATACCATTTGTTGAAGAGACTTTGTTCCATTTCAAATTCTTTGCTCTTTTGTCAAATATTAGTTGACTGTATATTTGGGAGTTTACCTCTGGATATTCTCTCCTAACCCACTGGTCTGAGACTCTGTCTTTGTTCCAGTACCATGCTGTTTTGATCACTATGGCTTTATAGTAAAATTTTAGATTAGGTAAAGAGATGCCACCCAGTTTCTTGTTTTTCAGTATGCATTTGGCTAACCTGGGTCTTTTGTAGTTCCTGATAAATTTTATAATTGATTGTTCTAAGTCCTTAAAAATATTTTTATTATACTTTTCTAATACCATTCCCATTCCTTGAAAGACACAAAATAATTCATACAATTTTTTACAATGAAGTGTTAATAGAGTTATTAAAATGAAATAAATAAAATGTAAAATAGAATGTAAAATAAAATGCTTCTAAATTATTATATCTTGCAATGGGAGCATTATGTCACTGTCTATGAGTTTACTAAACTATTTGAAGCTTGTTAATATTTGTGTAATTGGTTTTGTTTTTCATAGGTGGACTCTATGCTACTTTGACATCTAATATGTTATGATACTGGGTATCAGTATTGACCAATTTGGAGGTGTAACATAGTCCAGGATTTCCAAGTTCTGTGGCTAACATTGTGGCAGTTTTGAGGTATGTCTGTGGCTTCTAAAAGTACTATGAAACTATGGGTAGGATATATATCACATATATTTTGACAAAGTCCTGGAGGCTTTGGCAAGGCACAGGGACTTTACTCACCCTCCATGTTTTAACCCATGTTTTTTCATAGCATGATTTATATTTCTTTAGAAAACAAAATGAGTCTACAGATCTGCCAATGAAAAGATATGGTGGTGGCTGTAGCTCAGTACTTTTTCTTTTTTATGATGTTTAAAAAGATTTTTTTTTCTTTTTGGGCCATACCTGGTGACACTCATACCATAGACATTCCTGACTATGCGCTCAGTAATTGCTCCTGGCTTAGAGAACCATATGGGATGCCAAAGGATTGAACCGTGGTCCTTCCTAGGTCAGCACGTGCAAGGCAGATGTCTTACTGCTTACCCCACTGCTCCTGTTCCCAAGATGTTTAAATTTTATAAAGAAACAGATAGCCACATTATTCTGCTTTAGTACTTGAAAGTAATTAGAACAATTTTATAAACAAAAGCAAAAGGCAGGCTGAACTTTAGATAAAAGGATAATGAAAAAGCAAGTTGAAATAAATTTGACTGATTAGCAATTCAGAAAGGCAGCTTATACTTCATATTTGAAAACCCTATTTAGTTACTATATTTTTGAGTCACACCCAACATTGTTCAGGGCTTACTCCTGGCTCTGTATATCTGAAGACATTTGGAGAACCATACGGGTGCAGAGATTTTAACCCCCAATTAGCTATATGCATGACAAGCAACTTATCAATGGCACTTCACTCCAGATGCTATATCTGTAAAACTTTTACCTTAAACATTTCCCTAAGACTATGCGTTCACACTAGGAAAATATCTTAAAAATGTATATAGCAATGCCTTAGTTATTTTTATGCCCATTATATGTAATAATGCAACATATATTACCATATATAACATTCTTCAGTTGTATATGGTCTTACAGTCTAACTGACTGAAAATCATAATAGGTGGACAATTTTAATAGACTGGCATGCATAACTTTGTATAAAGTGAATATGAAACTCTCTACAACCATGTACTTGTTATTTCATGTAGGTAACTAGTATATATTTGGCCATGATCAGAATATGCCTTGGATATAGATAAAGTTTACATGGATACAATTTCCCCCTGTAGAATATTGCAATGGTTTTTGTTTGTTTGTTTGTTTGTTTGTTTTGGGGGGCACACCCGGTGACGCTAAGGGGTTACTACTGGCTATGCACTTAGAAATCACTCCTGGCTGAGGGGACCATATGGGACACCCGGGGGATCGAACCATGGTGTCCTAGGCTAGCAGGGGCAAGGCAGACACCTTACCACTTGCACCACCGCTCCGGACCCTACAATGAATTTTTGTTTGTTTGTTTGTTATTGGGTCATACCCGGCAGCGCTCAGGTGTTACTCCTGGCTTTATGCTCAGAAATTACTTCTGGCAGGCTCAGGGAACCATATGGTATGCCGGGATTCAAACTACCGTCTTTCTGCATGCCAGGCAAATGCCTTACATCCATGCTATCTCTCCGTGCCTGCAATGGATATTTTTAGGAGAGTGGACTGGAGGGAAAGGCACACTCGCTGTTCTCAGTGCTTAATCCTAGCTCTGTGCTCAGTGATCATACATGGAAATTTTCAGGGAACCAAACTGAGACCCAACTCAGCTACATAACAAGCAATCATCTGACTTACTTCTGGAATCAAATGTTATAAATTTGTATGCCTGTATATGTTAAATCAGATAAAACAGACAAGTAAAATGTCAGGTAAATTATGAATTTCTAACTTTTTATTTAGGATAGATGAAAATAACGGTTGTGCATATTCACTTTACTACTGAAATTCTGACCAATACTGATGCCTAGAAATGTTGATCATGTTTACTCACATTTGATGCTATATATAATTACATGTTATATTAAGTAATTAAGTTTTAATACATTTAAACATAATGAAATAGGTATAAAGTATTAATGAAAGGTTCATTACATTTAAACCAATTCAACTATATTTTATTTATTTAATATATATTTATACTTAACTTTACGAAATTTTGTAGATGTGTAGTCTATGTTTAGGTTAACTTCAGCATACCAGTCAGTACATATACTTGAGTAATAAATATAAATGATCAATATATATACTTGAGTACTTGAAGAAATTGCATATTTATTTTATGTCACAATAATTGATAATATATGAGTAAAATCAATACATCAATTTCTTTAACCATGATTCAATTATTTTGCACAAAAACAAGTATCCAAACCCTATAAACACAGAACAATTATTTCTTATTTTAGACACACCCATTAGTGCTCAGAGCTCAAAGTTTCTCCTGCATTATTAGGGCAGTAGTGTACTGGGACTCTAAACCAGACTCTTGTATGTGAAATATGAGACCACTGAGTTATCCCAAGAGCACACTGAACAAGTTATGAAATAAAAAGTCTAACATTGATTCAGTACTGCTGTCAAATCTATTTTCCAATATCACAATTTCATTAATCTTGACAGTAAAGTGTATGCAATTATACACAGTACAATTTTTGTTTTCTTTAATCCCAAAACCAATTTAATACCAGTATAGCATTTAGTTAATTTAGGCTTTATTGATCTAAAATTATTCATTAGATTTTCTTCTCTTTACAAAACTGAGAGCATTTAAAGATCTTGATATTAGGAAGATGAGTATCAAATTGGGTTTGATAATTTATAGCAGGAATATCAATGAATAATATTGTTAGCTTCAAGTCACTAGATTTACAATTTATTGATATTTTAATACCATTTTTAATTAATGAGTCTTTCAATACATGCTCCTATAGGGGAAATATTTAACATTTTTATCACTACATATATTATAAAATATTTTTTCTCTTTTGTTAAATCATATTGGTGGTTTGAAATTGACCATGGAGGGAATATTTATACTGAGTACATAAGCAACTATTAACATTAAGATGTTTATCTTTAAATTCATAGTTAAATATTGATTAGTCTAATTCTGATCCTGGCCATTATTTGCGGTTGTGTTTGCTTTAATATTTTTTTCTTAATAAGTAAAATGTCTTCAATATTTTATAAGTATTACCAGTACTCTGATCATCTTTTTAAAAATTAGAAACAATACTACAAGATAGATATTTTATGTTTCTTTTAGTTCACTAAGATATTTTTTCTATTGTTATTATTGCTATTTTGGGCCACACACAGTCCTGCTCAGGACCTACTCCTGACTCTATGCTCAGAGATCACTCATGGTGGGATCAGGGGACCATAGGGAATAAACATGGTTCAAATGAGTACAAGGCAAGAACATTCTCTGAGGAATATCCTGTGTCCCAGGTTCTGTTTATTTTTCTACAGACTTCTGTTTCTGTACTGCTATTCACATTAATCCATTAATGTAAAACTTTTAGATACTTAGTTCTTACTTCTAAAATTTCTAATTAATTTTTTTTTGTTTTTTGGGTCACACCCAGCAGTGCCCAGGAGTTACTCCTGGCTCTATGCTCAGGAATTGCTCCTGGCAGGCTTGGGGGACGACATGGGGTGCCAGGATTAGAACCACTGACCTTCTACAGGCAAGGCAAATGCCTTACCTTCATGCTATCTCTCCAGCCACATTAAATTTATTTGTATTTATTTATTTATTTTTAAAATTTTTATTTTGATTATAATGGCTTACATATCTTTCACAGTAGTATTTTAGGTACATATTAACATTGAATCATGGGAATACCCATCACCAAATTTGTCCTCCCCCCCATCCCAGTTCCCTTTCTGCATTCCATATACTCCACAATCACTGGGCTGCTAGAGTAGGTGGTCCTCTCTTTGTCTAGCTTACTATTAGTGATCATATATCTGTTTGGTTCTGGTACCCTCTTTTGTTTCCCCCTCTATTTAAGAGGCGGAGTTAGATAAATCGAGTTATGTGGTTTGCTTGAAGGAAAGAAAAGCAATAGATTGGGGTACAAAATAGGGGGAAAAAAAGAAGTCAAGTATGCTGAAAATGGGCAGAGTCCTTCTAGAAGCTTTCAACCTCAGTTTGAGAGAGGATGTGAAAAAGGTAATTGAAACACCACAACAATACAGAAAGAAATATCAAATTAAATATTCAGTGACCACTACAGCAATAAAGACAAGCACCACACAATAGTCTTGGTTCTGAAATCAAGTCATGCCAGAGTACAAAAAGAAAGAGAAAGATAAGATAAAATAAAATAATATTGGAGACATCAACTTCAATCTCTACACCAAAATAAAGACGTCAAAAAAATCGATCAATCGATAAATAAATATGTAGAAAAATGATTGTTATGTGCTTTTTTTTCTTTTCTTTTTCCCTCTACATAAGCACAGTAACTATTGGGGATATTATAGAGAGAATTCCCTTGGCCTAGGGGATACAGGGTTTCTCCACCCCTGAAGTATACTGTCATGGGATTAACTATAGACTCCTTGCATGATCATTTACTCTCCCCTCAGCGCTTTCGTGGTGTGCGGAAGACTTCTGCTTTGTCTTGGATGGTAAAATCCGACCTCTGTATCTAGAGATCTTGGTGACTGTGCAGCTCAAGGCATGGAGCTTATGGTGAACTCTTTCTTTGTGGTTCTAGCAGTTCTGCTTCTTCAGTGTCGTTTTAATCCATCTTCTGTAGTTGGTGGTCTTGGTCATTATGTTGCTCCTAGGATAAAGTCTTTCATTATGTTTCCGGAAGACCTGTTCAGTTGAGGTTGTATCAGTCAGACCTCTGGAATTGGAGATCTTGTTTATTGAACAGATCGTAGACCAAAAGCTAGGCTAGAATTTTTGTTGCTGTTGTTGTTGTTGTTGGTCCCTGGATGAGTACTGTCCAGTCCTGGTTGTAACAACTAGTCATCTATATATATAGCGATCTTGGCTTTTGCACAGATCAAAGCATGACATGTTTTCTGATTTTGTCCTATCGTTGGCTGAGGATGTCAAATTAAAACCACATGGTTACCTCTTTTATAATAAAGGAAAGCTGACATATAGGGTGCTGTGGACAAAACTGTAAGGGTAAACACCTATATAGATAGACCTCACTAACACAATGGTCAGTACTTGAGACAAAAAACCTATACATATCCAAAAGTTGATCTATTAGTTTCCTTTTCTTACAAGTACTATTTTTAGCACTCAGCGCATCTCTTGCCCTCCTCACCTCTCTACATTAATATACACCTAAGCTAACTTCTATATGTTTATATGTGGGCAGGAGCACACAGAGATAGGAATTCTCCTTAAGGGACAAACCTAAACCACAAACAACCCATACCTATACCCTATATAACCCCTCCCATATACTATTCCCTCTCCCTCCTCCCGAAATCCGACTATCCCCTCACCCCTCAATCCCACCCCCATATCCCCACCACATATAACTCTTCACCCTCAGTTCTTAATCCATTAGGCATCAAGACCGACCTCCTACCCCAACGAGCCAGTACCCACTACCCAAGTGAAGAGATACCCACTCACACTCTCACCTCATTCATGGCAAGAAAATACAACCAACAACCCAACTGACCCATGCACTGTGGTCCTCCTAATCACCTCTCCCTAATGTGGACTGTGGCTTGATACTGGAACAAGCTCCAAAGGACCCCCATGGCAAGAACTCTACTCAAGACCTCCCTGCCTGGACACCACACCTCACAAGGAAATCTCAAAAGACCATAGGGAAGCCTATACTTTCATCATAAGTATAGACTTATATAAAACTACCTCTTATCCTGTTTCTCCCCAGATGTAATCTCCTGTATCACTTTCTCCCTTTTTCTTGGTTTTTGTTTTCCTTTTTTCTTTTCTTTTTTATTCTTGTTCTTTTTGTTTGTTTGTTTGGTTTTGTTTTAGTTTTTTTATTTGATTTGTTTTTGCATTTTTGGGGTCACTCCTGGTGGCACTGTAGGGTGCTCCTGGTTCTATGCTCAGAGTTTGCCCCTGGTGGGCAACGGGGGACCATATGAGATGCCGGGATCAGAGCCACCGTCCTTCTGCTGGAAGGACAGACACCTTGTCTCCATGCTGTCTCTCCAGGCCCCACGTTATTCCTTTTATTACATCTTTTATTTAATCTTCTTTTTTTTAAAGAAACTGTTTTTTGTTTTTTTTTTAGATATATGAGAGTATATATATTCTTAGTTTTTGTCAGGTGTCTGTTTCCTTCTCTCTCCACCCCCAAATCGACCAGCAATATAATGTAGCACCACTTCTTCCTGCAAAGACAAATTAAACAAAGGGAAAATTTTATGTGTAAAAACAAGCTCTTATCTACTAGGGATAAGAACTCATACTTGTTTACAACACAGGGACATCTCCCACCCTGAAGGTATGTCATGTGGAAACAACTTAGACTCCAGGAACTAGACACCCACAGTCCAGCCTTGACTCCTGGATCCCAGACATAGAAACAACAGAGTTCTCCACAACAGCGCCAGGAGCCAAAGCCCCTCCAGGACATTCACAATGCTGCTCTGACGCCAACATGAGTCAGTTCTAAATTCATAACCTGTCAAGGAGGAAATGGGAACAACTTGATCTAAGAGCAAGTTGTCCTTCCTCATCAGCCAACAATAAGGTAAATTTATTTTTTAAGTTCCATTTCTCTACTTATATTTTCATCTGTTCCTTTGTTAATATTCCCTTTAAACCCATAATATAATTTTTGCTAGTTAATATAAGTCCCTGCTTATCTCAATTTACTATTATCTCAGAAACAATTTCTATTGATTGCTTTTATTCCTAGTATTGAAATATAAGTCTTAACTTTACTGTCTTTTTAGTAAAATTTCATATATATGTGCTATTTTATTTTACATTATTATTACTTATTTTAAAAGTATAATATTTCACATTACATATTTAAGGCTGATTTATGAAGTCCTAAGATATGTCTACTTTGATTTTAATTTATTTCAGTTTGTGATTGATATATTAAGCTTAGGGCTTCACACATATAACATAAATATTCTTCAGTCTTGAAATTTTAAGCACATTATTTGATAATTAAATACTGAAAAAACAGATTATCAGGGCGGGACTCCAGAACATAAAAACTGGCAGGCTTTTGCAGAAGCTGCGTCCCCTGTTTGGGACATCAGGTGGGGAAATCCACGAATCTCTACGCCTGCCCAGTGTGGGCCCAACTGTGAAAAACTGTGAGTTTCTACCTGTTAAATGTCTATCTACTGTTCTCTTGTGTGAAAATCTTGGAAGTGGGGGCAAAAGAGGCTCCAGAAAACTTGCTCCTCCCAGAGGCCATTTTCAGGGCGGACTCCAGAACATAAAAACCGGCATGCTTTTGCAGAAGCCACGTTCCCCTGTTTGGGACTTCAGGCGTGGAAAAATCCACGAATCTACACACCTGCCCAGTGGGGCCCAACTGTGAAAAACTGTTGAGTTCTACCGCAAATGTCTATCTACTGTCCTCTTGCGTGAAACTCTTGGGATGTGGGGGGAAAAGAGGCTCCAGCAGAGCACTTTGGCTTTGCTTGGGCCTAAGATTTGATCCAGTTTAATGCTTTATACCATGGAGGACTCCCCTCCCTTAGAGGCAAGTCAGCCCATCCAGAAAGGGCGGAGCCAGAGGAGTGTGCTGCCTGCATCATATAGCCAATGAATACCACCACAACACGTAGAAAAACCCACAATACAATTGTGAAAATGGGGAAACAAAGCAGGCCAGCATCAAACATAGAGAATGAAGATGACAATTCTGAGGACCAGATAATGACCAACCAACTAATCAACCTCTCAGATAAGGACTTTAGACTAGCAATATGGAAGATGCTCAAAGAACTCAAAGAAACCATGATTAGAGTTGAACAGAACACTAATAAAAAACCAAGAAAATATGAAGACAGAAATCACAAAACTCCAAACTGAAATAACATGTCAACTAATAGGCCTAAAAAAGTCAGTAAACGAAGTGAATGACAAAACGGATAAGCTCTGGGACAGGGTATCAGAAGCTGAGAATAGACTTGGTGCTGTGGAAGATGAGATACATAACAATTCCATACAGCAAGAGAGATTGGAAAAAAAAACTTAAAGCAAATGAGCAGACAATGGAAAAATTAGTCAAAAAATGGGAACAGATGAAAATAGAAGTCTATAATAAGATCAATAGAAACAACTTAAGAATCATTGGAGTCCCAGAGACCCAGGAAGAAAATTTCCAGGAAGAATCAATGGTCAAGAACATCATAAAGAGAAACGTCCAGAGCTAAAAGAATATATGTGATCAAATCCTGCATGCTCGAAGAGTACCAACCAAAAGGACCCCAGGAAAACCACCCCAAGACAACATCCTAGTCACAATGTACAAATCCCACAGATAGAGACAGAATTCTGAAAACAGCAAGATCAAAAGGGGAAATTACGTTTCAAGCAAGACATCCTTGAGTTTGACAGCAGACCTGTCACCAGAAACAACTCAATGCCAGGAAAGCAGTGGTGGGATATTGTGTACATATGACTGAATGAAATGAATGCTTCACCCAGAATACTATACCCAGCCAAACTCACTTTCCGGTTTGACGGAAGAATACATGGTTTCACAGACAAAAAGCAGCTCAGAAACTTTACAGACACAAAACCAATCTTAAGAAAAAAACTGAAAGACCTAATTTAAGAAAAGACTAACCAAAAGACACCAAATTTCGATATAAAGATGTCATTAAATCCCAGGACAATTCTTTCTCTCAACGTCAATGGACTAAATGCACCAGTCAAGAGACACAGATTGGCTAAATGGATCAAAAAACTCAATCCAACCTTCTGCTGCCTACAAGAAACGCACCTGATTAGTCAGAACAAACATAGACTCAAAATAAAAGGCTGTAGAAAAATTATCCAAGCAAGCAACACCCATAGAAAAGCTGGAGTGGCCATACTATTATCAGATAATGCAAACTTTATACTCAGGAAGGTTGTAAGGGACAAAGATGGACATTTTATATTAATCAAGGGGTATGTAGAGCAGGAAGAAATCACTCTCCTAAACATATATGCACTGAATGAGGGGCCAGCAAAATATTTAATACAACTGTTGACAAATCTGAAAAATAATATCAATAACAACACAATAATTGTGGGGGACCTTAACAGGCCTTGTCAACAGTGGATAGGTCAACCAGACTGAAACCCAACAAGAATATACTAGGCCTGAGGAGAGAAATGGAAGAAAGAGGCCTAGTGGATATATATAGGACACTCCATCCCCAGAAACCTGGATATACTTTCTTCTCCAATGTACATGGGACATTCTCCAGGATAGACTACATGCTGGCACATAAAACATACCTCCATAAGATCAAGAGGATAGAAATTTTGCAGACTACCTTCGCTGACCACAAAGCTCTGAAATTATTTGTGAATTCCAAAGGGACTCAGAAGAAAAACCTTAAGTCCTGGAAGTTAAACAGCCTCATACTCAATAACCATTAGGTCCGAGATGAAATCAAGGAGGAAATCAAAAGGTTCCTGGAAACAAATGACAATAAAGTCACAAAATATCAGAACTTATGGGACACAGCAAAAGCAGTACTGAGAGGAAAATTTATAGCTTTGCAAGCACACATCAGGAAGGAAGAAGGAGCTTACCTGAGTAGCTTAATGACACAGCTAATAGAACTAGAAAGTGCTCAACAAAAGGACCCAAAAATAGGGAGACAGAAGGAAATAACAAAGCTGAGAGCAGAAATCAATGAAGTGGAAACCCAAAAAACAATCCGAAAGATCAACGAAAGCAGAAGTTGATTCTTTAAAAAAATAAACAAGATTGATAGACCACTGCCAAACCTAACAAAGAAAGAGAGAGAGAGAAACTTGATAACTCGTATTAGGAATGAAAAAGGAGAGATCACTACTGATATGACAGAGATTCAAAGGGTAATCAGAAACTACTTTGTGAAACTCTACACCAAAAAAAATGAGAACCGGGAAGAAATGGATAAATTCTTGGACTCTTATAATCTTCCACGGTTGAAGGAAGAGGATGTAGCATATCTAAACACCCACATCACCATTGATGAAATTAAAACGGTAATCAAAGGTCTGCCGAAAAACAAAAGCCCAGGCCCAGATGGATTCACTAATGAATTCTTTCAAACTTTCCAAGAGGATCTACTACCAATACTGGCAAGACTCTTTCATGAAATTGAACAAACGGAAACACTTCCAAATAGCTTTTATGAAGCCAACATCACCTTGATACCTAAACCAGACAGAGATGCTACAAAAAAAGGAAATTACAGACCAATATCGCTGATGAATGCAGATGCAAAGATCCTCAACAAAATCCTGGCAAATAGGATTCAATGCATCATCAAGAAGATCATTCACTACGACCAAGTAGGTTTCATCCCAGGAACGCAAGGCTGGTTTAACATCCGTAAATCTATCAACATAATACACAACATCAATAAGAAGGGAAAAAAAGCACATGATCATATCAATAGATGCAGAGAAAGCATTTGATAAGGTCCAACACCCATTCTTGATCAAAACTCTCAGCAAGATGGGAATGGAAGGAACCTTTCTCAATATAGTTAAGGCCATCTACCACAAGCCAGTGGAAAATATTATCCTCAACGAAGAAAAACTAAAATCCTTCCCTCTAAATTCTGGCACAAGACAAGGCTGTCCTCTCTCACCACTCCTATTCAACATAGAACTGGAAGTACTTGCTATAGCGATTAGGCAAGAAAAAGATATCAAGGGAATCCAGATAGGAAAGGAAGAAGTCAAGCTCTCACTGTTTGCAGATGACATAATACTCTATTTAGAAAACCCTAAAGACTCTACCAAAAAGCTTCTAGAAACAATAGACTCATATAGCAAGGTGGCAGGCTACAAAGTTAACACACAAAAATCAATGGCCTTTCTATACACCAATAGTAATAAGGAAGAAATGGACATTAAGAAAACAACCCCATTCACAATAGTGCCACACAAACTCAAATATCTTGGAATCAACTTGACTAAAAATGTGAAGGACCTATACAAAGAAAACTATAAAACTCTGCTCCAAGAAATAAGAGAGGACACATGAAAATAGAAACACATACCCTGATCAAGGATTGGCAGGATTAACATCATCAAAATGGCAATACTCCGTAAGGCATTATACAGATTTAATGCTATCCCTCTAAAGATACCCATGACATTATTCAAAGAAGTGGATAGGGCACTTTTGAAATTTGTTTGGAACAATAAACACCTTAGAATATCTAAAGCAATCATTGGGTAAAAGAATATGGGAGGAATTACTTTTCCCAACTTTATACTTTACTACAAAGCAATAGTTATCAAAACAGCATGGAATTGGAATAAGGACAGGCCCTCAGATCAGTGGAATAGGCTTGAATACTCAGAAAATGTTCGCCAGACATACAGTCACCTAATTTTTGTTAAAGGAGCAAGAAATCCTAAATGGAGCAAAGAAAGACTCTTTAGCAAGTGGTGATGGCACAACTGGATAGCCACTTGCAAAAAATTGAACTTAGAACACCCAGCTAACATCATGTATGAAGGTAAAATCCAAATGGATGAAAGACCTCGATATCAGACCTCAAACCATAAGATATATAGAACAACCCTTAGGTAAAACACTCCAGGACATTGAGACTACAGGCATATTCATGGAGGAAACTGCACTCTCCAAGCAAGTGAAAGCAGAGATTAACAGATGGGAATATATTAAGCTGAGAAGCTTCTGCACCTCAAAGGAAATAGTGCCCAGGATAGAAGAACCACCCACTGAGTGGAAGAAACTATTCACCCAATACCCATCAGATAAGGGGCTAATCTCCAAAATATACAAGGCACTGACAGAACTTTACAAGAAAAAAACATCTAATCCTATCAAAAAATGGGGAGAAGAAATGAACAGACACTTTGACAAAGAGGAAATACAAATGGCCAAAAGACACATGAAAAAGTGCTCCACATCACTAATCATCAGAGAGATGCAAATCAAATCAACGAAGAGATACCACCTCACACCAAAGAGAATGGCACACATCACAAAGAATGAGAATAAACAGTGTTGGCGGGGATGTGGAGAGAAAGGAACTCTTATCCAAGGCTGGTGGGAATGCCATCTAGTTCAACCTTTATGGAAAGCGATATGGAGATTCCTCCAAAAACTTGAAATCGAGCTCCCATATGATCCAGCTATACCACTCCTAGGAATATACCCTAGGAACACAAAAATACAGTACAAAAACCCCTTCCTTACACCTCTATTCATCGCAGCACTATTTACCATAACAAGACTCTGGAAACAACCAAGATGCCCTTCAACAGACGAATGGTTAAAGAAACTGTGGTACATATACACAATGGAATATTATGCAGCTGTCAGGAGAGATGAAGTCATGAAATTTTCCTATACATGGATGTACACGGAATCTATTATGCTGAGTGAAATAAGTCAGAGAGAGAGAGAGAGAGAGAAACGCAGAATGGTCTCACTCATCTATGGGTTTTAAGAAAAATGAAAGACATTCTTGCAATAATAACTTTCAGACACAAAAGAGAAAAGAGCTAGAATTTACAGCTCACCTCATGAAGCTCACCACAAACAGGGATGAGTTTAATTAGAGAAATTACTATGTTTTGAACTATCCTAATAATGAGAATGTACGAGGGAAATAGAAAGCCTGTCTAGAGTACAGGCAGGGGTCGGGTGGGGAGGAGGGAGACTTGGGACAATTGGTGATGGGAATGTTGCACTGGTGATGGGTGGTGTTCTTTACATGACTGAAACCCAAACACAATCATGTATGTAATCAAGGTGTTTAAATAAAAAGAAATTCTAAAAAAAAATACAAATACTAAAAAACAGTTTAAAAATTAAAATAATGTTCCTAGTAAACCTATACAGTTAAATACAATCTACCTATGAGATAAATATTATTAGATCTAATATGATTGCATATAGTTATGTACTAGTCTGAAATGTTTAGATTCAGAGAGCTTATATAACTACTATACTTTATTATCTACTTTGACCACAGAATGTAGGGATGTGTCCATAAATATATGCATCACCTTTTCATATGTATTAGTTCTTTTTCTAGTTTTTATAATAGCATCATCATTTAACAATTTGTTTAACACCTTTATCTCAGGAATTGAATGTTTAAACACCAATTCCACCACCAATATGACCTTACTTTCACCAATGTTGCCAATTTTCCATCCAATACCAATGCCTAATTCCAAGCAGGTACAAAAGAATTTACTTCATATTAGTTTCTTACAATAACAAAAGCAAAGGGAATTCTCAAAACTCAACCAGGATCAACTTTTGAAATGAATTATTATATCTCTTCATGGTGTTGGTAAAGTCAATGCCTAAGAATTTACTATGCTGAGGTTAGTATTAATTGAGCCTTCTATGTTACTCTTTAGACTCACCAAGCTTGGTAGATTTCTATGTAATTTTCGCATAAGATTTCCAGTGATAGTACTGGACTGACACTTCTATAGAATATTAAGTATTTTTAGAGCTAAACAATTTTGATAGCTTAACGTATGATAAGATTAAGTGGTGGAGGTAGGTCGTTTAAGCGACAGGCTATAAGATATGACCCTGGGCTGCTGTAGTTCATGCAGAAATGGGAATCTGCCTGTTCCCTCATTCCCTTTCTGCAATGCCATGGAGGTATCACTCTGGTACCTAGCTACATGGAAATATCAGAGCCATTATTTTTTTCTTATTTTCTTCTTTCTTATTTTCTTTCCTCACAATTATTATATATAGCCCAAAGGAAACAAATCCTCTATTAGTTGCTTTCTGATAGTTTCTTTATGATAATCAAGTTTAGCAAATACTATGACAATAAAGAAGCATGTAATAAAAAATTTGTGCTGATAACAATGCTGGTAAGCAATTTTTTGTCCAACTGTTTACACTGATGTGAATGTTCCTGAAATATATTAGGTTCAGAACAATTTTACAAATATTATATTTTAATGTTATTTTTACAGCACATTCTATTATTACTACGTGGAACAGAAAATAGTGATTATTTTGAATCTCTTCAATTTCTTTTCTTATAAACATGTCTTATACACACCTATCAGATCCTAGCATAATATGATAATTCAACTAAAAAATGGAAATTGATTTCCACTTGAATTATCTGATAGATTGCTGTATTATTTTCCTGAACAAAGTTTTACAAAGGCACAATGGGATTTTTTGTTCTTTTCTGTAAACTATTTCTAATTGGAAATAATTTCTACAAATATTAGCTACATTTGTGTGTCACATACATAAGTTTTCTGCAAAAATAAGCATATGCTTAAATAAATATAAATTTTTGCTGTGAAATAAACCTTATCAAAACAAGTTCTAGACATATCTGTAAAATAAAATATTTTATACATAAAAAGAGGTAAAGGAATGAAAAATGTAGCTAAATCATGAACATATTAATCACATGTGTGAGATTTTCATAATTGATCCTAGCACTGAAAAATAGTAAGATATCTAGATTTTATATTCTCATATCTTTGGAAATAAGTTTTTCCAGGCTTCTTGCCCTCTAAGATAATAACAATAAACTTTATAATCAGGATCACATCTGTAAAGAAGAATAAAAATGTTTTAAAGTCAAACGTTTGTTATCATGTTTTATTATATAATGTCAATCAACCTGTAGACTAAAACAGCCAAAGGTAATAATCAGTCAATCCTGACTATGTTTTGTAGTCCAGGAAAATCTCCAAATGTCAAGGATTAAATAAACCTGTCCGCTCAAATTCTTCATTTATGTTTTTGTATATGAATTGTTAAAAAAGATGGACAAAAGAAATTCTGTATTTGACAGTTCTAAAAATCATTCTGTACTTTCTTCAGCTGATAGCAATTTTGTCTATTGCCTATGTAACTGCAGGCATAAAGTTTTTAGTGAGTTCTGATTTGCTGTAATGAATTATCAAACATGAATGATTGGTCCAATAATCCAGCCCACCCATCAAAAAATATTTGCTGTGATTGTTAAAAGTGAGTATATTTTGGGGCACTGTGCCTTCTGACTTTATGATTTGCCTTGACTTACCTCAATATGTTAATGAATGATATTTTAGAGTTTAGAAATTTTTTCTAAAGATAATCTGTGACCTTACGAATATTGTAAATCTAGGGTTAGAACAATAATACAGAGAGTAAGTAGGACACTTTATTTAAATAGAAATAATTTAGGCTTGATCTCTTGCGCCACTTATCCTGAGCCTGCCAGGAGTAATCTCTGAACATAGAGGTAAGAGTGAGCTTTAAGTTCTGCTGTGTATACTATGTATAGCACCCCCCAGACCAAAAAAAAATGGAGTATAAATATAACACTATTGCCAATCATGGTGTATAAGCACATTAAACTTGTTAAAAGTATGTCCATAAAACCATAACACTGTAATTGAAAAATTAATATAGATCACTAGATCCTTGAAATGACTAACTAAATATGATTTAACAATGAAGATGATGGGTAAGAAACCATGAATGTTAGTATTCTTAAAAATAATGAAATAATGGTTGGAGCCAGAGATATAGCACAGAGGAAGGGCATTTGCCTTGCAAGCGGCTATCCCAGGATGGACAGTGCTTTGAATCCTGGCATCCCATATGGTCCCCCAATCCTGTCAGGAGCTATTTCTGAGCACAGAGCCAGGAGAAATCCCTGAGTACTGCCAAGTGTGACCCAATCCCCCCTCCAAATGAAATAATGGGGCAATAACAAATTAAAAATCGTAGTGGTACATAGCATGTTTCTATTTAAAACATAAAATAGGTTTAGTAAAATATAAATAAGGAAATATAATGTATTCAGTTGGGAAACCATTCTTAAGGTAACTAAAAATAAAATAGAAAGACATTTGAAGATAAATTGAATACATGGTCAGAATAAATGTTTTAGTTATTATTGTTGCTATGTAAATAAACAAATTTAGCTCCATACTTAAGACATTGCTATTTATGATTAATAGACAAAATATATATGCAGTATTATGACTTTAAAATATCAAATATATAGAAAGCTGAAAAATAATGAAAATATGTAGTGCAAATAACTGAATATTTTTATAAATTTATGAAAATTATAATAAAATTG
Source organism: Suncus etruscus (assembly GCF_024139225.1). NCBI lineage: Eukaryota > Metazoa > Chordata > Mammalia > Eulipotyphla > Soricidae > Suncus > Suncus etruscus. The sequence goes on along the minus strand of NC_064859.1, from coordinate 48,502,411 downwards.
AGTTTAATGCTTTTCTACATACTTTTTGAAATATGACTTTAAAGGGAACAAAACTGAAAGTTAATAATTGTGTTAAATAATTTTTATGATTATAAGTTATTTTATAACTAAAATAAATGGCTCTCTTAATAAATAGCTGGAATTCATGACTTCAAATTTCTTCAGAGAATGTTATTAAACTAGTCAATATAAGAATTATGCTTGGGGCCAGAGAGATAGCATGGAGGTAAGGTGTTTACCTTTCATGCAGAAGGTCATCGGTTCGAATCCCAGCATCCCATATGGTCCCCTGCGCCTGCCAGAAGCGATTTCTGAGCACAGAGCCAGGAAAAAACCCTGAGCACTGCCAAGTGTGACCCAAAAACCACACACCAAAAAAAAATAAGAATTATGCTTATTATAAGAAGAAAAAGGCACATATTTAATATACTTTTAATATCACATGTATAAACATAGTTTTGTAATATTTTGTAGAAAATATTAAAGATGTCATGCTAATTTTACACACAGGATAATAGCTATTAAGATATATGGAGGCAAATTTGTTTTTATGAATTTAAATTGTAAGGTAAAAATTTAAACTTTGTTTTTCTAATCATATACAAAGATATAGTATGTTATTCAAATGCTTTCCAATCTTCTTAAAAATAATATTTTCCTATTTGATCATTTTTACATGTTCTTCAACTTTTCAAATATAATATATTAGAACTAGAATTTTGAAACGCAATCTGTCAGTTGAAATTATCCAATTAAAGTAATAAAGACACTTCGAGGTTTGATTCATTTTGACTTAAGGGAAATGGAGTTGAAAGAGGGAAAAGAAATACAGCTTGAAAATGAATTTGGCTCTTGAAAGCACAATTTCCCAGCCAAATTGAGAGAAACTTGCTTGACATCAAGGTCAGATCAAACTCTAAACTTGATTTCATTCAAATTAATTTGATTTGAACCTAAAAGTTCAACTGAGTTCCACCTGATAGAGACTTTTAGATTAATGTCATTTAGCACAATGCACTGCATAGAATTGAATGCGTAAACTATCATGCAATCATTTAAAATATATGCTAAAATGGGAATATTCTTCGGCACAGAATAAAAGAAAATACTGTGAGCATGTTTTCATCAATATTATTGCCAGGTCATATAACTAACTGACCCATATAAAATCTACTTTTATCTCTGTGAGTCACAGTGTCCCTCATTACACACACACACTCACACACACACACACACACACACACACACACACACATACGAAAAAAAACTCACAGTGGTGGCAAAAAAATTGAAACAATCTAAACGTAAATAAATATTTATCTAAAAGGTTTTAGAAATATGTGACATTTCACAGACATAAAATTTTCAAGTCTAAAAACATAAGTAAGAAAAAGTCAGCATTCTTTGATCCATATCAGGTCTGTGGTCCTTATCAGGGTACAAGTGACAAATAAGTTATCAGGTGTCATGATATCTTCAGATGAATAGAAATAGAACTGTACCTTCCTGATCATGAAGACATACTCTGCAATTAGGCTCTGGATGAGATATCAGGTAGCAATTGATCAATATATTTTTTAAAACAAACTAATTCTCTCCTAAATAGTAAAGGTTCTATAACATGCTGATATTCTGTTGGTTAAGATTTTAAGAGAGAAATACTCAAAAAATATCAGATAAAGGCAAAATTAAGTGTTTCATTTTTATCTGTAAAGAAAAAAAATATTTTATTTAAAAAAATCACCAGGAGGCCAGGGAGATAGAATATAGGTTAGGAGCACGTTTTGCTGCTTCATATACAGTTCAGTCCTTGGAACTTAATGACCTCTCAAGCATTGTAAAGACATAACCCTGCATTCTCTTGACTCTCACCATTGCTCTGATGGTCCCAGGTACTACAAAGCTTCAGCAGCATTGTATACTGGGGTCATAGCCTTGAGTCCTACTACATAGCTTACTGAATATTGCTAGTAGCCACTCTTGAATATTTTGGAGTAGCATCCTTTATCGTCCCAACAGCCATCAACTGAAAACATGTAATAAAAATTACTCCAAGCAATTAGCTCTCAAATAATGAAAGAGTTAGATTTGATAATAATTCTTGCAGTTCATGTTCATAATCAATTATTTAAAAAAACTAAGAGTTAAGAAATTTTTTTTAGAGTTAAGAATTTATTTCACTTAAAAGTAGATACACTAAAAATATTGCCTGATTGTTAAAAGAGCAGGGTTTGAAATTCAGATTACATTTGAATCCAACATTGTTCAATAACCACTTATACTTGAAAGTTTGACAAATTTAGAGGATTATTATATAAAGACTAGGAATATGCTCCCCCAAATCTCAATGCCTCAAAATATATATATAGCCATTTATAATTATGTACCATATAATAAAGAGTGAAAGTAACTCAGATAATAGACTGACCTTATTTGTTAATCATATAAAACTTGTGGTGTTCAGAAAGGTTAGAAAAGAACAGATAATCCAAATGTAAGAAAGGAAGAAAAAATTTATGCTATGATCTTATAGAAAATAATATCATACCTATCATTAAATTATTTTAGTATACTATATACTAATGTTTACTAAAAACAATGTATTAAAATATAGTCTTAAAAACATGAGCTGTGATTATCCTTACAAAATTTACAAATATATACTGAGTAGCTTTATTAACACTGAAAATTAAGGCATAGTTCATTGATCTATCTATATCTTAGAATCATCTATTCTCAATGTTTATTGAGATTTTTGCAAATAATTAGTATATTAATCTATGAAGAATCTGAGTGAATTCCCAGTTTGTTAATATTTTGATTGGCTTAAAATGTATGCAAATATAAAATTAGGAAAATTTGTGTATTGCATATTATTTAAATACCACCAATTCATAACATAAAGGATTTTTAAGTAATACTACTAATTCATAACATAAAGTATTTTTTAAGTGTAAAGAACTGTAAAGACTTGTATTCAATTCTAACTCTAACATTTATCAGGGTTTAACCTTGAGAACTAGGTGAATTTCTCTAAATGTCACTTTTCCAGACAGAAGACATATAATGTCACATAAAATATTAAATTAAATGAAGGCTAAAATATTTCTTTAACTTTACAAATACTTAATCTTTGTTCTAGGTCTAATTTTTCAAATATTTAGAAATATCCATTTTCTTTTTATCACTTGTAAGACACTTATAAAGAGTTTATTATTTTTCTAAGTCTCAGTACAGTTGTTCAATGTTATTTCTTTGTATATGTTTATTCCATAAATTTTATTATTTATATTGAGGAGTCTAAATTAAAAATACTGCAAATTATATTTTTATGCATATTTTATTCCAATACCCCACCCAACACAGACAGTCCTATATCCCTCCACCAGAGTCTCAAGGACCCCTCCCAACCACCACGCCTGTCGTGGAAGCTCAGCTATATAGACAATCTCTAGTTCTAATGACTTTTGCCATTTGGTTTTTTCCTTACTCTGTTTGATTTTATTCCACATATGAGAGATACATTTTTATTTGGAGATATTGACACCCGGTGTCAATAAAAATGTAGATGACTAAAGATAAACTTTTGAAATTGGACAAGTGTATAAATCAATAGAATTTGATAAAATGTTTTAAAATATATGTTTTATAGATATAGATACTTACAGAATTAAGTCTGACAAATACTATGATAACACATTTTAAAATATACATAAAATAAGTGACAGAGTGATATAGCATAATAAGTAAGTTACTTAGCTTGTAAACAACTGACCTGGGTTTGATCTCTGCTATTCCAGATAGTGCTCCAAGCCCACCAGGAGTGAATCTTGAGTACAGAGCCAGAGTAAATCCTGAATACATCCAGGTATAATCCAAAAATAGAAGATAAAAAAGATAAAATTTAGATGAATAAGTCCTGTAAATATACACGTTAGTAATAATATAGAAAATCAAGAAAAGTGTAAGGAAAAATATAAATGGCCTAAAATAGTATGGAATTTTTTTTAGAGAATATTGGCTTTATGATATAAAATATTATACAATAGATACTGCTTAAATACACATATGTACTAGAAACTGCAATGCTTTAATTCAAAATTTTATAGATGTTAAAAATTCACCTAAGTATGCCTAGAAGATTCAGTATAACGGAAACATTCATTCATTATTAAAAAGGTATAAAAATATTTAGCAAGCTAAGAATAAGCAACCTAGTAGAAGGCAATTCTAAGCTCCATGAGAGAATGCCACAGTCAAGGGCAAAGTGCTGAGAGTTTGTCTTGTATTTTAAAGAAGCTCCTTAGCCATGTCTTACAAAACTGATTTCAGGAGTGAATTTTCTAGGATGTTGCTTGTCCATGAGATTTTTATATCATTCATCTAGCTCTAAATTATAATCAAGCTAGATTATTTTTTGTGAGATGTTCATTACATTGAGATTTTTAATTTGTTTTTAGTTTTTAGGCTTAAAACTCATTTGAAGATCTAGTATGAATATTAAAAGATTTTCTTAGTTTGTAAATTTCATCTTTGATCTTGCTGTTTTTAATAATTTGTTTGTCTTTTGTCATTCTAATTATAGTGTATGATGTGTGATTACAAAGACAGATACAAAATAATCTCTGATTACAATTTTTGATTATGAGTTTATGAGTGATTACAACCATAATATGATCATGAAGCCTGTCCTGTTACATTAATAAAATTATCATGATATTTCTATGTATTACAATTATATTTTATGACATACTTATAAGCATTATATATAGAAATGCATTACCTGTATTGATATATTTTATATCTCTTAATATTGAACATATACTTATTATTATATCATATGATAGGTGTATTTTCTATATAGCTCTTTTTTTCACTTGGATTTGGGGGACTGATGAATCTTGTTGTCTGGACTCACTTATTTTGTATATTCATTAGTGATTCATCATCAAATGTGATTTTTGATTCTTCGGTATTGATGTTTCTTCTATTGTTTTTTTAACATAATTTTTATTTTGATCATAGTGTCTTACATATTGTTGACAATAATATTTTAGGTACATATTTACATAAAATCAGGGGGGATTCCCATCACCGGTTTGTCTTCCCTACTCCTCCGTTTTTGTCCTACCTCTCATATCCTCTTCCCTCACCCCCAGGGCTGCTAGAATATGTGGTCCCCTCTGTACCTATCCTATTACTTCATAGTCTTACACCTGTTTGGTCCTGATGCCTCCTTTATTTCCCCTCTAATTGGGAGGCAGGAGTAGGTAGTTCAAATTATGTGGTTTTGTTTGAAGAGGAGAAAAGTAATAAACTGGGGTAAAAGTCTAATACACTGGAAATAAGCAGAATTCTTCTAGAGGCTCTCGTCATTGGTTTGAGAGATGAAGGAGAAAAAGAAGGTGTAACACTCCACCCCTACGAAATCAAGTGTCAAGTATCTATTAAGAGTTCCAACAATAACGCTAAGCACCACAAAAAAAAAAAAACCAGAACAAAACAAACAAACAAACAACCAAAAAAACGCCGTGGTCTTGAGATAGGCACCATGGTAGAGCACATGAAGAGGGAAAAGAAGGGGCCAGAGAGATAACATGGAGGCAAGGCGTTTGCCTTTCATGCAGGAGGTCATCAGCTCGAATCTCGGTGCCGCACATGGTCCCTTGTGCCCGCCAGGAGCAATCTCTGAGCCCGGAGCCAGGCATAATCCCTGAGCACTGCTGGGTGCCATCCAAAAATCTGAAAAAAAAAGAAAAGGAGGAGAAAAAAAGATAAGTGGGGGCAATAACTTCAATAACCACACTAAAACAAAGAAATTGACCAAAAATAGATAGGTAAATAAAAATAATAATAGTAGTACATGAAGATAAAAAGTAATATATGAAAAATAAACAATGTTTATTTTTTTCCCTCCTGCCCAGGCACAATAAATATTGGGGTCATTCGAAAAGGGATTCACATGGCCTAAGAGATATGGGGTTTCTCCGCCGTTGGAGTATATTGTCATGGGATCAACTATAGACTCTATTCATGATCCTTTATTCTCCCGGTGGTGCATTTGTGGTGTTTGGGAGGCTTCTGCTCCGTCCTGGGTGATATAGTGAGACCTCTGTATCTAGAGATCTTAGTATCTGCACAGTTACAGGGGCGGGACTTATGATGAAGTCAGTCTTTGTGGTTGTAGAAGTTCTGTTCCGTCAGTGTCATTTTAGTCCATCTTCTGTGGTTGGTGGTCTTGGTCTTGGCACTAAACCTGGGATGGCACCTAGGATAACGCCTTTCCTTGTGTTTCCAGAAGCCCCATTCCGTTACAGTTGTCTCTGCCAGACCTTTGGAACTGGGGATCATGGTTGTTGTGCAGGTCGTAGCTCAAACCCTAGGATAGGGCTTTTTTATTGTTCCCAAGGTATATACAGTCTGGTCATGGTTCTAGCAGCCAGTCCTCTGTAAATCACGTTCTTGGTTTTTGGACCTACCAGTGGGTGACAAGTTTTCTGATTTTGTCTTATGGGTGGCTGGTAGGGCAGGATAACCTGCTCTTAAGTCAAGTTGTTCCCCTTTTCCTCATTGTCAGGATATCATATTAGAGCTGGCACTCGTTGGTGTTCCAGTAGTAATAAGGTTGTCCCGGATGGGGTTTGTTACCTGCAGCTGTTGTGAAGGACTGTGCCATTTCTGTGACTGGGATCCAGGGTTTAAGGTTGGATGGATGGGATCTAATCTCCAGAGGTCTAAATTAATTCCACATGACATATTTTCAAGGTAGGAGTTATCCCTGTATTGTAAACAACTATGAGTTTCTATCTCTAGTAGATAAGAGCTCTTTTTTATGTGAAAGATTTCCCCTTTTTTTAGTGTGCCTTTGCAGAGAGAAATGGTGCTACATTATATTGTTGGTGCATTTGGGGGTGGACAGAGAGGAAAACAAAAGCAGGTCACATACCCAAAAAAGATAAAAAAAAAAATAGGATTAAAAATGTATGTGCTCACATATGTATATGTGGACCAGAAAATTAAAAAAATGAATTAACGGAGTATTTAAAGGACCAAAGAGGTGCAAAAGACTACCTTACATTTGGGGAAAGGCAGGTAAAGAGGAGGTGTAATACAGGTCTTATTGTTTATATTGGGAGTACAGGTTTTCCCGTTGTCTTTTGGGTTTTTCTTGTAGTGTGTGGGTTCCCAGGCACCTTTCCATCACACCTCCTGACCTTCTTCAGATTGGTGAAAGATTTGCAGCAGGGAGGTCTTGGGAAGAGTTCTTGTATTGGGGCTACTTTTGGAACTAAGTCCGGTTTCAAGTAACAGTCCACCTTAGGGGAAGATGGTAGGGAGGGCCGCGCAGCATGGGTCCGCAGGGGAGTTAGCTGCCTTTTCTTGCAGGAGATGAAGTGTGGGTTTGACTGGGTGTCTCTTCGTTTGGGTACTGGGTACTGGTTCATTGGGGTAGGAGGTCAATCTTGATGCCTAATAGATTAAGGACTGAGGGTGAAGAGTCTTAATACAGTGGGAAGTATGGATGGGAATGAGGGATGAGGGGGTAGTTGGATTTCCAAAGGGGGGAAAGGGGAAGGTATATGGTAGGGGTAGGAAGGGAGAAAAGAGAAAATACATTAGAAAGGAAGAGAAAAGAGGAAAGAAAAAAAGTAGAGAGAAGAGTAGAGAAGAAATGATAAAAAAAAGTAGTGAGAAGAGTAGAGAAGAAATGATAAAAAAAGTAGTGAGAAGAGAGGAGAGAATAGCAAGGGAATGTTAGTTTGCTTGAGTGTGTTGGATGAGTATAGTCTGTAGTTTAAGTCTGTATGTCATGGTTACTGCTTCGGTGGTCTGACTGGCCACGTGCTTCAATTCCTAAAAGAAGGTATAACCTTGAAATAAAGTGTATGTTAAAGAGTTTTCTCGGGATCATCTCGTAGTGCCAACTAGGTATGGTATCTCGTGTGGTATCCCGAGCTGCCATCTTGGTTTGTCCACGCTTTGTATCCAAGGATGCCCGGTCTGTTTTCCGCTGGGTCTGGGGTCCCTGGCTCTGGGGCGGGCATCCACATGGGAGCAGGACACTCACCCGGTCTGTTCTCCGCTGGGTTTGGGGTCCCTCGATGTTTCTTCTATTTTTCTGTTTCACTCATCCCATAGGTCTAAGGTATGATACTTCTTACTTCTCAAACATTTTTCCATGTTCAGTTTGTTTTGTTTTCTTACATCTGTGATTGTTTCCTGCATCTCATCCTGGAGTTCATCAATATTTCCCTCAGCTACTATAATTCTGCTGTTCAAAATTTCTATAAAGGTTTTGTGTGTGTGTGTGTGTGTGTGTGTGTGTGTGTGCGTGTGTAGCGTTTACTAAGCTTCTAAATTATGTCATTTCTGATTTTGATTTTCTCATTTAGTTTCTCATATTTTCTAGTAACACCACTTTTTTTTTTCTTTTTCATTTTTTCGGGCCACACTCAGTGGCACCCATAACTCCTGGTAATGCACTCAGAAATCTCTTCTAGTTTGAGAGACCATATGGGACTCCAGGATATGGAACCGAGGTCAGTCCTAGTCTAGAGCTTGCAAGGCAGATGCCTTATCTCTAGCACTGCCATTCTGGACCCAACACCACTTCTTTATTTAAACAAATTGATTACAAATATGATTGTAGTTGGGTTTCAGTCATGTAAAGAATACCGGTGTAACATTCCCACCACCAATGTCCCAGATCTCCCTCCTCCCCACCCTACCCCCGCCTGTACTCTAGACAGGCTTTCTACTTCCCTCATTCAGTCACATTGTTATGATAGTTCTCAGTGTAGTTATTTCTCTAACTGCACTCACCACTCTTTGTGGTGAGCTTCATATCCTGAGCTGAACCTTCCAGCCCTCCTCTTTGTCTCTGAGGATTATTGCAAAAATGTCTTTTAAAGAGCTCATGAAACATTCTCAGTGTGGTTTTAGTAAGGTCAGTAAGCATTCTGTGTTATTGTTCTCACTCATTCGACTGGTGAACATAGTTCTTTTCTTTTCTTTTATGTATTTTTTGTTTTTGTTTTTGAGTCATAGCCGGTAATGCACAGGGGTTACTCCTGGCTCTTCCCTAAAAATTCACTCCCGGCAGGCTCGGGGGACCATATGGGATGCCTGGAATGGAATCGAATCGGGGTCCGTCTGGGGTTAGCTGAGTGCAAAGAAAACATCCTAACGCTGTGCTATTGACCTGGCCCCTGAGCATAGTTCTATATGTCTATATTTGTGCTGTGTGAAGGTGAATCTTTGTACTTAGCCCCTCTTGGAGACTATGACAGATTAGGAATGGCGTTGCTCTTTTAATTCCAGTTGGTCTTCAACTAGATACAATAGGCGTAAGTGTGTACTGTATAGGTATGATAAGCAGCTCAGGAAACGTAGAGGTGCGTTTCTGAAGAGTGGAGGATGCCATGACCCAGCTGAGAAAGAGATCCGTTTTCTGTGGCAGGCCACAGTAAATTCAGCTGGAAGGTCAGATAAACAAAAATTTGGAGATTTGGAGTTGGGCTAAGTCCGACAGAAGAGATTTTTATTTACCTATTAAAACAATTAAAACACCCTTAAACGTAATCCCATTAATTTATAAAAAAATAATCACTGAAATTTTGTTTATCCACACAGTAATATGAACACAATTGGACAAAACTAGAGGAATAGAATGTATCTGTTTTGGCATGTAATTTCTCTTTTTACCACTATTTTTTTTATATTTATACTGTGTCTAAAATTTATCTTTTAAATATATGCCACATATATTTTATCTTATATCATTCTTGATTTGTACACTTTTTTGATATGTTTTTATATGCTCTGTATAAGTTTTGTAAACCAGATGTACTACATTAAAATATTATTTTGCTTATTGAAAACAAAATAAAACAAAGCTTCACAGGTTAGTAGATAAACTTTTGTTTTGTTTTTGTTTGCTTGTTTGTTTTTAGGCCACACCCAGTGATGCTCAGGGGTCACTCCTGGCTATGCACTCAGAAATCGCTCCTAGTTGGGGGGATCATATGGGATGCTGGTAGATTGAACCTAGTTCCATCCTAGGCAAGCACATGTAAGGTAGACCATCTTGTGACACTGCTCAACCCCAGTCGATAAACTTTTAATTTAAAAATCTCTGGTAGAGAAAGGGGATGGGAAGGGGATAAAGAAAACTGGTATTCCAACAATTGTGTTAAAATTCTTATTTTAGAAAGATTTTAGATAATCTCTCAAATTCTTTACAAATAAACATTCCTGAAATTCATTAGTCTTAAAAGTCATCTTTATTAGGAAATAGTATCTTTATTAGGGAAATAGTATACAATGGCAATATTAATATTCTCTACTCTATAGTCTTGAGACTTAGTGACCAAAGTCCTAAATCAGGGGTCTCAAACTCAATTTACCTCGGGGCCACAGGAGGCAAAGTCGGGGTGATCCTTGAGTGCAAAGTCAGTAGTAAGCCTTGAACATTGGGATGTGTGACCCAAATAACTAAAACAAAATATAAAATTATTCCTCTAGGGCAGGGCCACAAAATGTTGTACAGGGGGCCATAAATGGCCCATGGGCCTCGAGTTTGAGACCCCTGTCCTAAATTCTTTTTAGGAATTAATTACAAAACAACTTTTTTATCTGTTTATATATAAAGATATTTTCTTTTTATATATAAAGCTCCAATAAAGCTACATTGAGCAGGTAGTAAAAAAAAAACAAAATATGTTTCTTTTCTGATATTATATTTTCTAAAACACAAAGACAGAAACAGGAATATCTATCTATCTTATATTATGAAAATTTGTTATAAAAGACTTAGTCTAGCTACTAATGCATAAGCATGATCTTGAAGTCAGAAAGATAACAGTTAAGGCTCTGGCCTTGCAACCTACTAGACCATTGTTGGTTCCCTATACCACATATGATTTCCCCAAGCAAGTTAGTAGTCACTAGTCCCTGAACAAAACTGGGTGTGGCTGAGCCCCACCAGATCCCCAACATGGCTGTCTTAAATCTTTGATATAGATTTTGATGCTTCCTTTGAGATTCCTTAAGATGCTAAGGAAAAAAAAATCAAAGGCAGAAATTTTTCCCAGAAAGAAACTATAAAGAACCATTAACTTATTGATCACATTTCAACAATGAACAATTATCATATAGAAATAAATTACTCATTGGCTAAAATTAAATGAACCTAGGCATATTCTTCATAGAAGATTGATACAATGAATATTTGGGTTTGCCTCGATACTCAACAAAAGGCCCTCCTGATTAATACAAAAGGGTTCATATAAACATTTCTGTTACTTGTTAAGACACTATAACATAGAATGATTGTAAGCAGTTTTTTAATTAGCAATGTCTAGAAATTTATTAAATGGAAGAGAAGCTATGCTATACAAATTATTTCAGTATTATACACGAAGTTTGAAGCATGTTGATAGATGTATTTCTATTGCCATCTCAATAAAGAGATTATAAGTGTGTTTCACTCTGTGCATTTATTCTTTTTTGTTGTTTTTTGTTTGTTTGTTTTTGGGTCACACCTGGCAGCTCTCAGGGTTACTTCTGGTTATATGCTCAGAAATCACTCCTGGCAGGTTCAGGGGGACCATATGGGATGCCGGGATTCTAAACCTCCATGTCATCTCTCCAGCTCTCTGTGGGTTTATTCTATTTGTTAATACAACTTGAAACACTTAGTAACATTGTATTATTAATATTATATGTTCAGTGCAGAAGCTCATATTTTTTAATTTATTTGTCCAGTAATAAATCATTTCTAAGACTTATTTAATCTTTTTGGGGAGAATTTTGGGTCACACCTGGAAGTATTCATAGTGTATTACTGGATCTGCACTTAAGAATCACTCATGCCAGGGCATGGGGGATCATATGTAATATGAGGGATTAAAGTAAGAATGGCCACAAAAACACCCTACCTACTGTCTGTCCTATTACTCTGGCCTGAATTTTTCAGTCTTAATCAAAACTATATTAACAGAACTATGTTTCTTAGAGTCATAGTTATGACTTTCATACTATTCTAGGAAATTCAGTGAGTTATATATAAATTGACTAGCCCATAACCTCCTAGTGTTTATTTGCAGAACTAAAAATATATCATAATCAATACCCAGTGTCAAACTATGACAATCTCCTATCTTTCACTACTATGTTTACTCATTTAATAAATGAAGAAAAAGTAGTGAGAAAGAAAGAATTGTAGATATCTCATTATTTTTCTGGTTAGATATGAACACAGTAAAAACTAATCACTGTGATGGAATTTGAAATTTAAAGTTCTGTCCTTGCCCATCATGTACAATAGAATCAAATTGGAGGTTAATTAGTTTTTGTAACCTTCCTTATTTATGTCCTATCAATTTCAAGTTTGTAGTTTTCAGAAACTCTAAACTTTTATTTAAGCTTATATCCTCAGATAGATATATTAATATTTTAAATTATTATTATATTTTGAGCAGAAGAAAGGGTGGAATGTTTGGGCCACAATTGGAGTATTCAGGTTATGTGCTCATGGATCACTCCTTTTTTTTTTCTTTTTTAGTTTTTGGGCCACACCTGGCTGTGCTCAGGGGTTACTCCTGGCTGTCTGCTCAGAAATAGCTTCTGGCAGGCACAGGGGACCATATGTAACATCGGGATTCGAACCAACCACCTTTGGTCCTGGATCGGCTGCTTGCAAGGCAAACGTTGCTGTGATATCTCTCCAGGCCCTCATGGATCACTCTTGGAGATGCTTTACAGAAATATATGCAAATAGTCACATGCAGTGAAATTCCTGTAAACTCTATTTTTCTAGCCTTATTTTTAATTTTAATTAAATGATACAAAGCTAATAGGGAACAAGGTCCTACTAGTCTGAATAAAATGAATAAGAGCCAATTTTCCATCAGTGATTCTGCCATGAAAATGTTTTCAAGTTGAAAATAACAGATTCATAATTTTTGTCCTGATGAAGTAGATTACATGTTATTTATAAAGAGCTATTTTTCTCCATTTATCTAATTTCTAAATTGTTTGGAAAGTTTATAGAATTTAATATAATATAATCATTCATCAGTAATTACATTTTTAATTATAGGTATTTTACTTAATTTTTCCCTGATACTTAAGACTTACTGCCCAGTTCCAAGTAAATACTTATATCCTAAATAGAAATTTTGATCATTCTATATATTTTTAAGACTTACCATATTTTGCGGCATATAAGACGACTTTTGAAACAAAAAAAGTCAACCGAAAATATGGGGTCGTCTAATACACCAAGTATATCCTGAAAAAAGTACTTTTCTTGTCCAGGAAGATTGTAGACACAAAGTTTCATGCTTCACATGTACCGGATTTTCCAGCGTAAAAGACGACTTTTGAAACGAAAAAAGTCAACCGAAAATCTGGAGTCGTCTTATACACCGAGTATATCCCCAAAAAAAACATTTCAATATGCTGCTAAATGAGAATCTACTGTATATTGCCACGAAAGGAATTTTCTAACTCTATCCTGCACCAATCACTCCAAGGCTGCTCGGGATGCCTCTCTAACTCAGCCAATCCAAGCAGGCTTTTGATGCATGCAAATTAGACAATGTTCTGACCCAAATCTACACTGTCAAAAGCCTGCTCAGATTGGCCAGAGTCAGAGAGGAAGTCTATTACAGTATAACCTGGCAAAACCTTTGCTTGTTGTGATTGGCTCACTGTGGTACATACAGTTGCAGCACAGGAACGTTCTGTCTGATACAGCAAATATAGGCCTAAACCTATGTTTTAACTGCAAAATTAGGGGATCGTCTTATACGCCCAGTCGTTTTATATGCTGGCAAATATGGTACTTTTAACTGAATTTAAATTTAACATGATTTATACAATGTTTCCACAGGCATTATATTAAGATGATTTTCTCCCTTCTTGAATATTTGTAATTATTTTAATTTGCTGAGTCACTTAACTGAATATATTTCTTTTAGTCTTCAATGAAATCAAATATAACAGTAATTATTTTTTAATGATTGGTGAATTGTTTACTTATTTTATTTGATCATAAATGCACATAGTATCATTTAGAATGAACTCAAATTTTAGTGACACATTACTGAAGAAACCTTGGTTATTAATTAAATGTGCAAAATATAAAAAAGTATTTACTTAATGTTGTACTTTTAATTTGTCATGGTGAATCCCAAGAAGTGACCAGAGGTTCATTTGTCCGGTCACAATCAACTCTCCATGCTAAGACACAAGAATACAGTCATATTAGTGTTTATTCTATTGGCAAAACCTGAATCATCTTAACAGTACTTTTGTCTAACAGAGCTATACCCAGTGGTTCTTTTTACCTTCAGAACTTGCCCAGCAGTTCTGAGTGTAGGGAAGGAACTCTAGAACAGAGATTGAATAGAGTCCTAACATGCAAATAATTTGCCTCTAATTTTTTTTTATCTTACCTGATCCAAAACATTGTTAAATCAGAATGTAGGCTTGTTTACGTTGTTCACCTCTATGAAATTATTTGAAGACCTTTATATATCATTAAATGTTTTAATGTCTTTTATAAGTTTGTCAAATTAATTTGGTAAGTATTTTAAGTTCTCATTTTCTATTTTCATGCATAATAATCAATTTTTAATTTTCATTTTGACTCATTTGATGATTAATGATTTAATGTAATGATAAATCCTTATCAGAAAAAGCATATTTAATAAGTAAATATTTTCTTGAATTTTAAAAGCAAAACAACAGAAATTTATATGATTTTAGCTTACTATGGAGAAAAAGTGACAAGTAATAACTATATGTTATATTTATACTTAAATATACTTATTAGAAGTGACTGATTTATTTCATTAGGATTTTAAGGTTCATATAAATGGTATGTATAACATTTCTTCATTCCATTTATATATATTTTATTTTTAATTAAAGCATAAATATTATATTTTAATTCCAAGTATGCAACATAAAGACTATCATAAAATATGTTGTGAATAGATCTCATTATAAATAATAAACAGTAATTCTATAATAGTTGGAAATATTTTTCATATAATGAAAATGTTTAAGTTTTACTCTCTTTGAAACATGTACACACTAACTACAATTTTTCCAGTGTACTGGTTTCCATAATTTGCTTATGTTCTAACTAAAAGTTTGACCTTCTTAAAATATTTACCTAATTTTGTATTTTGCCTATTGCACCACCAATTTATTTTTCTACTTATGAGCTTGATTTATTTTTATATTGTGTCACATAATTAAGATAATTATGAATCTGTTTCTCTAATTAATATTTTTCTTTATATATTTAAAATTTACAATGCTGCAACAAATTATAAAATGTTCTTTTATTTTATGATTGAGTAGTATTTCATTAAGTATTTACAAATATTTCTGTGTATCTATTCACACATGTTTATTTGCAATCTATCAACTGTCTACGCATCTACTACATCCCTGCAGTTATTGTGGGTGAATTTATTACTAAAATAATATTATTTATGTTTTTTAGAAAAAATATATGTAATTATGCCATTAAATTTTATGTTGTAATCTGTATATAATAAACATAAATTCATGCTAATGTTCTCAATTTTATTTTTTTGATTATTACATTTTTCCCACTGCTTATCTTTAATTTTAAATACTTTTATATCAAGTAGTCTTGGTTTTATAAGATTTTTAATGCTTACATTCTATCGATATACAATATTACAGAACCATGGCAATTGCCAAATATTCTTCTCTCACAAACTAGTTATTGGACACTTTCAGCACATTGTACTAACCATTAATGTCATAAAGTGTTTGCCAATGTTTTTATGAATAATATTTTATGTATTTAAATCCAATAGCTAACTATATTGTCATTTTTGGTTTAATTTTGTGTCATATATGAGTGAGTACATTTTTCTTTTGCATGGAGCTACTCACTAATTTTTGAAGAGACTTGTTCTTTTTCATTTTATGTTCATGCTCCTTTTTCACAGGTTAAATCTATGTCACAAATATATGAGGGTTTACTTTTAAGCTCTCAATATTGGTTTATTGATTTGTGTCTTCTATTCTTATACAATATTGTAGCAAAGTATAAACTCAGGGACAAATGTAATTTTATTCTCCCTCAGGATTGTACTGGCTAAATGGGGAGTTTTGTGAATTCATACATATTCAGTAATATCTGTTTTACAATTGAAGAATGTCATTGGAATTTTGAAATAATTGCATTGAATGTGTACAATGCTTTCAGTTGAATGATCATTTTAAAATAGTGATTTTTCCAATCCATGTATGCAGTTTTTCAGTTTATTTATGTCCTTTATTTTTAATGATAAAATTTTATAACAATATGCAATATAACAATATAATAATTTTATGATAGTAAGTTTTATAATAAATATGTTTATTTTAGACATATTTTCATAATTGTTTCTTTAAAACAGATTCTATGAAACAAACTTTATATTAATACCAAAATTTGATTGAGACATTTCTAAAAATTCAGATCAATATTCTTGATGAACATGGATGCTAATATCCTAAATAAAATGCTAGCGAATCAAATTCAATAATACATTACATTAATCATATAACAAACTGAATTACCATAAATTGCAATGATAATTTAATATATACAAAAATTAAAATGATACATCACATTAAAATAGTAGATACAAAACATGCAATTACCTCTATGGTTGAAGAGAAAGTATTACATAAGTTTTAAAATTCATTCATGATAAATTTCCAAATAAAATACTAATTTAAGTAAATTATTTGAATATTTAAGTCTATAGAAAAAATTGCACAGCTAATATTATGCTAAATGAGAAAACTAAAGTCACTTTTTATGATTAGGCCCAGATAAAAATATCAACTTTTACTAATCAACATAATATTCAAAATTCTCACCACAGTGATTAGTAAAGAAGAAATAAAAGGTATTCAAATTGTGAATTAAGAAGTCAAAAAAAAAAAAAAAAAAGGAACCAGCACAAATTTGAGTTTTTTTTTTTTATTTTTTTGCCTTTGCTTTTGGTTTCTTAGTTTTGTTATTATTCTTGCTGTTTCCTTTCTTCTTTTGTGCTCCATTTTGACCTTTTTTTTTTCCAGAAGTGTGATTAATGTGTGGTGCATATATGTCTAGTGCTGCAGTGCTCCTTGGATTTCTTGTTTGATTTTTCTTTTTGTATTGTTGTGGCTATCCTCATCCTCTTTCCCTTTCTTCACTCAAAACTGATGTTTAGATCCTCGAGAAGGACTCTGCCCACTTTTGGCCTGTGGCATTTTTACCTCATTCTATTTCTTCTCTCTCTCTCTCTCTCTCTCTCTCTCTCTCTCTCTCTCTCTCTCTCTCTCTCTCTCTCTTTTTTATTCCATTTTTGCAAACAGAACCACATAACTGGTTCCATCTTGCTCTGCCCTCAAATTGAGAGGCAAATAACAGAGTACCAAGTCCAAATAACTGTATGATCATGAAATAGTAATAAAAATGATCAGACTCAATCACCAAATCCAAAGCCAACAACAACAGAATCATTACTCAACCTACAACAAGCTAGATACAGAGGGGATCACTTATATTAGCAGCCCGGGGGGTAAGGGAGGGGGGTATCAGATGAATACTGGGAATGGGGAGGGGGAGGGAGGTCACATAGGTAGTGGGAATTCCCCCATTTCAATGTTAATATGTACCTAAAATATTACTATGAAAGATATGTAATCCACTTTGATCAAAAATAAAATATTAAAAAAAGAAAAAAAAAAGAAAAGAAAAACCAAAGATGCAGAATTTCAGAACTAAGCAAAGATGTGTGGGGTCATACCCAGAACAGGAAAGTGAGAACTGCAATCATCAAGTGTGTAATCATGGTGCTTAAATTAAAGTTTTATATAAGAAAAAAAAAAAGTCACACGGGAGTGAAGAAATAGCACTGTGGTAGGGTGTTTGCATTGCAAACAGCCCAACCAGGATATGAATGGATGAATGAATGAAGAGCGAGGAGTAACCTCTGAGTGCCTCCAGCTGTGACGCAAATACCAAATAAATAAAGGAAAAAAAGTCACTGTCACTGTTCACATATGACATGATACTGTGTATAGAAAATCTTAAACTGTCTCCAGAAAACACTGGTGCAAATAATATCTAAATCTATGCATTATAGAGGAAGGCAACTAACTGAAGGTCAGAACTTTTGACTTTTATATATAAAACAAATGTAGAGAGAACAAAATTAAAAAATTATCCCTTTTATAATTATATAAAAATTTTAAGTACCTAGAATTGAATGAAGAAATAAAAAAACCTATTTAATGAAATTATAAATTACTTCAGGAAGAAATAAAAGAGAAACAGGAAAATGAAAACATTTCTTGTTCATGGATTAGAAGAAAAAATATTTTAAAATATTTATCTTCTTCAAAGTAATTTTTAAGGTTCATACATAATCCCCATAAAAATACTCATTTTATTATTCAAAGACATAGAAAAATATATTTAAAATTCAAATGGATGCATGTAATTCCAAATATTACAATATATCCAAAGCAATCGTGATAAAAAGTGGGGATGGAAGGGGAATTTTAATCTGTTTTTGACCTATACTGCAAAGTTATAGCAATAAAATTATGTGGTATTAGAACAAATATATATATGTATATATGTATATGTATATATAAAGAAATCTAATAATGTCCAAGTTTTTGGCGGGAGATGAGTTGAGTCATACATACTAGTTCTCAGGAGATACTCATAGTAGGGTGCTAGTATGTGATCCTTGAATTACTCAGGAAACAATGAGGTGCTGAGCTCCTTCAAGCTCATTTCCTGGTGCCACTATCATATTTTGAATTGCTTCCCCCAAAGCAAAATTGATTGTGTCTTCTTAGAAGAATCATGATTCAATTGATAGCATTTAAACATTAATGAGTAAATAATGACCTTGATAATAAAAATGTTATCAACATCTTTAAATATAGTCAATAGTTATACTGATTTCAATAATTGGGACTTTAGAAGTCCCAAACTTGTGTCAATTTATTTCAAGCCAGATTTAACAATACATTAATTTTACTCACATATTTTGTCTACATATGTATGTATAATATATAATTTTAAAATTGTTAAGAAAATTGAGAAGGGCCTTTTAATATGATCTTAAGATCTGACTCAGTGGCTGAAGCAATGGTATATGTAGTGCAGGGGTGGCAAACAAAGAGCCAAAATTTTAAACTGTGAGAGTCAGAGAGCCACACCACGCAGTGACCTGTCAAAACAGACAAACATTCACACAAAATAATATAATTTTAACGATAATATATTAAACACATAAGAGGCAAAGAGCCACATGCGGCTCAAGAGCCGCATGTTCGGCACCCCTAAATTGTAGTGTATTTGCTTTGCCAGCCGGTGGCCGACCTAGGTTTGATCCCAGACATCCCATAATGTCCCTTCAGAATCATCAGGGGTAATTCCTGAGTGCGGAGTAGAAATAATCCCTGAATATCGCCCCATGTACCCTCAAAGATATGCTGCTCTTGAAAAATATTAATTCTGTAAAATATATATGAATATATAATACTTTGAATACTGTCATATCCAAATTATAGTTTTTATTCTCCATTATATTGATTTATTGGAAAACAAAACAAAACTCCTTGGGGGCAGGTGTATTAGCACAGTGGTAGGACTTTTGCCTTGCATATGGCTGATCCAGGAAGGGCCTAGGTTTGATCCTCAGTGTCCCAAATGGTCCCCCTAGCAGGGAGCGATATCTGAGCACATAGCCAGGAGTAACCCCTGAGGTCACCAGGTGTGGCCCAAAACAAACAAACAAACAAACAAACAAACAGAAAAGAACCCTCCTTGAAGGTAAAAGGGGAAAAATATATACGATCTGAAGAGAAACTAGAGTACATCATTGAAGGTAATGTTATGTTACATCAATGTTTAAAAATGTTCAAGTAGGTTAAATACATATTCCAAAGAATCAACATCAAAGAATTTGGCTCTATTCAGTATAGAATGGGTTTAGAAAATAATATCAGGTATATCTAGGATGCAAATGAATTTTTGGGAGGCAAGATTTTGAGAAACATGTTTTATTATTGCTTGAAAAATATCTCTAGAAGTGTGGTTCACTTGTAAAGATATGTTAAGCTCTATTATCCTTACAGTATGCTTAGCAATTAGTAAAGACTTAGTAACAGAAAAATCATAATCACTTGCGTAATGATGAGAAAAACCTTAGAAATGAAAGCTAATGAAGCCCGAATGACACCAAACATTTCCTGTATGGCGTTTTTTACAAGTGAAAGGTGTTAGAACAAACCATCAACATCATTAATACTTCTCAATTTGTTATCTGAACCAACAGATTTTTTTTGTGTGTGTGGAGGGGAGCACACCCAGCTGCACACAGAGTTTAACTCTTGGCTCTACACTCAGAAATCTCGCCTGGCAGGCTCCTGCGACAATATGGAAAGCCAGGTATTGAACCCTGTTGACACTTGCTAGGTAAACGCCCTACCCGCTGTGCTTTTACTCTGTCCCCCAACTAACAGATTCTTGATCTTCCAATCAATTTTAGTTTTTCTCTACCTAGATTTGGCTACGAACTCAGATCTAGAAAAAAAGAGAAAAACTTTGTCAGTCTTCTGTCAAATAATAAATTAAAAATCAAAATACAGCCTATTATATTTTTTTCATGTTATTTTATTTCCTTTTTTTATTTTTTAAGAGCCTTCACCACTGCAACATTCTCATCACCAATGTCCCAGGTGTCCCTCCTCCCCACCTCACACTGGCCTGTACTCTAGACAGGCTTTCTACTTCCCTCATACACTCATATTTTGTTATGATGCTTCTCAGTGTAATTATTTCTCTGACTGCAGCAAACGATCCCTGTGGTGAGCTTCATGTTGTGAACTGGACCTTCCAGTCCTCCTCTATTTTGTCTCTGAGAATCATTACACAAATGTCTTTTATTTTTCTCAAAACCCATAGATGAGTGAGACCATTCTGTGTTTATCAGAGTACAGCCTATTATATTCTTTTTTTTTTTTTTTTTTTTTTTGGTTTTTGGGCCACACCCGGTAACGCTCAGGGGTTACTCCTGGCTATGTGCTCAGAAGTTGCTCCTGGCTTGGGGGACCATATGGGACACCGGGGGATCAAACCGCGGTCAGTCCAAGGTTAGCGCAGGCAAGGCAGGCACCTTACCTTTAGCGCCACCGCCCGGCCCAGCCTATTATATTCTTAAGAAATGTTTCTACATAATTTTTCATATTTTGGATTTGTTTGTTGAGTGTACTATATGTTTCTATTTATATTACGATTGTTTGTTTGTTTCAGCCACACCAGGTGATGCTCAGGGGTTACTCCTGACTATGCACTCAGAAATTGCTCCTGGCTTGGGGGACCATATGAGACACCAGCAGATGAACCATGTTCTGTCCCAGGCTAGCGTGTGCAACACAGATGTCTTACCACTTGCACCACTGCTCTGGCCCCAGTTCTGACTATTTTTAAAATTGTTGTTGAGCTGATCTATTTGACCGATATAACATTTCCAGTTTCTAAGTATTACTTTATTGCTATTCTTGTTTCTTGGAACCTATAATTTGTTTTATTTTCAGAAATCATTTTCTTTATTTTTTTTATTTTTATTTTTGTACATTTCTTCCATTATGAGTCTCATTTGTTAATCAGGTAAATAAGTTATTCAAATAAATTCAAATATATTTTCAAATACAACCAATGAAAATACAGAAATGCAAAAATATATTTGTTATTTTTACTACTCTACCTTATTTATATTACTTCTCAGTATATAAATGCTTTACTATACAGTGATAATGTTATATATAATATTAAATATTTTACATGTAGATATATTATGGAGTGTGGGGCCTGAGAGATAGCTCAGTGAGGTAAGTGCTCACTGTCTATGCTGGAAGTCAGGGAGTTGATCCACAGCATTTCTCCCACCACTGTTAGGAGTGACCTCTGAGCACCCCGAATATACTACTCCTTTAAAAATACAAGCAAAATCCCAGGAGTGTCTGAAGATAAGCTATAGTAAAGGGATCACTTAGAGGCAACCTCTCCTAATTTCTCATATATTGTTAAGAATTCACTAATGTCCATAACAGCATAGACATTGCTTTCAACACTGAACCTTGATCTATTTGAATACTACCTGTTGTTCCTCCCTCATTGATAAGAGTAATGGTACTCTTGACAATGAGTAATGGTACTCATGAAAGCCATGAGTACCAAAGTCTATTTACATCTTTTGCTTTCTAGGTTACTTTGAATAGTGTATTTATATCTGGTGTATATATACTGACACATTAAACTTTATGTGTATGAAAGCCACCAAGAGAATTTTAACGAAAAAGTGAAAAATCTTTGTTCTATTTAAATGATTTCAAAATTCCATAGGCATGATAATATTTTGAGAATGATACATTTTTGCTAAATTGAGACTGTAAAATATACCTTTAAATAATGGACATTCATAAATATGATTACTTTTCTGTACCTTAAAGAACCAAAATTTTATTGAGGGAAAATTATATGATTATATTTTGTTCATGATCTTAAAACACTGTAAAGTTGCAATAAATGCTTTTATTTTACGTTTCAAATAGATATTGAATTTTCTGTATATTGAGAAACCATAAAAAAGATAAGTCAATTATATGTTCATAGCCTAGACTTTTTATTAGGTTCTTGATAAATTTGTAGAATACCTTCATTGGCATTTTTTTCTGTGCCATACTTTTATGACCACAATCTGCTGTAGAAAGGTGAGTATTTTTTAGGATTATAGAGTTTGGAGATTCATAATTGAGGAACATAGAATTTTTTTGGGGGGAGGGCACACCCAGTGATGCTCAGTGGTTACTCCTGGCTATGCGCTCAGAAATTGCTCCGTCCTAGGTCAGCTGCGTTCAAGACAAATGCCCAACCGCTGTGCCACCACTCTGGCGCTGAACATAGGAAATTAATACATTGTAAAGGTGCAAGAAAATAAGTGGACAAAATTGGAGCAAATATTCCCTAGTACAGATGAATATTACTTATTCTATAGTACTAATAGTAGCATGGAGAGTAGTATTTTTAATATTTAATATACATATAAATATTTCATCTAGTTCTAAAATCTCATGGAATTAATTTATACAGAAATGCATTTCTAACTCTTTGTTGATATATATAACTAACCTTACATCTATTGGAACAAAGGAGAATTACAAATAAAGAAGAAATTGAAAGGTACCAAAAGTCATTTTGCTGGAAAGCTGTGAAAAAGTTAGATTAGATAATAAAAATTTTAAGGCCTTTTACATAGGTTAGTTACCAACTTTATTGTAGGAAAGTGTTTTAACTTTCTTTACAGGAGGATATTTTCTCAAGTTCTGCTCTCTCAAGCTGCTTTCTCTATTATAGAAGGAAAAGATCATGGTAGAATTCATCCTGTAAAGGGCAGTTAAATTAGGTTAGATCTCTTCTTGCAGCATAATTCCTTTAATTTGAATGTTTAGATCCTTGGCTTTATTTTTGAATGAAGGTCTTTTTTACAATGGTACTATTATTACTTCAAAGGAGTGTCTTTTTAATTATCTATTGTTCTTATAGAATGTTTTGGAATATTTTTCTATTTTTTCAGTCTCATATAAAAATTAATATTTTAATCAATGCTTTAAGAGTTGATTTTTGACACTATGTTTTAACTGTGATCATGTATATTTTAATATATTTAAATTAATTTAGAACAAATGAGCTTTCAATATACTTCCAGCAAGATAATCCTAAGCAATGATAATAGACATAATGATATGAAGGAATTATATTTTCCAATAATAATTAAAATTTCAAACTCTTTGTTCTGATACTTTAAATTTTATTTAAATATTTAATTCTTATTTAAATAACAGGTTTGCAGTAGGTTACCTTTAATACTTATTGTATACCTGTTCCTACATCACCACCACTGTGTCTGCGAACCTCTATTACATTTATAACTTTTCCTGAGCCTTATGTCCATCAATACCAACTAAAACCTGGTGATTAAATATGCTATATTTTGTATTCTTTAAGATATGTTACTTCTACATATTTTACTCATTATTTATATAAAACTAATAAAGAATTGATGGAAATTATATTTTTCCCAGAACAAGTTTTCAAATATATATAATTATACTTATTTTTTCATCAGTTTTAAACTTGAAAACATAGTTCTGTTTATTTTTATTTATAATAGTATTTTCTAAATTTGCATATAAATATTTAAGTTCTAGTAGTCTTACATTATTCATTTATTACAAGTTTAGAGATCAGAGTGATAGTATTACCTTTCACAGGGCCTACCCAGGTTGGAACTCAGGCATTACATATGGTCTCCTGAGCCCTACCAAAATTAGTGCCAGAGCATAGAGCTAGAAGTAAACCCTGAGGGCCACTGGTTTTACTAATAAACAATAAATTAATCTTACCTTTGCATAGATATATTAATGTGTCAATTTTCAGATTTTAAATTTCAATCCATTTAGTACTTCTGCAGATACTTATTTCATGAGAATATTTTATGATGCATATTAAACAAATTATAGTTTATAAACTATATCTCTTCACATTAATTTTGTCTATTTGTTTATACATGAAAAAATTATATATGAATATTAAACATCTTAGGCAATTCAATTCAATTTATTTTGCTTTAATTAGTGGTAATATTTTATTTCTTGTAACATTTTTTCTTAGATATAATTAAGAAGAAAATATTATATATTTTATATTTATAATATTATATATTAATATTTGAATAGTACCAAAATAACATTCTCAAAGTATATGACATATACTTTATCTGATAGAACTTGTGTCTTTTCATTATCTTTTCTCATCAGGTATAGGCAATACAGAGGAGTGTTTAATTTTTTATATTGATTCTGTGCCCAACAATATGCTGAATCATAGCAGTTTATCTGTGTAGTTCATTGGATTTTAAACTAATTCAGTATATCATCTGCAAATTATAGCAGCATTGATTCTCTTCCCTTTTTATTTTATATTTTAAATATTTATTTTCTACATTCATTTTATGTATTCCCCCAATGTTTTGTATCTAATTCTATTATTCTATTTTTATTACATGCATTTAAAATATTTTAACTACTTTAATTTTGCTAGAGAATTTTTATTGCTCTTTCTTTGTGCCTAATCTACAATTAAATGAAGCCATTTGAATTTCTTGTTCAGAATTTCTTGTTCTTCATATTTTTCCCCGGTAGTTTATTTCTGAAAAATAAATTGAACTTTTTTTTCTTTGGTTAGATTGGTGGACACACCTGGTAGTGTTCAATATTTACACCTGATTCTGTGCTCAAGGGTCACTACTAATAGTGCTGGGGGGGACCAGGTTGATTAAATCGAGGCCTGTATACTGTATTATCTCTATGGCCAGCTGTTACTGAGTATTTTTTTAAAGTTGTTTATATTTTAAGAACATTTAAAATAGATATTGTTTGTTTTTAAACCTATGAATCAATTTATCTATTAGTGTGGACTTATTTTCTTCTCAATGTTTCTGCTATTCATTGAGCATTTCATATATCTAAGTATCATATATTGTATTTTATTCAATAAATATAAAAATAATTTGAGAATAAATGAGTAAGATAATTTACTTTTTTATCTTTTTAAGATGACAGGATTAATATAGTGTAAAATAAATTTACTCTTATTTGAAGTCTTAACTTCTAATCTTTTTCATTTGTAGGAAACTTTTTTGATTTAAACCCTGAAGAATAATCAACATACCCGATTTGTCAAATCTTATTCTCTGACTTTTACAACTATATCTGCAATAGCTATCAAGATTACATTTAATGTATTTTACTTTACAGTTTACATATAAACCTTGTGAGGAAGTGGGATATGTTCTGGCATAATGATGATTTCCTTAGATATTAGCTCTATATATTACCATCTTTATGTTAAATTTGTCAAAATTGTAAAATATGTTTTATATTTGAAAAAATTGTTGTCAGATGGAAAAGCGGTATCTTATGATGATGATGATGGTTACTGCATCATTATCTCCAACATCAGCATTATTACGAACCACTGTATTATCTCTCACCCAGAATTTTAATTTTGTAAAAACCATAAGACCTGAGTCTTCATCTTATTTTTTAAGTCTTTTTCCTCCTTGCTTATAGATCCTTTGTGTACATAACCATAATCTTTTGTGAATCCATGGGAGATGCAGGCCTAAGAGCTGCAGTTCTTATACCTGAGATAGTTCTGGGAGATTTTGCTCTCTGTTGTTGCCAGCTACTAAGTGTATGACAGTAGTCATTCCACTGTCAGAGAAGGAGGAATAATTCTAATTACAGCTCACAACTGACAATTGTTTAATCCCTGCACCATACATGGTTCTAAAGTACCCCTGGGGAGATCTCTTTAGTATAGTCTTGTGTGGGAGGGTAAAGAAGGGGATAGGAAAGGAAAAGGGATGTGGATAGATACAGGGAAGAGTAAGGGAAAGGGGGTGGGGAAAGGAAGGAGGACAAAGGGAAGGAAAAGCAGGAGAACATAGTTTTTCTTAAGGCTCTAAATAGTAAGAGTCCTAGAGATTTTGAATGTTTACTATAAATTGAAAAATAAAACTATAATATCTTGTAAACTGTTAAACCTAAACTAAAATATGACAAATATTTTGACAAAACTAATTTTATTTTGTTTGTTTATTTTTAGTTTCTGGATCACACGAAGTGATGCTCAGGGGACACTCCTGGCTCTGCAATCAGAAATTACTCCTGATAGCGCTCGGTGGATTATGGAATTCTGGGAATAGATCCCAAGTCAGGTGCATGAAAGTGTATTACTCCATTGTTCAATCATCCTAGCTCTGAGAAACTTATTTTAAAATAACTATAGATTTGGAGAGACAGTACCAAGGCTCCAGCACTTGTTTTATTTGCAGCCCTGGTACTGAACCTGGTTCAAATTCCCATGTTATAGGGTCTCCCAGGTCTTATCTCTGAGCACAGACACAAGATGACCTCTGAACACCATTGCCTCTCCCCTTTCATATGCATAAAAAATAACCTTATATTTTAAATGGATATAAAGGAAGATAATAAGATTTAAATGTGGAATTTAACTTTGAGTTTTATGAATAGATAGTTTTTTACCAGATTGTGATAAGTTGTTTTATTAGATATTCTATATGCTCCTCCTTTCTCATTCTACATTATTTCTTGTATACTTATTTTTTGTAATATTTTTTTCAAATTTTCCATTGATTGGTGATTAGTATTCTTTTTTTCTTTTTTTTTTTTTTTTTTTTTGGTTTTTGGGACCACACCCGTTTGATGCTCAGGGGTTACTACTGGCTAAGCTCTCAGAAATAGCCCCTGGCTTGGGGGGACCATATGGGACACTGGGAGATCAAACTGCGGTCCTTCCTTAGCTACTGCTTGCAAGGCAGACACCTTACCTCTAGCGCCACCTCACCGGTCCCATGATTAATATTCTAATCATATGTGTACATTAAATCTGCACGAAGAATTAACTACCATAAGACTTTGAATAATTTTTTTCTTTCAAATACATAATGTTCCAGCCAATAGAACAGCATCTTGGAATAGTACACTGCACAAAAGACATTGTTTTATATTATACATGCAAATGTTCCCCTCTGGAACTCTGAGACTTGGCCAATAATGAAGTTAATGAATTTCTTAATCAAGTAACTTACATACTTCTAGTTTTAGTTTGCTCTTTTGATAATACCTAAAACTGCATCATGGGAAATTCTTGAGAAGTATAAATTAAATAAATAGAAGTAAAGTAAAAACAAATAAAGCAATTTAAAGTTTTTTTATAGTTTTGAAGTACATCTGGCAATCAGTAATTGCTGCTACCTAAGTGCTGACTAGAAATTACATAGTAAATAGTTTACCAGAAATTCTTTTTTTTTTTGGGGGGGGGGTCACACGCAGCAGCACTCAGGGGTTAATCCTGGCTCTATGCTCAGAAATCGCTCCTGGCTAGCTTGGGGGACCATATGAGGTTTCGAATCACTGTCCTTCTACATGCAAGGCAAACACCCTATCTCCATTCTATCTCTCTGGCTCAAATTTTTTTTTTAATATACAATGATACTTGTCTTAAACTAAGCCTAGAATATAAATATTTGAAAGTATACTGTGTCTCACACATATATTTTAATGTTTATTTAAATTAAATTTATTTTAGTATTTATAAGTGTATTGTTTTATTTATAAGTAAATTTATAAATGTAAACTTGTATTTATTAGTAAAATAAATGATTTATTACTAAATTTATTAAATAAATCTAAATGTATTTAAATTAATGATTTTAATATTGTAGACACATATTTAAATAAATATATTGAATATATTTTTAAATATGTTTGCAAATATATTTATTTGTATATATTTAACTATATATTCTGAACTAGACAAAATATTATCTTTAGAATCTCAACATTGAGTTTCTTCATCCATGTTCAGTTCCCCCCTTTTTACCTATTTGTCATCATAGCTCAGAAACATTGACAGTCACAATCTACAGTGATCACTTAGTGGCATCAGCAGATTGCAGCTGACCAGTACATTCAGGAACTCACTGTTGTTTTAATAAGTCTTTAAAAATCTTATTGTCTTGATCTGTTTTACTTTTGTACCTTTTAGAGTACTAGCAGTTATTTATGGATATGTATCATAAAAGTAAACATGTATCATAATTATTAAATTATCCAATATATATAGAATCTAGATAGCATTATAAATATAAAAAGCATACTTCTGAGCAGGAAAGAGCACATCAGGTAGGAAGTTGGTCGCATGCAACCAAATGGATTTTGATCCCTGGTCCCTCTTACCCCAACTGCTATTGACCAGATCACGAGTATGGCTTAAGTCCTGATTACCATCATTATACCCCACAAAACAGAAAAAAAACGAAAGTGGTGTACTTCAACAAATTCTCATTTATTCTGACTGTTCAAAAAAATGGAAAAAAAAATTGCTTTATTGGTGCCGGAATGGTGGAGCAAGTGTTAAGGTATCAGCCTTGCAAGGCGCTAGCCTAGGACAAACCGTGGTTTGATTCCCTGGCGTCCCATATGGTCCCCCAAGACTGAACGATTTCTGAATGCTTAGCCAGGAGTAACCCCTGAGCATCACTGGGTGTGGCCCAAAAACAAAAAGAAAAGTTGCTTTATTAATTTCTGACTTAAAATAAATAACAGTTTTGAGGAAAATAATACAGGGATCAAGGGCACACATTTACATGCAGCAAAGCCACTCAGTGCTGCCTGGATCCTTGAACATTCAGGGATATGGCCTTGATGTTCCTTAGCTCTACTGAATTCAGAAACACCACCCCTGAATAGAATTGTCTGATTGCTTAGCTAAATATTACTTAAGTGATTCTTGGATAGCCTGAGCACTGATCGGGAAATCTCAAAAATCTAGTTGATTTTATTTTATTTTTTATGAGTAAAGGAAGAAACAAGAGGATAGAGCTCTTAATTCTAGTTTTAGGAAAAGAATTTTCTGTAAAGTAAAAAGTATGGGATAAAAGAAATTCTCAGGCATTGAAAGTAATTTTTACCTCAGTGTGTTTCTAAGGAACTAGAGTATCATGCATACAAATAATTAAATGAAGATATTAAAGACAACCATTTTACAAGTTGTTTATAAATACCAAGATAATATGCAAAACTTACCACTCAATAGTGATTGTTTAGATCAGATCAAGAAAGTCTTTGAAATTCTTCCTATGCGAGCTTATAAAAAAAGAACAAAAACTTCTGAAATTAAATATGGTTTCTATGCTGGTTGATGATTGATAACAGTAAATTAAGATAATAAATGCAAACACTGGTGAAATACACTGAGAAATCAAGAGAGTTATGCTATACAGAGAGATAGAGGAAAATCTATTTATATTTTGTTTGAGTAACTCCCAGTAGTAACTCTCAGAGATGTTAGAGTTATAAATTATCCAACAAACCCATATCTCACTTGAAAATGTTTTCTGACATATTGAAAAGAATTTTTCAATGAGGGTAAAATAAGGAATGGTAATGTAGAAAAATGATATAAAGTTAAATTTGAATATAAATAAGAAAAAGATCTAATATAGGAATGCTTGTAACAGCATTAAATCAATTTAAGTATGAAAATATGAGTATAATTATACCATTAGAATATAATAATTATTTATTATGCAAAAGAGATTAAATAGAACTTAACTAGAAAATAGTCTGACAGTAGAGCTAATTTTATACATATGTAGACCATTTATCTTTTAATCTAGTGTTAGTGTGCAAATTATGAAACATACAAAATACAAGAATGTCAGCTGCAAATATCAGATTCAAATTCATACATTTTTGCTTCTACTTCAGCTCTTATACTTTCCTTCTTACCATACAAAATGTATTTAAAATTTTTTATTAGATCAGGTAAATTTAAAACAAAAACCATTGTTCAGAATATTTCTGGAAATGTGTAGGGACAAATAACACAAATGAAAAAAATTTTGTTACTAATATCACAAAGATATATCTTTTTTTTGGGGGGGGGTCACACCCAGCAGTGTTCAGGCTCTATGCTGGCTCTATGCTCCTGGCTCTATGCTCAGAAATCACTCCTGGCAGGCTCAGGAACCATATGGGATGCTGGGATTCGAACCACCATCTTTCTGCATGCAAGGCAAACACCCTGCCTTCATGCTATCTCTCCAGCCCCACAAAGATATATTTTAATAATATCAAACAGTGACTTTGAATAACTCCAAGAAAAAGGCCAAATAAACTTGCAACTAAAATTCAATTTTTATCTCTGATTTATTCTTGAAAACTAGTAGATAAAAAATGAATGATGAAACATGTGGCTAAAACAAAAAAAATGTTCCAGTGACTGTCATATTAAAGGATATTATAAAGCTTTAAGTCTTATAAAGATGAGAGACTGAAAATAATTAGATGAAAATAATGAACCTGAATATATGAAAGCTCAATGTTGCTGTAGAGAAAATGAGCTGATCTTCCATGCACTTGAAAGAACCTAAATTATCTTTGGACACCATATTAAGCTAATTAAATATAAATAGTCCAGTAAATAAACCCTTACTTTGCAATTAGCTGTGGTGACCATGACTCTGGTCAAATCCCTGTTTTGACTATGTCTCAATTCAGGTATTGAGGACCACAAATTGTCTCTGAGCATGGCGTAAATTTTTTTTTTATCACAGTATAGGCAATGAGTGATGCAACATATAGCTCCAAACCCTGACTCACAAATACATTAAAAGTGCCAGAGAAATATAAAGGTTCATGTACATGACAGTATGTGTTCCTACCCCCCTACTCAATCTCTGGCACAATTTGGTCTCTAGAGTGTCTGTGGAAGCCTCCCACATACTGTAAGAATGCTCCAGGTAATCCAAGGCAGGCACCAAAGGACCCAGAAGTATAAAATTTCAGAACCATGTGTACACCTCTAATGAGATATTTTAGTATAGAATCTAGATGGCAATGAATTGGAAAATATACCCAAGAAACATATTTAAAGATAATTTTAAAAAGTAGAGATTTGGTTGAGGAAACAAAATAGTGGTTCTTAGTAATTAGCATTTATAGATTAGACATGCCACATGTATTAGCTTGAAATTCACAGCAACTATATAATATTGGGATAAATTATTAATACCATTTCATATTGAGAAATTTAGACCTGGTTGAATCTACTAGATAAATTGCACATTCTGCTAAAACCACTGAATAGGACAGTCTGGATTTGAAGATATTTTGACCATTAAATATTAGGTTTACCTCCTTAATCAACAAGTTACTTGACAATTTAAATAACTTAAGTATTAAATGGAAAAAGATTTTTACAGTAGTTATGAAAGTTTTATATTGTAAAATACATCTTTCCAGTGTCATATGCAAGATGCCTCTAAGCTGAACCATAAGGTTTATTGTGAATTGTGAACGACTGTTCTCCTGTATCTATTTGAATTATAATGAAGGTACAAGATTTCTACAGTCTGAAATGTATCCACTTCTGGTTATTTATAAACAAAATAATGAGATTATTTGCAAATTGCTTTCTTTTCTTTTTATTAACCAACTTGATGCATTTGACTTCTTCTGTTTGCTTGAGTTGTAGGGAAAATAATTTAATATATGCTAATGAATTCTAATTTACATAAATCATTTCTCCATGTGATTTATGATTCTGCATTAAATATATCTCAAAATACCCACATGCAATGAAGTCTATTATATGTGTAGACATAATTTTAATAATCATGGAGCTTAAAAGCTGAAAAATGGGAAAAATTATATGACCTCAAGCCACTCAGAAATGTGTCTCTTACTTTCCACCCCTTTATTAGCCTGTCAATTAAAAAAATCTAGTATATTTACTTTGATAACTTTTGGCGATACAGTAATATTGGAATAGTAATTGTTTCTTCACAAAATTGCTTTGATTGCTTTTGCTATGAAAAGCATAAATGGAGGAAAGGAAAGCATGAATACGAATTTACCAATTTATTTGTACTTTAAACAATCTGTTTATACAACTTAATAAATTCAAGCTCTATTTTAAGGGATGGAAGTATGCTAGTAAGTATGGGAGCTTGTATGGATGTCTATGCTTCTATAGAATATAACATAGAGAAAAGGCCAGAGCAGTAGAGCAGCAGTAGGGCATTTGACTTGCACGTAGCTGACCTAGGACAGACCGTGGTTCAATATCCTGGTGTCCCATATGGTTCCCCAAGCCAGGAGCGATTTCTGAGTGCAGAGCCAGGAATAATTCTTGAGTATCACTGGGTGTGACCCAAAAAAACAAAAAAATATTTATAACATGGAGGAACTAAGATAAACAAGAAAATAATGCAGCAGTAATCTCTTAGCTAAGGGAATAAATCATAGTATGGTAGACTTGAAAATAGGTGGTGGATTTGGGGGAGGAAAGTTTTTAATTGCATAAATAAGTCTATCCTTAACATAGTAAAATATGAACTAAATTATGTAATAGTGTGAGGAATATGTTGGTACTTTGAATATGTAAGCCAAGAGTGTTTCTAACATAAGCTAGTTAAGCACAAGGTAAGGTAAAAAGGCTCAGTTCATTTCAAGACTGTCTGAGATAGTGCAACTGAACAGAGTTTGAGCAGTAGATAGGAGCAATGGTAAGATCATCTCAGTTCTTATGGTCAGAGATTTAGATCTAAATCTTAGCATGATGAAAAACCAAGAAGGATATTAAGCAAGTGATTCTAGATGTTTATTTTAAATTTCATGAGCACTATGATACTTTTCTGACTTGTTTACTAATAGCACATAGTGGTGTAGTGTTCAATATAATGCAATATGTACTTAATGTATAGTGAACTAAAAAACATATAGAGAAGTTTTTACTAGTTTTGATTAGGAAGATACTGTCTTCATTTTTCTTATGTTTTTGGATTATTACATCATCTAAATCTTACGGATAATTATTCTTATTATTAACTGTAATTGCAATCATACTATACATCTTAAAATGGTTGCATCTGTCATTGATGAGTTGTAGAGTTTTGAGTTAATTGTTCTCTGTCAAATATAAACATCAAAATTACCAAATAAATCAAATGTCCATAATGGAATAGTTCATATAATTTTATTTTATAAATTGATTTTATTTCTATTGACATAATGATAAATAATAATTAAATACCTGAACAAGCAATTCTGAAAGTTAATATATTGTGTAAACATCAATACACAAGGTTGTTATACTGAAGAGATTGTGTAGCCTCAGATACTTTGTTTGAAAGAGTAATCAGGACATTTTCTATAGCACTTTGTTCCTGATGTTAATGATCTTGCATGCCTTTATTTCCCTTTTGCCAGAGGAAAAAAAGGGACGTTATTTCTTTTTAGAAGAGAGGAAGGTTCTGGCCACATCCACTCTACTCAGGAATAATCCTAACTTTGCTTTCCTAAGTATGGGTTACTTTTGGTGGCATCAAGGACATCATATGCTGTAACAGGAATTCAAACTCAATTTGATCATGTATGTATAAGGCAAGTACTCCATCTGTTATTCTAGCTCTCTGGCTACATTGATGTCATTTTTTTAAAATAATTTTTATTGTGACCAATATTACAAGTGAAATTACAAGTAAAAATTACAAGTGAATTATAAGTAAATGTGAATTACAAGACTGTGAATTAAAGTCTTTCATGGTTATATTTAAAATACATAGTATTCCTACCACCAGTGTTATCTTCCCTCCACCTCTTTATTCCAGCAAGGACCACATACATCTCTCTTACCCCCTGGACTGCTAGTGTAACAGGTCCCCTTTGTGTACAGCTTGTTGTAGATTGGGTTATCTTGATTCTGTCACCATTTACTTTTGGTTTGGTGTTTAGGTCTGATCATTTTTATTTCCACTCAATGTTCATGCGATTGTTTGCTCCTGGTACCATCCATTTATAATTTTTCCCTCAATTTTTGAGGCAGAACAAGATAATTCTTAATTGTATTTAGAAAATACCATATCTTACTTCTTATACCGTGAAAGTGACTGCCTAAATTTTCATTTTATTTCCTCTTACATTTTTTATCTTCACCTGTTTGCTATGAAAAATATGCATTCCTCAGGCAGCATCTGCTGATTACATAAATTAACTCTTTATTCAAAAGTAGCTAGAAAAATAAATAATTTTACCACTAGTAAATAACTGGTTTACAACTTGTCTCAATCTGTTACAAATGAAGTAAAAATAAAAAAAAATTATCGCAGTGAAGCTTAAATTTATTTGAAAAAAAAAAAAAGGTTCTGGAATGCATTCTGGAGTGCATAACTCAGATATTTTTTTATCCTGGAAGACTTCTTTTGTCAGTCTGTTTTCCATCTATAAAGTAAAGGCTGTATAAATTGGACAGATACAGAATGATCTTCTCATATGTGGGACTGAAATAAACACAGAAAATCAGCAACAAAAATAAAATCCTAAAGCAATATAACAGGGATACTGGAACTCACAATTTGAGTTGTGGGTTGAGTGAGAGGGTGGAAAGGAAGATGGGTAAATTGGTAATGAGTGTGGGATTGGAACTATGTTTATAGGAAAGCAGTAATCATAGTATTATAAGCCAAAAATAAACATATATTTAAAATATTAAGTTTATTTATAATTGGAATTATTGTTTCAAGGCTAGAGACCCACTGAAAGATATGTTTAAAATTTATCAGAAAATCAAAAAGTGTGAAGTGAATTATTCCTGAATAATTTTGAAAAAATATAGTGTAAATCCACCAAAATCTTTCTTTGTCTTCCTTTTTCTTCTTTTATTTTAGCTTTAACACATGGTTTACAAAATTATTTAAAATATAGTTACTTCAGGCATGTCATATTCAAACACCAGACCTGTCACTAGTTTGACATTTCCTTCACCTTCCCATTCATCCCCTTAACTCCAGCTTTTCATCTATTCCCCAAAACTGCCCTTTGGCATAGCTTATTTATTTTATCATACTTACTACAACAAAATGGCAAATTGAAGTAGCAAAAAAATTTCAGTTAAAAATTGTGAAATTTGAGGGTCTGGAGTCATAGCATAACAGTAAGGCTTTTGCCTTGCACTTGGCCAAGCTGGGTCAAACCTGGGTTTGATTCCTGGTTTCCCATATAGTCTACCAAGCCTGCCAGGAGAGACTTCTGAGCACAAAGCCAGAACTTTTTCCACATATACACAAAAATAATTGTGAAATATGTGTATACCTTGTAAAAGGATCCTTATTGTCATTGTCAAGTTTTTACTGAGTTGTTTTATACCAATTGAGAATTCTATTTTTTCTGGGGTGTGGTATTTGTTTTACTTGAGTTTAGTTGACATTTTTGCTAATTTCCTATCTAATTTGCTGTGCTCCTACTGAGTTGTCAAAATTGTTAAATTTGGAGGCATCAGCAGTATAAGGTGTAAAAGAAGCTGCCTCCCTCTATTCCAAGATGAAATAGAGTTCCAAGGATAACTAGAGTTTCAGCCTGAAAATGGGTTTGTACATGGGAGTTCCTTCTTGATATCTTGGAAAGATTAGTTATGAGGCAGTGAAGTTGGTAACATTTGAATATTGTAGCAGCATGGAGTTTGACAGAGCAAGAAATTGGCCACCCTCCTCCTGAGCACACTCCAGAGTTTTCAACCCAATAAACCATTGTAATACATTGTAATGCTTAACTTAAGCATTTTCTTTACATGCATTTAGACAAATTTCTGGTATGCTTTTATCAAGTATTTGTATCCAGCTGTGTGATTTGTCAGTTGAAGCATCTCTGTAGAATAACTTGAATATTTTTGTCCTAATTGCAAATAGAATATCTTTTCTTAGATCTAGAGTCAGAAGTTCACTGTTGGTTTAATCAATTTTGAATTATATCTGTCTAATTTTTATAGGCTATGTGAACACAGACCAAAACAACAACAAAAACCATTCATAGGCCAAAGAGGATCATAGAGTTCTTATATTATATACCACCCCCTTGACTTGTTTAAGTTAATATTTGGCATGAAAAAGAAAAATAACTGTAATAGAAAAGATATATAATGTATATATATTCAGGTACATATACATGTATAAATATCAGGAATTTGCACAAAAATAAAAATATACACATGAAGTATTAGGAAATATACCAAGTATAAATAATATAGAAATAAAGACAAAACTATAAAGAAAAACACATAGGACTGAAGTGATAGCATAACAGGTGCTTGTCTTGTCACATGGCCTACCTGTTTGTTCTCCCATATGGTCCCCTGAGTCCACCAGAAGCAATTTCTGATCACAGAGCCAGGAGTAACCTCTAAGCACAGCCAGGTGTGCCCCCAAAAGACAAATATATGATTATATTGATTATATTATGAGTAGTATAAATTATTTGTAATATAAATTGTTTTTATCTTTCTCTGATTACAAGGGACAAAGAAAATATGCTTCCTTGAAAATAATGAATACATTGCCTTTTCCCACAACTCCTCAAGTCTTCCTTAGTTTGTCTTATCAACATATTGTGAGACATAGCTTTGGTTCTTGAATCCTCAAAGTAATACATGGCCTTAACTTAATTTCTGGGATAATCTAACCCCTGAAAGTTAACAGTTTCTTGAAGTTTAAAAAACTGCAGTTGGGGCCATAAAGATAGTACAGAAGTAGGGCATTTTCCTTGCAAGCAGCCAATCCAGAATGGATGGTGGTTTGAAACACTTCATTCCATATTGTCTCCCATGCCTGCCAGGAGTGATTTCTGAGCACAGAACCAAGTGTGACCCAAAAATTAAAAAAGGTAGATAAATAAATAAATAAAAATCAAAAAAAAAAAAAACTACAGTTGATTTAGAGTCCATTTCTTAGAAATTTACTTAGGATCTCCAATCTGTTACCCATTAAAATATGAATTCAGGGCATAGGATCCATACTGAACTAGATAAATTTTATGTAATTTTAAAAAATAGTAGCATGTTTTTTAGTAGCTTCATAGAAAATACTTTTTACTGTAATTTATTATTTTATTCATTTGTGTAGATTGTATATTCTTTGTGTTCATTGGGATGCAATGTAAAAATATTTTAAAATATGATTTAATCTTTGAAATATTAGAAAATAGTTGCTCATATGAGAAATGCTTTATCTTCCTATTTTCTTGGTTTATTCCAGATACAAAATAATTATACAGACATGTTTGTTATTTATTTCCATATTATCAGGGAAAAAGTGGAAGGGTTCATATGTGATAAATATTTTCTCTTTCTACATGCTTTAATTTGTTGAAATTGGTTTTGCTACTATAGCTCCTCTTGTATGTTTCTGTTAATGATGCCATTTCTGGTTTTTAAAAACATAATAATGATAGCTATACAATATAATTTTCAAACCCTAAGCTGGCTAACACTCAAATACTTTGTTAAACCACTTTGTTATTTTTGAATGAAATTCCTGACATTGAGGGAGTAATCAATGGTGAGAGAAAGTTTCAGGCTTTAATGTCAGAGAATAGCAAATGCTAATCAGCTTTATAAGTTAATTGGACTTTAAAAATAATAAAACTGCTAACATCGGAATGAATTAACTTCATACTTAATCATATAGTATTAATTCTGATTAATTTTCCTAATAATTTAGCTTCTTAGAGATGTCAAACCATGTCCAAAATATTTTCAGAAATTTAGCATATCAAGTAGAAAATGTAATTTTCAGTTTTGAATTAGACTTGCCATTTGGGGGATTTTGGCAAAAATCACTTCTCAGCTGGTTCTGAAGGGACAGAGCACAAAGAATGAACATGTACGCACATGTCCCTAGGCATGGCCCTAACTTTCTGTATGACTGAAAACTAAGAGGGTTCAAATGAATATGTTTCTAAAAATTGTGCCAGTTTCCTCAAGTCTGCATGCTCATAGTACACTCCAAGATCCCACTGGCTCTGCAGATCTATTTCTAAATCCAAACCCAAGTGTATGTACTCCTAGTCAGACCAGTTTTTAGAATATTAATCTACCACACTGTTTGAAATGTATTATTGCCTGTACTCAATAACCTTGACATTTAACTTGATCTGAAAATAAACAGCAGAAAAACATTCTTCAGTTTGTTTTTTTTATTTCAGTGTTTAGATGACGCAGACCAAGTATGTTTAAATTCTTGGATTTATTTTTCTTGTAATGAATACAGAAACCACAGAATATGAAAGAGTTTGTTACAATACTAAAAGCTACCAAAATCAGGGGACAGGGACACCTAACTGAGTTTGAAGCAGTATACTGGATTAGATCTCTGGCACAATGTCATTTCTATAGCTTCTGATGTCATTGTGGGTTCACTAAGAACCACTGGGTTATCTCTGATTATCTCTGGCACTGCAAGGGCTAAGCAGCTCTTCATCCTGGGACCCCAGCAACAAACCATTTCCTGGAATGAGCCACAAGCCAGCTCATCACTGCATGAGAGGTCCCACAAAAGTAAAATAAATAAGTAAATGAATAGTGACTGAAATTACTGAACATGAATTCTATGAGCAAAGGTCAATTCATACTTATCAACTGCAAACTCTGTAAAATTATAGGATCTTCTTTACTTGAAAATGTAATATTATATGATTCTATATACCGATAAAGGTGTGATGCATACCTAAAATTTTAAAAACTATTGATTTTGTCACTTGAAAGATTATTAATGAAGTAAAAATTTACTTTAAGTTTAGATCTCAGAACTTAATTTTGAAGCATTTGTAGAAACTAACATTTACTCACAGATAATATAATAGGGAAATATAGAAAATATAGCTCTAGCATAATATTTTAAAATAAAAATAAAAGTTTTATTTTCCTGTTATCATAAGTAGGCCTATCTCATGAATGAGTCTGATAATAGAATCAGGTTAATATTCAATTTTACTTCTAATTAAATATTTCAGAATATAATCCCAGAAAATATTCCTTGATGTATCTATTTATGTTGAAACAATTGACCTAGAAAATTAATATTTTTACTTAAAATGAATTAACGAAAAAGAAAATTAAAATAGGAAGTTGAAATATACTGAGATTTCTAGGCATGTAAGATCAATTAGAATCTGACCCAAAAACTAATCTTACAAAAGTGGTGTGTAATTATATATTAAAAAATTAAATAGTTCGTTATAGAATGTGTGTTGGTTTAAATTATGAAATAAATTATTTTGTAGTAAGTATTAGAGCATGATGATATATTGAGAAAATTCTGTAGTTATAACATTTTAAGTAGGGGGCAGAGAGATAGCATAGAGGTAGGGCATTTGCCTTCATGCAGAAGGACAGTGGTTTGAATATCAGCATCCCATGTGGTCACCTGAGCCTGCCAGGAGTTATTTCTGAGCCTAGAGCCAGGGGTAACCCCTGAGCACTGCTGGGTGTGACCCAAAAACCAAAAAAATTTATTTTAAATAAATATTGTATCTTGATTGATATCTAATATTATTTTAATAGTAGCTTATTTATTAAAATCTAAGTAGTACCAGTATGTGAAATAATCTAAGTAATCTAAATTCATTATCATGATATATACAGTAATCAATAATTTGAATTATTTTTGGGGGGGTCCCACCCAGCAGCGCTCAGGGGTTATTCCTGGCTCCACGCTCAGAAATTGCTCCTGGCAGGCTCAGGGACCATATGAGATGCCGGAATCTGAAACAATGTCCTTCTGGGCAGTAATCAATAATTTGAATGTACACTTCTCAAAGCTAAGTGTTAGGTTGCAGGGATAAAATAACAGGAAAACCAGAAAAGCTAGGAGTGCTTTATTCAGGAAGTTGGATAATATTTGTCTGTAAAATTTTTGAGATGAAGAGATGTTTAGTTAACAACTTTTTCTCAATAGTAGTAAATGAGGTGTGGTACCAACTGAACAGCTTACCCAAAACAAGTGATACAGAAATTCCATTATGTTTCAGAGGTCTTTATATAAATCATTGTTTTTGGTTGCCAAAGGGCATCGATTTAAATTCAAATTTACATAGAATTTATGTCCATACCAATTCATTTTTTGAACTGAGAAATAGTTAATTTTCCTATCTTATTGTTCCCCAATTTGGAAACAAGAAAATAAAAGTGTTTATCACATGGGTGTATAAAAAATAGATAAAAAGATAACCAGAAACAAATGCAAAATTAGGATTTATAAAATCAAACAGAAGAACAACAGAAAAGATTTGAGTACTATTTGAAAGGCCTCCAAAAACTGTATCCCCAAGGATTAGGACAAGACTAAATGTATATAGT
This sequence comes from Suncus etruscus, assembly GCF_024139225.1. Classification (NCBI taxonomy): domain Eukaryota; kingdom Metazoa; phylum Chordata; class Mammalia; order Eulipotyphla; family Soricidae; genus Suncus; species Suncus etruscus. The sequence goes on along the minus strand of NC_064859.1, from coordinate 48,461,520 downwards.
GCAAGAACACACAACTGACTCTTCCATTACCTTTTATTTAAGTTAAAGAAAATACTGGTCATTCTGCCATTTATTTTACATGAAATGTATAAATTTTCATGGATTAGTCAAGACACCTAGAATTGTTTCTGGCACTAGTTAAGAACTTAGGGTAAGAAATATCTTTTTTCCCCTCACTTTCTCTCTCTCTTTCCTCCACATCTCATATCCACACATTCTCATAGGTACATATATCCCTTTGAAAGAAAAGTTTGACAAACAGTATTAGTTCTTATTATGTTTTCTTTGTTACTTTTGTAGCACATTCTATTTTTAAAGACAAAAATAATGCTAGAAAAATTATAAATATAATTTTAATTGCATTTAGCATTATCTAATGATAGCAGAATTATTAAATGCCCTGGAATACTCTAGAAGAAAAACCTCAACAAGTCTGTCCAAATTGATAGAATCAAAAGTCTTGCTTAAAATATAAATATAATTTCAAAGGTAGAGAAAGAATTAGTTACATTTGCATTCCTATATATCAGAATAGTAAACTTTAAAAAAAAAAAAAAAGCATGTCTTGGGGCCTGAGAGATAGCATGGAGGTAGGGCGCTTGCCTTTCATGCAGAAGGTCATTAGTTCGAATCACGGCATCTCATATGGTCCCCCGAGCCTGCCAGGAGTGATTTCTGAGCATAGAGCCAGGAGTAACTCCTGAGCACTGCTGGGTGTGACTCCCCCCAAAAAATATATAAAGAAGCTTGAGGAATTTAAGAGGAGTAATGATTGATATTTATAAAGACTGGAAAGGTCATTGAAAATTTAAATTAAAAGTCAGCCAAAATTCCACTTTAAGAAGCTTCCCCCTTTATATAGTATTTTCAATTTAACATAATAAAAGTCACTTAAATATGAAACTATGGAGGCATTCAATTATGTTTCAGTTACTGAAAATTCAGTGTTTATATCACTGTCATGAAATCTGTTCCCCTAAACCTTAGTAAGTGTAATCTGAGATTCTATAAGGTTGTTTGGTGATTCACATGAAAACAGAAAATGGAATAGAAAATATAGCATTTTATGGAAAGAGAAATGAGAATATATAGATGTTTGGAAATAGAAACCAGAACTTAAAGACTAATTGCATTTAACCAATTGAAAATAAAATGTTGACGTATTGAAGGCTAAAGATTTTCCTTTCACATAATTTTGTTTGTTTTGGGGGAACACCCAGCTCCGCTTGGCCTAATTCTTGGCTTTGTGCTAAAGGCTCAAGGAAACATATGTCATGCTGTAGATCAGGTTTGTGTCAGGCACATGTATTTTTATTAAAGTGCCATATTAGAAATAATTTTAGCCTTTTCAGTTCTCTGTTTTGAGGAAGATATGTTGATTTTTTTAATTTTTAGTTTAAAATAAATTGAATCTCAGTAATATTTTATAACCTCAAAGACACAAGTTAGTAAGGGTTTGTGTCTCTGGTATATCTCTTTTGTTGTTGTTGTTGTTTAAAAAGCCACATTCTATATATGATAGAAGTAATTCTATACCTGATGCTGAGAAAAAGCAACCCAAAAAGTGGATTCTTCTATGAGAATTAAGAAACTGTATCAAAGGTTGTTCATAGCCAATTTCATCCTGAAAAGTTATTAAGCTTATTGAGCTGGTGTTCTTTAAAGAAAAGAACTTACATGAATTTATCATGGGGTCAATATAGTTTCGAAAGCCATTTGTCTATTTTTCTTTTAAATTCTGATTACAAAACTTGAGATATAAAGCTTTGCCATGAAAATCCTTATATACTGTAAAACCAGCAGGCAGTGATATAATCATTTCAACTTTACAATATAATCTTAAATTGAATTACTCTCATTCATGGCAAAGTCAATATTGCTACTGGATTAGAAACATGACTGAAAAAAGTACAGTTGAATTAATATTTGGGGAGTCATATAGAAAAATATTTCTCTTATAATATCTGTTGCATGAAACTCGGTGAGCATCTTGAAAGAAACTTCATGGAATGGGCCATTTGACTATGTAAATGTTAGAATCTGAAGATAAATGATTCAGAGTGGGTCTGATAAATCAATTGTGAATATTTCCTTTTATACCCCATTCTTTTACAGAGTTACATTTGGAAGAATGGGACCTAACCGTGAAAGGTCTAATTTACCAAGGAAATTTACCACGTCACATAAGGGGGTTATGCATGATAAAATCAAATTATTCCATTTCCACCACTATACATGTTCATAAACCGATCTCTTTCTGCATATATTTTAACAAATGATAGAAGGAGCTGCTAACGTAGTAACATTTTATGCTGCAATCCACTAATTATCTAATAACCATAAAGGTAAAACCATTGTGTTAAAATCATTTAAAATATTCTGAATCTGGGGCAAAGCGGTGGCGCAGCAGTAGGGTGTTTGCCTTATACGCAGCTGACATAAAACAGACCACAGTTCCATGCCTCGGTGTCCCTATGTGATCTCCCAAGCCAGGAACGAGTCAGGAGTAACCCCTGAGTATCACTGGGTGTGACCCAAAAACCAAAAAAAAAAAAAATTCTGAATCTGCTGATGAGGATTTGCTTGTTGATGCCTATTTTAATGTTAGCTATTGCCTCTCTGTGACAAAGATAATTCTATTAAACACAGAGAAATAATTTATCATGTTCCATAAAACTATCATATGTGTTAATTAAGGAATATTTATGTCTGAGTCCCTGCTGGCACACGCCAATTTCAATGTGTTAACACCCAAAGCTGAATTTTTGAAGTACTAAATAATCCCATTGAAGATATATCTTCAATAATGGAGTATTAGATTACAGAATTTACTCTAGTAAACCAGTTCAGGCTATTTTATACCTATACCCATATATTGAAAAGATAGCTCAAATCATCTGTCAAAATAAATGTTTCTTAATTTTGTATTTTTCAAAGAAAGTTTTTAATGGTCTCATAAAATCATTTTTAGTTATGAGAAGGGACTTGGTTTAGATTATATATCTTCAGTTTCCAGTTCCAAATATCTCTTGTGCCCTCCTCATATTTATGTTTAAATAAATATTTATATTTTCAACTTGGATTTCACTGGTTAGAATGTGAAAAGTTTGCCAAAATATGTAACTAGAATATAATTATTATGAAACTACCATAGCCAAGTACATTCATATACATCTCATATACATGAATTTGAAAACTATTTTAATAAAGATATAAAAGTTAATAGCTAAAAAATTAAAAGGAAATAAAAGACTGATCAAACTAAATATATAAGCCTGTGTCGCTGAAAAATATTGATAAAAGTGAATTATTGAAAATTGAAAATGGCTTTAAAATAGTAACATTAATATTTAAATGTTTAATACCTAAGTTTTATGTATGAGGTATTATGTTCTAATTTTATATATATTTGATTGAGTTCTTAAATTGAAGCTTTTAATGTGTGTAACTTATCAAAATTAAAAAAAATTAATATATGTACCAGATGTTTTAGAAGTTTCATATCTGTACATATTTTCTTTTTTTAATATATTTTTTATTTAAACACCTTGCTTACATACATGATTGTGTTATTTGGGTTTCAGTCATGTAAAGAACACCACCCATCACCAGTGCAATATTCCCATCACCAATGTCCCAAGTCTCCCTGCTCCCCACCCAACCCCCACCTGTTCTCTAGACAGGCTTTCTATTTCCTTCATACATTCTCATTATTAGGATAGTTCAAAATGTAGTTATTTCTCTAACAAAACTCATCCCTGTTTGTGGTGAGCTTCATGAGATGAGCTGTAACTTCAAGCTACACAAAAATCATCCATTTTCACACTAATGTTATTTGAAATAATCAAGATAGGTAAAAAGCTCAGGTGCCAAATTGGAGAAAATAAGAATAAGCTACACAACAGATGAAAGGATATATAATGTACAAACAAATATTAGCCTCCAAAATCTAAAAACCACATCAAATATGAGGAGAGGAAAGGAACAGACACCTTACTAAGAATAACATATGGCCAACAGGTACATAAAATTCCTCATCACCACTTATCATTAGGGTAATTCAAATATAGACAACAATAAGGATTTTTCATATAGTAGTGAGAATGACATATATCAAAAATACTTGGAACAATCTTATTGATAGAGATTTTGTGAAAAATAAATTGCCATCTACTGCTGGAAGAAATGTTGATTGATTCAATGCCTATGGAAAATAGTGTTGAGAGTTGTCAGTAAACTCAGAATCAAGCTTGCATATGACCCAGCAATTCCATTTTGGGGTGTCTACCGCCAGGATATAAAAACATTAGTTCAGTCAAAAAAGACATATGTACACTTTTCATTGCAGCACTAAGTATGATAGATAAGAGGTAGGTAAGAGGTTTGACATCAACCTAGATGTTGAGCAACAGATGAGTGGCTTATGAAAATGTGGTATCTGAAGTCACCTAATGTTCAGAAACAAATAAAGTAACAGAATGATCAAATAGCAACAAGATCTATTTTTCTTTCCTTTTATTATTTTTCTTTATAAATCATTTTGTTCCCACTTACCTGGAATCAGAGGTATCAACTATATCTACTACTTGATATACTTCATATATTTATAAACTAACATAAAGTAATGTATATTAAAATGTCTAGTTTCCATCTGCCAATATACAGATGTCCTTCTGTTTTCATCCAATTTTAATAATTAGTCAAGCATATTTTCCTTATATTAAATATACTTCCAGTAAAAGAATAATGACTTAAACATCAGAAAAAAAACTAGAGTAATTGAAGAACAAATGAAAGCAATTTAATGTTAGAAAATTAATTAAAGGGGTGGTGCAATAGTTCAACAGATTGAGCTTTGATTTGCATGCAGCCTTCCTGGATTCTTTGCTAGGCATCCTATATTGTCTAGAGAGCCTGTGAGTCATGACTCCTGAATGTAGATCCAAGGGTAACTCATGAGCACAACCAGGTGTGGCCCCTCCCAATAGAAAAGATAGAAAATAAAACTTGTTAAGGAAGATGTTTTTGAATAATAAATATTAGGGAAACATGCAAAAGTCAGAGTAAATTAGTAGATTTAGGTCTAACTATATCATAAATTATGCTGAAAGTAAATAAAGTAAATTACTATATGATATTTTTCTTAAAACAGAAGCATCCTTAACCATGTGATTCATAGAGAAGTCTTTAATAAATATATAAAATATATTAGATATTTTTCCTAATGCATAATTATATTAATGTTTCACAAATTTTATGTGTAAAATTTAAACTGTAATAACGTAGTAAAGAGATGCTATAAGTGTGTTGTCATTACCATAATACCAAAAGCCCCATCACTATCAATATAATTCTAGATTTTTATTTCAATATTGCAAAGTAAGTTACCACAACTTGGTGTCATACATTGATTATCATTGTTTTTGATAAACTTCAAGTCATAACTATCTCCTTTGTCTTCGTCCAAACTAATCAAAGCTTTTATACACTAGATTCCAACTGTGTGCTACCACTTTTCCTGGCTCTCTGAATATATGACTAGTATTTAACTTGAGTTTTTTTGGGGGGCCAACATTTTACTAATTTGCTTTACATGTAGCCACTTAACTAAAACACTTTCTGTTCCATTGATACTACTGAATCAGAACAAAAATTAGTGTGTGTTTACTTAAAAAAGTTTTTGTTTGTTTTGCTTTTGAATCACACCCAGTAATATAGATTTTGTTCTAATGAATCACTTTTAGCAGGTCTCAGGGCACAATATGTTGTGCCAAGGATCAAACTCTGCTTGGCACTGTGCAGGAAAGCCCCCACTAGCTGTAATATTGTTCCCTGTGTATCTAATTATAGTAAGTTGTCAGAGAAGCTAGAAAATAGGGCAGAGTGTTGAGCATGTGCCTTGCATGTGGCCTATCTGGGTATGATCCCCAACAGCAACTATTTTCCCTGAAGCATCGAGCTTAGATACTTGACTGCAGAGCCAGAAGTAAGACCTGACCACTGTTGGATATTGTCCTCAAAAAAACAAACAACAACAATAACAAAAACACATATATTAAATATATATATAAGTAACATATAAATGAAATTCATGTCTTTACCCAACTTTATTACTAACAATGAACACATAATTTCATTACAGCTATCTATTAGTTTTCTGATCACTTCATTATAACCACTGGAACTATTGGCAAAATTGTTTTTGTTGTTTTATTAGTAAAAAGTCTTTCTCTGACTCTGAGAACTTCAAGGAAAATATTTTCTGTGCCTGTCTATGTTTCTTGAATACTTGAAGCTCTCCTCAGAGGCCTAGGGAGCGCACCCCCAAAAAACTGCATTCTGAAGCTGCCCAGCCAGTGAGTGAGTAAAGTCTGGCTGTGGGGGTCGCCAATCAATAAGCTGAGCTCTCTGGCCTGCGGAGGCTCCGCCCTGCTGTGCCTTTGATCACTCTGAGGACTTCAAGGGAAATCTTTCCTATGCCTGTCTGTGTTTCTTGAATATCTGAAGCTCTCCTCAGAGGCCTAAAGAGAGCACCCCAAAAAAACTGTCATATAGAGCTTCGCTTCCCAGCCACGCACTCTTTCTAACCAATGGACTCCACCACACTCCAAGCGTGGCAATGTGGAAACCTCTCAGGCAAACACCATGCACAGAGAATGAAGATGATAGCTCAGATGACCTAACCATCTGATTAAACTCTCAGATAAGGAACGTAGAATAGAAATATGGAAGATATTTGTAGAACTCAAAGAAAGCATAGATTGATCTGAACAGAACACAAAGACTGAAATCAGAAAACTCCAAACTGAAATAACGGATCTAAAAAACATGGTAGCTCACTGAAAAACTTAATGGATGGCCTCTCCAGCAGGGTAACAGCAGCTGAGGAGAGAATTGGTGTACTGGAAAATGAGATACAGAAAAACTCAACACAGCAGAAGAAATTGAAAAAGAACCTTAAGACAAAATCAGGCAATGAAAAAAGTACTCAAGAAATGCAAACAGATCAAAATAGAAAATTTTGATAAACTCAACAGAAACGACATAAGAATCATTGGAGTCCCAGAAGCCCAGGTAAAGATCTCCAGGAAGAATCAATTGTCAAAGATATCATCAAAGATTCTCCCAGAATTAAAGACTACATGCAATCAAATCCTGCATGCCCAGAGAGTTCAGGTAAAAAAAGACCCAAAGAAAAACACCACAAGACACGTCCTTGTTACAATGACAAATCCCACATATAGAGATAGAATACTGAAAGCAGCAAGATCAAAAAAGAAAATTACATTCACAGACTTACAGCAGACATGTCACAAGGAACTCTCAAGGCCAGAAGACAGTGGTGGGATATTGTGACAAGACTGAATGAAATGTTGAAAAAGAAGAAAGGCAAATGGCCAAAAGGCACATGAAAAGATGTTCAACATCACTAATCGTCAGGGAGATGCAAATCAAAACTACTATGAGGTACCACCTCACGCCACTGAGATTGGCACACATCACAAAAAAGGAAAACAAGCAGTGCTGGCGGGGATGTGGAGAGAAAGGAACTCTTTTTCACTGCTGGTGGGAATGCCGTCTAGTACAACCTTTATGGAAAGCGATATGGAGATTCCTTCACAAACTGGAAATTGAGCTTCCATACGATCCAGCTATACCACTCCTAGGAATATACCCAAGAAACACAAAAATACAATACAAAAATCCCTTCCTTACTCCTATATTCATTGCAGCGCTATTTACAATAGCCAGACTCTGGAAACAACCAAGATGCCCTTCAATAGATGAGTGGCTGAAGAAACTGTGGTACATATACACAATGGAATACTATGCAGCCATCAGGAGAGATGAAGTCATGAAATTTTCCAATACATGGATGTACATGGACTCTATTATGCTGAGTGAAGTAAGTCAGAGGGAGAGAGAAAGATGCAGAATGGTTTCACTCATCTATGGGCTTTAAGAAAAAATGAAGGACATTTTTAACAGTATCTCAGAGACAAGAGAGATGAGGGCTGGTAGGTGCAGCTCAGGACATGCAGCTCATCACATAGAGTGATGAGTGCAGTTGCAGAGATGACTACACTGAAAACTATCATAAAATGTGAATGAATGAGGGAAGTAGAAAGCCTGTCTCGAGTACAGGTGTAGGGGGGTGGGGAGGAGGGAGATATGGGAAATTGGTGGTGGGAATGTTGCACCGGTGAAGGGGGGTGCTCTTTACATGACTGTAATCATACAACTATAATCATGTTTGTAATCACGGTGTTTAAATAAAGATAAAAAAAGACTGAATGAAATGAAATGAATGCCTCACCAAGAATACTGCACCCAGCCCAACTCACTTTCAGGTTTGGAGGAAGGATACATAGCTTCATGGATAACAACGCTCAGAAACTTCACAGATGAAAAACCAGCCTTAAAGGAAAAACTGACAGGTCTACTTTAAGAAAAGAGGGACCAAGAAACACAGCAAACTTATCTACAAAGATGACATTAAGTCCTATGACAATCATCTCCCTCAATGTCAATGGACTAAATTCACCAATTAAAAGACAGAGTGGCAAAATGTTTCAAAAAGATGAATCCAACATTCTGCTGCCTACAAGAAACACAACTGAATAGTCAGAACAAACATAGACTCAAAATCAAAGGCTGGAGGAAAATCATTCAAGCAAATAACATCCTTAAAAAATCTGGTGTGGCCATATTAATATCTGATGACACTAACTTTATACTCAGAAAAGTGGAAGGGGCCAATGATGGACACTATGTACTAATCAAGGGATATGTGCAACAGGAAGAATTCAGACTATTAAACATATATGCACCCAATGAGAGACCAGCAAATTATCTAATACAATTACTGACAAATCAGAAAGAAGACATCAATGAAAACACAATAATTGTGTGAGACCTCAACATGGCCCTATCAACACTTGATAGGTCAACCAGACTGAAACCCAACAAAAACATATTAGCCCTGAAAAGAGTAATGGAAGAAAGAGGACTATAGATAGATAATAGATAGATATAGATAGATAGATAGATAGATAGATAGATGATAGATAGATAGATAGATAGATAGATAGATAGATAGATAGATAGATAGAATAGATAGATAGATAGATAGATGACACTCCATACCAAAAAACCTGGATACACACTCTTTCTCCATTTTAGCATGGGTCATTCTCCAGGATAGACAACATGCTGACACATAAAACATACCACTATAAAATCAAGAGGATAGGAAATTTTACAGGGCTACCTTTGCTGACCACAAGCCTCTAAAATTAGATGTGAACTACAAAGGCACACAAAAGAAAAAACTTTAACAATTGGAAATTAAACACCCTGCTACTGAGCAACTGAATGGCCTACTTTAAGACAAGGACTGACCAACAGACCACACCAAACTTTGATATAAAGATGGCACTAACGCCCAGGACAATTCTTTCTCTCAATGTCAGTGGACTAAATGCACCAGTTAAGAGACACAGAGTGGCTAAATGGATCCAAAAACTAATCTAATCTTCTGCTGCCTACAAGAGACACAACCTATCAGAACCTATGGGAACACAGGAAAAAGTGGTTACTGAGAGAAAATTTTATAGCTTTGCAAGCACACATCAGAAAGAAGAAGGGCATACCTGAATAGCTTAATGATGCAGCTCATAAAATTAGAAAGTACTCAACAAAAGGACCCAAAAATAGGGAGACAGAAGGAAATAACAAAGCTGAAAGCAGAAATCAATGAAGTGGAAACCAAAAAAACAATCTGAAAGATCAATCTGAAAGATGTGGAGAGAAAGGAACCCTTATTCACTGCTGTGGGAATGCCATCTAGTCCAACCTCTATGGAAAGCAATATGGAGAGTCCTCCAAAATCTGGAAATTGAGCTCCCATTTGACCCAGCTATTCCACTCCTAGGGATATACCCTAAGAACACAAGAGTACAATACAAAAACCCCTTCCTCACACCTATATTTATTGCAGCACTATTCACAATAGCTAGGCTCTGGAAATAACCAAGATGCCCTTCAACAGGCGAATGGCTAAAGAAACTGTGGTACATATACACAATGGAATATTATGCAGCTGTAAGGAGAGATGAAGTCATAAAATTTTCCTATATATGGATGTACATGGAATCTATCATGCTGAGTGAAATAAGTCAGAGTGAGAGAGAGAGACACAAAATAGTCTCACTCATCTATGGGTTTTAAGAAAAATAAAAGTCATTTTTGCAACAGTCGTCAGAGACAATGAGAGGAAGTCTGGAACTTCCAGCTCACTTCATGAAGCTCACCACAAAGAGTGGTGAGTGCTGTTATAGAAATAACTACACAGAGAGCTACCATAATCATGTGAATGAATGAGGGAACTGGAAATCCTCCTGGAGTACAGTTGGATGTGGGTGGAATGGAGGGAGATTTGGGACATTGGTGATGGGAATGTTGCACTGGTGAAGGGGGATGTTCTTTACATGACTGAAACCTAATCACAATCATATTTGTAATCAATATGTTTAAATAAAGAAAAAAAAGTGTAGCATATAAAAATTCTGTTGTAAATACTAGAGATCAAACTTTATTAAATGTTTAGAAAACAGGAAAAAAAGTCTTTCTCTATTAAACCATGAATGTATAAGTTTTCTCCTTGATCCTCCATTCAGCAACAGCAGTCAGTATTAAAATGAACTTTCATTTTCCAATATCTAACACCACATCACTACTGTAGTGATGGCAATAATTTGGGAGTTAATTTCTTTGAGATATTTATTTCCTGTTCTTATCTGACAATATTACATTATCTGTCAATATTACTTTCTACTGCATATTCTCTTATTTCTTACTCTCATATAACACATTTGTTAAATTTATTCAGTTTTTAAATATTCATATTATTATTCATCTTTTACTGCTCTCTTTATAGTAGTTAAATCCCTTTTTCCTTTTAGTCTAGTGGATTTTTATGATATCTTTGCTTATTGTAAAGTTCTCAATCCATAATTTTAAATTCATATTTACAAGCAACTTAATCTACTAATCCACTTATAATTTTATTGTTATATTTACATAAAACTCTAAAATTGATAACTATATTAATATTTGCCTTAGAATATAGCTAAGAACAAGATAATCCAATAATTGTAAGAAAAGATTGAATTAAAGCTGCCAAAAATTAAAATTATTGACTTCATCACAGGACATTATTCTAGAGTAAATTAGTAAAAGAAATGCAGTACAAAATTATATTATTTATTAAAATAATGTATATTTGAATATTACAGATATATACTCAACATTCAAAAAGTGGACTTACTCTATAAAAGTAGTATAATCCCTAAACAAATTTTACGATTGTAGTTTATAGAAATAGTTGAATTATAGAAGATAATTAATAAAGGAGTTTAAAAGAGAGGAAGGTTTTGGAGGTGGTAAATTTTGGGAAATAAAGCAAAATTTAATTTTTTCATATTTGGTGGAGTCTGTATTTGTCATGTTAATTATAAACTGTCATGGCATAAATCTATTATAATATAAAAGTATTATAATGAGCATAAAACATTTAGGTTGTTTTTCAGTTGTTTGAGTCTTTCAGATGAATTCATCTCAAACTTATTGATTTTAACTTTTGATGTTAAATATTTGAAAATTCTTCAGATTTCAAGCTTTATACATAATTTTCAAGAAAAGTATAGTCAGTACTGGGATCTTGTCAAATATTGAAGGGAATTATTGAGAATGACAGATACTAACATGTTAAATTATTGTAAAAACTATTTTTGTTACACGGTGTTGTATATAAACAAATATGTTTGCTTAACCAGATGTAGTCAAGTCCTGCACAAGGTTCATTCCATGAGAAATGTAAGTTTCTGTTCTTATCTATTTACTCAGTGTATGCCATATTTACACTGGCCATTCTCTGGTATCATAACCATACTTCTCCCCAACTTTCTAATCCCTCAAAGAAATTTCTTCACTGCTTAGTAAATAACTTGAATACATGTTTCAAAATTATATACCACTTATATAAAAACCACAGCTCTATGTGTACCTCCATTTTTTTCTTTCTGTAGCATAATACTTTTAATATACTCAATAAAATTTATTTAAAATATTATCTGACCTGATAGAATGGTATTCTCTTTATAAAAACTATTCCAATATTGCTCTTTTATCTATTTTTTAAACCCAAGAATAAAACTGTGTTCAAACTACCTAAAATAAAAAAGATGCATATTGACATTATATTTACCAAATAAAGCTTGTTATTTCATTTAGAACAATTATTCTGAAAATTCATCAAATTTCTGAATGGGTTGCTTCAAATGATATTCACTCTTCAATGTACACAAATTGTTTATATATCACCATATCATTAAAATAATGTTAACAAACAGCAATATATGTCAATTTTATTTGTATGTATTATGTAATTTGTATGTAATTTTACTTGTAATATATATAAATTTTATTTGTATGTATTTATTTAAATGCCTTATTTTAAGGCATTTTATTTCATATATTTTTAGCACTGAGAATTTGTTAAAATTTATGCTCCTTGGCAAATAGAATCTCAGTTTTTCATGAGTAAGCCTCTGGAGGTTCCCTTGGATCAATATCAGTTGAGAGAAAGAAAGCAGGAATGACCAAAGAGAAATAAGTAATAAATTATTATTAGAGTCCGACGTCAAGTATATGGGAACTTTTTAATAGATAAAATAATTCTTTAGGGTTGTCCTGATTTTAAGCATAAAGGCATTATCATTAAACAGATAAATCACTGTATGCAGACTGTGAGAAGAAGGTGAGAATTTGTTTTAGGCAATTTTTATTTTAAATAGAGAAAATCCTTTATAAGGGATTGAAAATTTAAGACTGACATTCCATGGCACTCACAGATTTTGATGAGACAAGTTTGCCTTGAAGATATAGGGAGTGTATAATAACTTCCTACAGAGCAATGCTTACTAACACTGCCTTGTTAAGATATCTTTCTTTCCATATTCTCCTCCTAAAGTAAGATTTGTCAACAGAGTTAAGTATTAAAAACTGATGTTAGATTTTTTCCTCTCAACTAGCTGGATTATGTATCTGATTGTTCTTCCTGCCTCCTCATCATTTTAGGAAATGCACAGAAGATGCCAAACAGAAAGATTATTTTTACTAATTGTATGTTTGAAGGCATTCCAAGTTTTGTTCTGGTCATAGTTCCTATTCATAAATTCTTAAAATTTTATTAGATCTAATGGAACGATATTGTGCTAACTCTAAAAATTGTAATTGCTTATTTCCCTGAGCTCCAAAGTATATGCTGAATTATTTAATGGCTACTTCCACATTTAGTATATGAGCTTCAACATATGTAAAACCAGAATCTCTGATAACTATAAAAATTCTTAGTTATATATTCTCTTTTAAAGTAATAATTAGATATTAAAACAAGTTATGGAAATAATAACTGTGGTTGTGCAGGTAAGTTATCATAAACTAAGTATAATCTTTAAGAGTATTGCATATTAAATCTAATTATTTTAGAAGCTTAGAAGGCTCCATTACTTTTCAACAGTTTTTTTCTTCTGATTTTCAGCTTTGTTGTTGTTGTTGTTGTTGTTTATTTTCTTTGAAAAAATTTGCTCCAAAGTTTGTGTAGGAGGCTGGAGTGATAGCACAGAGATAGGGCATTGCCTTGCATGCAAATGACACAGGATGAACGCGGGTTTGATTCCCAGCATTCCATATGGTCTCGCTAGCCTGCCAGGAAAGATTTCTGTGCAGAGTCAAGAGTAAACCCTGAGTGCTGCAGGTGTGGTCCAAAAAAAACAGAACAAAACAAAAAAACAACTTTGTTTACTTTGATTTTTTTCTTTTTGACCACATATCAGGAACAATTACTGTCTCTATGTTCAGTATTCTTGATTTCATGCAAGGGATCTTTGCAGCATACTGAATACCTACACAGTTTCTCTCGAGTCCACCTATCTCTCTAATTTTATTATAGCCAAATTCTATATAACTTTAAGGTGAAAAGATGAGGTGATATAGTATAAAATATGATTGAGAAAATGACACAGAATTAGTATCAAACATTAATAGCAAGGCTACTTAGTTTATGTTTCATTCACAAAATTGCCTTATTTTTGTGGGAAAAGTTTAGTATCTATTTTCTTGAAAATTTATATACTACAAAATAGTAAGTATAGCTTCCATGTTGTATATTTTATTTTGAAAACTTACTTATCTTAAAACTGGCAGTTTTAACCATTAACCAACTTTTCTCCAGGTGCCTTCTACCTGTGTGGTTAATAACCCACATCCTACCCTTCCATTCTGTGAGTTTGCTATTTTTGATTCTACAAATAAGTGAAATCACTTTGGATCTTTTTCAGACTTACTTATTTTCAGTATCCTTTCCTGAAAGTTTGTCTATGTCTGATAATGAAATTATTTTCTTCTTTTTAATGATTAAATAATATTCCATTCTGCTTATATGTTTATATATTGTATTAAATTAAATTAATTATAATATATATTATGATATAAAAGTATACATATGTTTATGGGCATATATACCATGTACATAGAACACATGTAACATTTATTGTGTTAATCCTTCTATTAATAGACCTGAGCCAATCCTAACTTTTATTAATCACATTAAATATTAAGTCTTATAAAAATATTGTTCTAGGTTTGAGAATGATTTTATATTAATGTAATTCAAATTAATCAAAATATACTTACGTTACACTTTGTAGGTTAAAAACTATAATTCAATATAGTTTACTATATAAAGTAGGTATTAATTCTTGGGGCCCAAAAAATAGCATGGAGGTAGAGCATTTGCCTTGCATGCAGAAGGACGGTGGTTCAAATCCCAGCATCCCATATTATCCTCCGAGCCTGCCAGGAGTGATTTCTGAGCATAGAGCCAGGATTAACCTCTGAGCACTTCTGGGTGTGACCCCCTCATTCTTTATGGGTATAGATTGTCTCACATATGTGAGATCCTGGTTTGCATTCTAACCATTGAATATATATATATATATATATATATATATATATATATATATATATATATAGTATAGATAAATAAATTACTAGAAATTGTGATAATCAATAAAGGTATTGTTCCCCTTACCCTTTATTTTTAAATTTCCTCCTCATCATTTAGATATCAATTTAAAATGAAATCAATCATGTTTGAAATTTGGATTTTGCAGTTGACATTTTAATTTTGGAACCTTTTAAGTATATAAGTACATAAGAAATTTTGCCTATAAAATAAGCATCACTTTTCTTTATTTTTTTCAATGAGAGCACCGACAGATGTTGTTCTTGATGGATATTATTTATTCTTTTATGCAAGGACTAAGATTGGTTTGGCCTACAAAGCAAGCTAAAATCCTTCGACTATCTGTTTAGTCTGAACAATGTGTCCCTTGGAATTTTTTATAAAAATTTATAACTGGAATTGATTGATTTAATTAAGATAAAGTTAAATGTATTTAAGTACCAAGATATGTGATGATAAAGTTAGGATTACTTGGAGAAACGAAAATAATGGTATGTCACAAATCAGTTAGTAAATATTTTTGTCAAATTAAATGCTGTGTGCTTATATATGTGAAGTTTATCTCTCTAAAATGCAAGCGTCAATAGTAAGATAAATATGTACTCTTGAATCCCAATAATGAAGACATGTTGAAATATTACAATGCCATATACATGATTGATTAGAATATTTCAAGTTACTTCTTTGTATAAATCAAAAATAATAGAATTTCTTATTTTAATAGAAAATATGTCATTAGGATTAATGTTTAATGCTTATTCATTTATGCCCTCTGCATCTTAATTCTGGTATGTATTTAATGATGTGGGTGCTAACATGCATTATATCAATAAGATGTTATCAATTGGTTGTAAAGGTAGCTGCTTTATGTACATTAATTCAAAATGGGAGTTTACAAAGAAATATATAATTGGATATATTGTTTAACTTGAAAGGTTTTTTATTTTATTTTAATTGATTAGTTCTGTCAAATGGCTTATATTTAACTGACATAATTAAACATCCAGTCTATTTGCTGCTATTTGGTAACCTTAGAAAAATTTTCCAGACAAAAAGTAATGGATGAATTGATGTACCAAATAAAATTGCACCTATTCATTGGAGTTATAAAAGATTGATAAGAAAGTCCAATAAGTAATTTCAATATGTTCTAATAAGTGGAAACTAAATCTGAGGAACTGTTAGAATTGAGACAACAGAAGAAAAGAATAAATTGTTTATATTGTTTAAAAAGTTTGTCCTTTTAAATTATTGCATGTATCCGGTGACTATAACAAAGCACCCATCAGTCTGCCATCAAAGAGAGAATGGCTGTGGATTGTTTTTAACATTTTAGAATATTATTATTCAAATAAATACAATATAACCTTTGTTTTCACAATAGTAAAAAAATAAAAAAGCCTATTTTAAAACAAGAACAATTATAATGTGAAAGAAGGAGAGATCCTGAGTTTTAGTGATGTGATTAGAGTTATCTCTCACACTTTATCTAATACAAATACAAAATTGAAATACTCACCTAGGTGATCATTGGAGTAATAATGGCTTCTAAGACTCCTGAAGCAAAGTGAATACTAACAATACGACATCTATATTATATTGATTATTAACAAGGCAAGATAAAATACATGTAGAGAAAAAAGATGGCAGGAGAGACCATTGTATGGTCTAAAATCATGCTCTTAGGGAGATTGTTTAAAAAATTAATGGAGGTGGGCTGTCTTTGAACAACAGAGGCAGTGCTGGAAGTGGCTGTGCAGCTGTGTTCCCACAGTGAAGGGAACCTTGAATTGTTACCATGTTCGAAATGTAAACTGGGGTATTCAGCTTGGGCCTATCTGTGTGGCCGAGCTCACTTAAACTGGATATTAATATGGATGTGAGCAGAGGCAAGGCAGAACACAGATGGAGGGGCCCATGATTTGACCATAAAGGCTGTGTGTACAACAAAGACCCATCTGCACTACTGAGCTTGCAGGATGTGAACATTAACATTGAGGGAGTGAGCTGGGGGTAAGGCTAAGGAAGAGTCCAGGATTTGGCCTCTTGGATTACAGCAGCACAGCTGTGAGACAACAAGCAAGAATATGGCCAGCAGGACAGTGAGGCAGGGGAGCCACTCTGCTTGATGACATCTGTCTTCAGCCTGCCCTTGTCCACTCCTTCTAGGTGACAGACAGAGTCTCAGGTCTAGTCTAAATTTCAAACTAATGTTCTTACACTCAGAGAAAAGCTTGGCCTTGAAACAGACCTTGAAAAAACAGCTGCAGTGAATTTGGCAGCTTTTGGAATCAAAATGGCCATTTTGATCTCAGACTAATGCACTAAGAGAAGAACATGGATGCTTGCTTTTCTCAGTGGCTACACATTTCTGCTGGGAAAGGACCCCCACCACAACACATACAAAACACAACTACACTTCTAAGGTTACAATAGAAAGTCTATGCATTTACCATACTTAGTGAATGAAGATGGCAGTTATGAAGACTCTACTAGCATCAGCCATTTATATAGCCTCTCTGATAAGGATTTTAGAGAGGAAATGTGTACAAGGAAATCAAAGAAATCATGAGTTAAAAGAAACAAAAAGAAATATGGGACAAAAAAGCCAATAAGACTCATGCATATATGAGAGTAGAAATGAGAAAATTTCAATCAGAAATAACAGGTCTGGAAAACGTGGTAAGCAAAACTACAAACTCACTGGGAGGCCTCACAAGCAGAGTAACAGCTGCTGAGGACTGAATCAGTGAGCTGAAAGACGAGCTGCATAATAACTGCATACAACATAAGAAGAAGAAAATGGAAAAAGTCCTCAAACTAAACAAATAGATGACAATAGACTGTTGATAATTGAAATTTAATTATATGGTACAGTCCTCCCAGACAGTGCTCATTACCATGTGACATGATTATATTGAATTGAAATCTATGATTTCTCTTTAAGAATGCTACACACAATCAAAGTTAAGCCTTTCTTTAATTTAGTTTACCCTTATCAAACATGATCTGCCTAAAAGAATAAAAGAAGGGGTAGGAGAAGGAAAACTTTTTACAGCAGACCTGCCAACTATACTTTTTTGTTTGTTTGTTTCCTCCTTTTCTCTTCTTCTCTTCAAGTGTTTTGTCCCATATCACCTGGAAAAGCTTTTCAAATATAATCTAAGTAATCCAGAGTCTATCCTCTGGCTGCTGATGTAGTGATGAGTGTCTGTGTACACCTATCATTGTTAGTCTAATTTCCGTCCATAATAGATATAATGTCTACATGCAGTGGTCCTCAAACTATGGCCCACGGGCCACAGATTGTATTTGTATCTGTTTTGTTTCTTCATTGCAAAATAAGATATATGCAGTGTGCATAAGAATTCATTCATGGGCCCGGAGAGATAGCACAGTGGGGTTTGCCTTGCAAGCAGCCGATCCAGGACCAAAGGTGGTTGGTTGGAATTCAGGTGTCCCATATGGTCCCCCGTGCCTGCCAGGAGCTATTTCTGAGCAGACAGCCAGGAGTAACCCCTGAGCACCGCCGGGTGTGACCCAAAAAACAAAAAATAAAAAATAATTCATTCATAAGTCTTGTTTTTACTATAGTCAGACCCTCCAATGGTCTGAGGGACAGTGAACTGGCCCCCTGTTTAAAAAGTTTGAGTACCCCTAGTAGAGTCACCCCCTTTATTATAGATAGCAATTCCTACTCACCCCCTCCTTTTCTTTTTGCTTAACACCTTACAAACTCTCTTCGAGCTCTTCATGTAATTTCTCCACATTTAACCTACTCTTTACTCAGTCCTTAACTCTTCACAACTTAACCACTCTTTACTCAGTCCTTAACTCTTCACAAAGCAGAACATTCTCCCCAGCCCAGCCAGATACCAACAAGTTCCCAATGTGAAAAGACAGATTCTCAGCATAAGAAGAAACCAACAATCTGCTGCTACTGATTTGCTCTTGGTGCCCCTCTGCCTCAACCCCCTTTTACCGTGGACTTTTGCTTGCTACCAGATTTGGTTCCTGAGAAATTCCCCGCTTGAGGACAATTCCTGTCATGGAACTGTTGTGAGCCATTTTCACTAGACTTCACAAAACCATACCATAGCATGAAGCTGTGCCCTGGATCTTACACCTTCCATGTCTATTTCAAAAGAGTTAAAGAGGACATATAAATTTTCTTTGGATATTTCTTTTAGATACACCCATTTAATAGGTATAACCATTATTGAATATCCTCTCACGTAGTGGCAATTTCCTCTATTCTCGGGTTCCATTCAATAAACTAGCAATATATTATATACTACACTATATATACTATATATACTAGAATACTATATATACTAGTATACTATAGTATACTAGTAGACAAATCTCTGTTCTGAGTTCATGTAAACAAAATGTTCTGGATACTGTTGGATTTAACACCTTGTCCCCCATATACAGGATCAGAAATGAAAAGGGGATGTTACTACAGACTCTACAGAGATACAAAGGGTAATCAGAGAATTATTTGAGAATTTTCATGTCAAAATAAAAGAGAACTTGGAAAATGGATAAATTGTTTGGACTTCTATAACCTCCCAATGTTGAACCACGATGATCTGGATTTGCTGAACAAACATATGATATTGACTAAATTGAAACAAATAATGTTCCCAAAATAAAAGTCTCAGGCTTAGATTGATTTGAGAATGATTTATTTCAAACATTTAATGAGGACAAACAGCCAATCCTTTGAGCTCTTCCAGGAACTTTAAAAGAAAGATTAACAGAAACACTCTCAAATAGTTTCTGTGAAGCTATTCAAATAGTTTCTGTGAAGCTATCAGCACTCTGATATCAAAAGAGACACAAAAAGGGAGAAAGTTACATGTGAATGTCCCTAATAAATATAAATGCAAATATTCTCAAAAAATACTAGCAAATAGAGTTCAACAACTCATCACAAAGGTTATCCACCATGAACAAGTGAGATTCACTCTAGAAATTCAAGGACAGTTTAATATAGTTATTCAATCAGTATACTACCCTATATCAATGAAAGAAAAATATGATCATATCAATATCTGTAGAGAAATAATTTGACATATTTTAATACATATTCATGATAAAATAAAGTTGGAACTAAAGAACTTTCCTCAGTATAGTCAAAACCATCTACCCAAAGACCATTACAAACATTATACTCAAAGGGAAAAAATAAAAGCCTTTCCTCTAACATCTACTACAAGAAAATTTTGCTTCCTCTTAAAATTTCTATTTTAATATAACACTGGAAGTAATTGTCATACCAATTAGGAAAGTCAAAGTTTTTAAGAGAATCCAGATAGAAAAGGAAGAATTCAATCTCAGTTGACATTATACTACATATAGAAAATTCTAATGCCTCTACAGAAAATGTTCTCAAAACAATAATATATCTATGGTAAAGTGGAAGATTACTAAATTAATATGCAAAACTGTGTATTTTCTATATAGTTTTTTATATACAAATAATAAAAGAGGAGAAATAGATACCAAAAAACAATTCCATTCAAAAATGTGCCTCATAAGATAAGTAACTTGGAGTTAACTTAAGAAGCAAAAGACCTATCCAAAAAAGTACAAAACTCCTGCAATATTAAAGGAGAAAACACAGGAAATAAATCATATATCCTCCTCATGAATGATTAGATTAACATCATTAAAATTATAAGAATTTCTAAAGCATTTTATAAATTTAATTCAACCCCTATAAGAATACCAGTGAATTTTTTCAAAGAAGTGGTTCAAAACACCAGATATTCTATGGGAAAATAAACAACCATAAATAGCTAATAAACTCTTAAAAATGAAGATTGGCAGAATCACTTTCCCCAATCTTAAACTGTAAAATAAAGCAGTAGTCATTAAAACAGCATGGTACTGGAATAAAGACAGAAACTCAGATAAATGAACTAGAATTGAATATTCTGAAACAGGAATGAAGGTATTTGATCAATTAATTTTTTATAAAGAGTCAAGAAAAACAAAGTGGAGCAAGAAACGCCTCTTCAACAAGTGGTATTGGAAAAACTGATCAGCTATATGCAAAGATATCCTTCGACTTATATTTCACATCATAAATAGAAGTCAAATGAAAATGGATTAAAGACCTTGATATTCGATCTGAAACTATAAGGTACATAAAAAAATTAGGGAATGCACACTCTGAAAATGAAACTCAAGGCATATTAAAGAAAGTAAAACCACTAACCAAGCAAGTGGAAGTAAATAAAAACAAATGGGAATACTTTAAACAGAAAATCTTCTGCAACTCAAAGGAAACAGTGACTAGAATACAAAATCTACCAAAGAATGGGAAAAAACTGTTCAAAAAATACCCTTTTGATAATGGGTTTATATATAAAATTACAAGTTAGGCACTGACAGAATTCAACAAGAACAAAACATTTAATTCAATCAAAAATTGGGGAAAATAAAAAAAGACATTTTCCTAAAGAATAAATACAGATGTCTAAAAGTCACACCAAAAAATGCTCCACATTACTAATAATCTGAAACATATACATTTTTATTGATATATTTTTAATCATCTTAATACAAACATGATTGTAGTAGGGTTTCAGTCATGTAAAGCACACCCCCCCTTCACCAGTGCAACATTCCCATCACCAATGTCCCAGATCTTCTTCCTCCCCACCCCACCCACACCTGTGCTCTAGTAGGCTTTCTACTTCTTCAGTCATTCACATTGTTATGATAATTCTCAATGTAGTTATTTCTCTAACTGCACTCATCACTCTTTGTGGTGAGCTTCATGTAGTGAACTAGAACCTCAGCCCTCCTCTCTTTTGTGAGACATGTACATTAAAACATCAGTGAGTTAGCATGTCACACTACAGAGACTGACACATATCACAAAGAACAAGAATAATCAGGACTGGCATGGATACAGAAAGAAAGGGACTCTCATTAATTTCAAATAGGAATGCTGAAAAATCCAGCCTTTTGGAAAGCAATATAAATATTCTTTGAAAAACTGAAAATTCATTCAGCAATACTACGTGATCCAGCAATAGCACACCTAGGGAAATATTCTGGGAAAACAAATATCCTCACAGAAAAGCCCTCTGCATTTCTATATTCATCACAGCATTATTTACAATATTCAGAACCTAGAGACAACCCCTGTGCTTAAGAACAGATGAGTGGCTAAAGAAATAATGATACATCCACACAATTGAATACTATACAACTGTTAGGAAAGCTGAAGTCATGAAATTTGCTTGTACATGGATGGATAGAGAGACTGTTATGCTGAGTGAAATGAGTCAGAGGGAGAGGTATAGACAGAATCATCTCACTAATCTGTGGGGTATAAAATAATAAAATATAGTGGGTTATACTAGTCATAGACCATAGAGATGAGTTTCTGCATGACAAGTCCATTGTCATCCAATTGGCTTGCCACCCATAGTAGAGGAGTACAGTTAGGGTAGTGAAGGTACTACTATGGAATTGACATTAGGAACAGATCCCTCTGAATATGTCCAGGTGTTGAAAGGTGGTAAACAATATGCATAGTAGGCCTTTATTAACAATAATGCATCATAATGAGTACAATGAAAAAAAAAAAGGATGATGTGGCCAGAGTGGTGGCGCAAGTGGTAAAGCATCTGCTTTGCCCGCGCTAGCCTAGGACGTCGTGTGTTCCATATGGTCCCCCAAGCCAGGAGCGATTTCTTAGCATATAGCCAGGAGCAACGCCTGAGCATCACCAAGTGTGGCCCAAATTAAAAGAAAAGGATGATGGAAAGAGTAAAAAGAATGAAATGCCTGCACTAGAGACAGGCATGGAGGAGGGTGGGTGGGAAAATGTGGACATTGGTGGCAAGAAATGGTAGTGGGTAAAGGGTAGTTTTTATGTTAAAAATAAAGCTCTATCATGAAAACTTTGTAATCACAATGTTTAAATAAAATATAAAAATAAAATATATGTAGTAATATATGAGATATAATATCTTTATATATAGTTGTGAGAGAAAATATATATGTATATTTTAAATATTATGTATTTATATGTGTATATAGAGTACACATATATATAGTATAGTATATATATAGTAGAGTTTTTCTACTTTTTTTACAAAATATAAAGTAAATTAAAATATAAACAAGTTACATATAATAAATATTTTGTAATTTTTGAACTATTGTTTTTTTAACAAATGTCTAGAATTTGGGGTATATATGTGTATATACAGTACATATATCACTTTTTACATTTTTACAAAATATAAAGTAAAGTAAAATATAAAAATTACATGTAATAGATTTTTTTTGATATTTGGGTTATTGTTGTTATTCAATATAATGTCTAAAATTGGGTAGTTCATATCCAGTACTGATAATGAAGTTCAATAATAGTTTTTAAAAACTGTTTTATTTTTGCTGTTAAGCCATCTTTACTTTAAACCTTTATCCTTATCTTTAGTTATCCTTATTACTTAAGATAAGCTTGCTGTAATACTAATAACAGCTGTTAAGGGGCTAAATACAGCAACAGTCTAATTTTCTTTTGTAAAGTTCACTGTGAATCCAGACAAAACTCTCAGAAATCTACCTTTTGTGTAAGTTTAGCTTCTTTGTCCACCAATTGAAACAAAGAATTTGGATGAATTGTGGCACAGGATTTGTTTTTATGGTGTTTTATTTCCTTACTGGGATTAGTAGTAACATGGTATTTCCATATATTTTCACTCAGCAAAATCAGTCACTGTATCATTTTCTAGTTGTACATTGAAGATCTATAGAAGGACTAAAGAAATTAAAATTGTGTGATAGTGAAAGTTGGGAGATGATGAATGAACTGAATGTAGAAAGATCAGAGAAAATGTAAAATATGGAGGAGATTGGCTAAAATGTATTGGTGTAGTTTTACTTACCTTTTATTTGGAGAAGCACATTGTTACTGAGACAGGCTTCTCATAATAGAAAAGTGAAGTTGTGCTATTCTGCACAAATAATTTTGTAAGAAAATTTTGCCTCAGAGAACACTATAGAGTGTGGTCCAGATGGTGGTGAATGGGCTATTTGAATCGCAAACACTAAGAATGAATTTTCATTTATTATCTAGCTTTGGAAAGAAGTGGTCCCTACCGCCCCATCACACTTAGGTACTGTGTATTAATCTTGGCAGCATCAGACTCAAGCATAATGTGATTCACAAAGCTTGGAGTGTGTCTTCTTCTCAGATTCCACCACAGATCAAAATTATGGAATAGAGTAGACATTATGAGATGTCAAGAGACAAAAATCATATAAATTAAAACAGATTTTAAGTGTGGAACAGAATTGGGCGAATTACCAAGGAATTTGGAAACCCAGTTACTACTGAATGGTGTAGAACCTGATTTAATACCAAACAAAGAAGACCTGGGAGTGACTGATCGGAAAGGCGACTCAAAGAATTTACTGACATTTAAACTGGAACAAGTTAACTTTAATATAAAATTTAGAATCTAGCCAGCCTCTTTGTAGAGAGGTCTGATTTTGGCTGACATATATATATATATATATATATATATATATAATATATATATATATTATATATATATATATATATTCAAACAAATACCTTCATTCACATTACTAAATGATATGTTTTGGGAAAGAGAAAACACTGATGGATAGACAAACTTCTGGAGACTTTCTAAGCCCAAAAGTCCCCTCATTTCTCTCTATTGCTAATTTATAGTATCATGCAGAGAAAAGGAAAATATTCATGCTATTCATATAATGCCTAGTAATTGTTTAATTTTAAGGTCACAGAATGGTAATAATGAAAGATAGTGTTAAGTTTACTTCTTGGAGATCAATCTTGCTTGTTGTAAAGGTATTAAAAATTATACACATTAAATGCCTATAGTAATTCTCTAATTTTTTTTTTCAGACGACACCCGTTTGATGTTCAGGGGTTACTCCTGCCTACGCGCTCAGAAATTGCCCCTTGCTTGGTGGGGACCATATGGAATGCCGAGGGATCGAACCGTGGTCCTTCCTTGGCTAGCGCTTGCAAGGCAGACACCTTACCTCTAGCACCATCTTGCCAGCCCCGCCTATAGTAATTTTACAGCAGGTAGGTTGTGTGTATTCTATGCTGGTGAATCAGGTTTAATCTTTAGCATCCCAGATGGTCCCCCAGATCTGCTAGGAGTGATTTCTTGTGTAGAGTCAGTCAGAAGTAATCCCTAGGCACACTTAGATATGGACCCAAAATAAATAAAAACAAAATATGTACTTGCAGAGAAAATGTTACAACCTAGCATATTTAATGTAAATATGCCTGCACATTTTTTGAGATTTTTGACCTTTCTTTTATTCATATTTGTTACAGTTGTTAACTAATGATATATCAATTTGTGGGATATTTGCAAACAAATACTCTGTAATAATATTTCTTGGATTTGAATATTGGGTTACCTTTCATCTAAAATAGGCTAACATACTTAAATTATGATTTGAGTTTTTTTCATATAAAAGTAAATTTAAAAGAACTTCAAAGTCTAGATAATGATGCTTTTGAATTTTTAATAAAATATATTTATAGTACCCTTTTTACATATAATAATATCAGAAGTAATAGTAGCAGCAATATTCATAGCAATTGCTACAAGAGCAGCAATCATCGTAGTAGAGGTGTCACTATTATTATTTTCTGATATCTATTTTATATTGATAGGTGTTTCCAATACCAATAACAATTCCTGTCCAAAATAAGTATATTTATTATGATATTAGAAAAGTTAAAACTAGGGCTGGAGAGATAGCATGGAGGTAAAGCGTTTGCCTTTCATGCAAGAGGTCATCGGTTCGAATCCCAGCATCCCATATGGTCCCCTGTGCCTGCCAGGAGCAATTTCTGAGCATGGAGCCAGGAGTAACCCCTGAGCACTGCCGGGTGTGACCCAAAAACCACAAAAAAAAAAAAAAAAAAAAAAAGAAAAGTTAAAACTAGATGCACTTCCAGAATGGGCAGACATTTTAGCTGTTATTTTTAATGAGCTGTGTATATATATATATATGTATATATATATATATATTATATTGATGTAACACATTGCTCAAGCCCTAAAATGTGGAGTTTTAAAAGTCAATGACAGTTTTAAATTTTTCCAACTGTATTTTTTGGCTTACAAAGGCTGAGCATGGCTTCTATACTTATTCTATTTTGGGGGGGGAGGGGTTTCAGCAAGTAACTGATATTTTCTTTTTTTTTATCTTTATTTAAACACCGTAATTACAAACATGATTATAGTTGTATGATTACAATCATGTAAAGAACACCCCCTTCACCGGTGCAACATTCCCACCACCAATTTCCCAGCTCTATACTTATTCTAATCTATTCTTTTAATTTCTTTTGTGAATAGTCACAGCCATTAATCCTCAAAGTTTATACCTGGTAGGGCTCAGGCGATAATATAAGGTGCACGGGATAAGTGCTGGATCTTCCACGTGCTAAATAAATGCCCTCCAGATTGTAGTCTAGCTTCAGCCTCTAATGCTATTTTTCATGTGAAATTATTGCTATTTATTTTTTATTGCTATTTATTTTACTTTGTATTACTGGGACTTACTAATCATTTGCATTACAGTCAATCACACTTAAATATAGGTCCTTAATATATCTAATGCATTTGGTCAGGGACACCACTGTTTTATGAATGCACACACAACAAACAAATGAACAATTGGAATTTCAATCAATAAGGTTAGTGCTTATGGTCAGAAAATAATATACATTTAAATATTGTAGTAAACTATAAAATTTAAATTATTTTTTCTTTTACCATGTTCTTTCATGTATTTCGCTAAGAAAACTAATGTATTTGGTACCACTAAAATTATGGGGCTAGAAAATAAAATAAATACCTTAGAGAACATATTTAGGATGCAGCTATATATAGACGTCCATTACTAACCAACTGTCTCCCAACTTGGGTACAGTCCTGGAGTTCTTGGGCACAACCAGTGTATTAACTCAGAGATTCCCAGCACTGTTGGTGTCAACCAAGAATTGCCAGCTCCCTTGGGCCTGAGCATCATATACTGAGCCCCTAACCTGATGAATTGGCCAGGATAATAAAGAACCCATGTGCGGAGCTCCAACTCTCCTTACTACTGCTTCTCACCCTGAAAATTATATGAAGTTTTGCTATTTGTATTCACAGTTATAAATATAGTTATACCTGGTGGAGTTAGACTGTGTCAGATGCTGCATTAGACTTATTCATGCTGTCTTCTTTAAGTATGCTGTTTTTTCTAGAAAGTCAGTATAATTTTTTAGAGAGATAAATTCAAGTTGCTCCTGTTTTACCTCACTGCGTATATTTCTTATGATTGTTATTTTTAATTAGTTCTTTCCAACATGTACCTTCTAAAAATATAATTATGATTGTTTCTTAAGTGAATAAATGAATTAGGACCTAAAACTATAAAATATGATTATGGTTTTACTATAAAGTTTTCAAACGTAGATAAATGTATGGTTTATATAATATTATATTTGGAATTAGCTTTATTATTTGTTCCATATTTTAAAAAAGGGTCAGGTACCAGAGCTATATAGTAATGAGTCATTTTCCTTGTACTCTGCTAACTTGTTTTGGGATCCTGGTCCCCCAAGCACCAGTAGGAGTAATTTCTGAGTGTAGAGCCTGTAGTAGCTCCTGATGATCCCCAAGTGTGAGACAAAGTAAAAAAATATAAAATAAAATAGGGGTGAGAGCGATGGCACAAGCCATAAGGCCTCTGCCTTGAGCAGGCTAGCCTAGGGCAAACCATGGTTTGATCCCAGGTGTCCCATCTGGTCCCCCCAAGGAAGGAGCGATTTCTGAGCGCATAACCAGGAGTAACCCTGAGTGTCATGGGTTGTGGCCCCAAAACAAACAAAACAATTAAAATAATGTTCAAATTATATTATAGAGCAATAGAAATACTTAAAGCATGCATTAATAGAAGAAAATATAGTAAACTCTGCACCAATTTAGGCAAGAATTTCTTCTTTATACACAAAATATTGAAAATAAATATATCAATATAATATTCTTAACCAAAATTTGAAAATTTTCACTTTGAGGAATCTCCATATCGCTTTCCATAAAGGAATATTATGCAGCTGTCAGGAGAGATGAAGTCATGAAATTTTTCTATACATGGATATACATGGAAT
This sequence comes from Suncus etruscus, assembly GCF_024139225.1. Taxonomy (NCBI): domain Eukaryota; kingdom Metazoa; phylum Chordata; class Mammalia; order Eulipotyphla; family Soricidae; genus Suncus; species Suncus etruscus. Next base: position 48,433,222 of record NC_064859.1, on the reverse strand, counting down.
GTATTATACTGAGTGAAATAAGTCAGAGAGAGAGAGAGAAAAATGCAGAATGGTCTCATTCATCTATGGGTTTTAAGAAAAATGAAAGACATTCTTGCAATAATAATTTTCAGACACAAAAGAGAAAAGAGCTGGAAGTTCCAGCTCACCTCAGGAAGTTTACCACAAAGAGTGATGAGTTTAGAGAAATAACTACATTTTGAACTGTCCTAATAATGAGAATGTATGAGGGAAATGGAAAGCCTGTTTAGAGTACAGGCGGGGGTCGGGTAGGGAGGAGGAGATTTGGGACATTGGTGATGGGAATGTTGCACTGGTAATGGGTGGTGTTCTTTACATGACTGAAACCCAAACACAATCATGTATGTAATCAAGGTGTTCAAATAAAATATAAAAAAAAAATTTTCACTTTGAACATTACCATGAAGAATGAAAATACAGCCAACCACATGATAGAAGACATAATTCTAAAATCATATTTAACATCAGAGTAAGAGCTCATATCCATGATATATAATTACTCAAAATGAAATTAATAAATAATTTAGTGGTAAATGAGCTTAATAGTAAACAACCCTGTCATCAAAGAAGTATTTGTATGGCAACCAAGCACATAAAAAGAAATTCAATGTCATTTATCATTAGGGGAAATTAATCATAAACTGCAATGTGTTATAAGGCATGACAATCACAATGCTAAAATGTAAACAATTAACTCTATAGGCACTGATAAGACTGAGGGGATTGTGATTGTAAAACTGTAAAATTATATTGGTGAGCAATCTATTATTTATTTAAAAATTAATAATATAAATATTGGCTTTCTATTCTGAAGCAATTAACTAAGATAAAAGTAAGCATATACTCTGCTTATCTACATATATATATATATACAGGTATATAAAACAAAGATTAGGAAAACTCAAATTTTCTATCAACAGGTAAATTAACAAGTTAAAGTCACTGTGACTTACTACTCAGCTACATAAAATTAATAAAATCAGCACACATTAAACAGATAAATATCAACATAATTGTATTGAAAGAGATATCAACAGTATAAAATACATTGCTACTAAGTCCATCTATTTCAAATCTGAATGATGAAAATTAATATGAACCACCAGAAAGTAGGTAGGTGGTCTATGTCCGAGGAAAGCAAAATAAGATAGCTTGAGGAGGTAACAGGATACTTTTGAAAGTAACTGCTACTTATTATATATATATATATATATACATACATACATACATACATATATATAATTATATATTTTGGTTTAGGACCCACATCCAGTGTCGCTCAGAGGTTACACCTGGCGCTGCTCTCAGAAATCACTTCTAGAAGGTCTGGTGTACCATAAGGGTTTGGGGGACCAAACTCGGGTACATCTGCATTGGTCAGTGCAAGCCAAACACCCTACCTGCTATGTTATCACTACAGACCCTGATGTTCATCATTTTGCTTGTCATGATTTACTGGTACAAACTTATTTCCAAAATTATAATATTGTACAGTTTATGGATGTATGTATTGTGTATTGTATTTAAGTTTTAGCTCAAATAAGCCATTTAAAAAATTTTATCTAAACAAGATAATCACATTAACAGAACATAATATGTAGATTAATTTTAACTATATTTTATAGAATACTAATTTTTAAATCATTTGTAATAACATCACCACTATAAGTAGATAAGAAATAAAATATAAAGCACTTTTAAAACTGTGACTGTTGGTAATTTTCACATAAATCTCTGTCCCTTGAGAACTTCAATTTAAAGGACACAGGTACTTTGTTTACCAACATCAAAACACTATCGTAATCATGCTTTAAAATTTAATTCTGATTTAAAAAGGAATTAGATGGTAAAAATTTTAAGACCATGTATATATGTATACAGCCCATTAAGCTTTCCAAGGATTTCTTCATACATAATCTTTCTTGAGCCTCATTAATCTTCTAATTCAGTCTCCCAGCATCTTCTTTAAGACAAATGATTCCCAAGATTTCTAACATATGGTGCAGAATCACTGTCACTACCACCTATCAACAAAATCCACGTCTGATCTATTTCTGCAGCCACCTCAAACTATTCTTTTAAACATGCTCATTTGTTTTAAATTTAATGAATCTATAAAATTTGCGAGTCAATTCAGTATCTTATTCTACATCTGCCACTAAGTCTATCGAACTCTTAGTGCTACTTAGGATCTTTATAACATGTTCAGAAAATCAAAAATCTTCTAACTGACATAAAACATCAGCAACAAAAACAAGATTTACTTTCTCTCTCTACACAATGTTTTCTTTTCTCCCAATGAAGTTGTTTTAAATCTAAAGACTATATATATATGTATATATATAAAATATTGGAATTTAATTAAATGAATTACTATTATTATTTATACTATATAATGATAATCATCAGGGGAATGGTTGTGTATCTTTAGTAAAACAAAAGTTTTTGCACAGTCCTAGCAGTAATTACAACTCTTACTATTTTTGAGCTATTTATCGATAGTATAATGAATATCATTCTATATGAACTCTTTATGTCACAGGTAGGAGAATTCTCACTTATCACATTCTATATTTAACTTAATGAATGTATGTATAATATAAATAAAGAGATATTATCCTCGTTGATAGAATAAGTGTCAAGGCAGAAATAATTTATTCAATTTACGTATTAATTAGCCAGTACTAGTCACAGTAGATTTTGATTTCAAGTATTCCAATTGAGTTCTTTTTTTTTTAACCAATAATTATGATGAAAATGTCTTTACAAGCCATATAAGAGTTTTACAAAGTTAAATACTTTTAAACTCAGTTACTCTGACATAAGACAAATACATTTGAAACAGGTCAGTCATAAACTTAAACAGTGTATAGTATTGAATTACATGTACAGGTTATTTTCTTTGGTTTTCTAAAAGCATATATGGTTGCCACAACTGTTTTGTATAAGTCTACAAATAGATTTTTAAATGTGCCTAAAAGTTGTGACAATAGTCAAAATGTTGGAGTTTTGTTTATGTTTTTGTTTCTTTTGGGGATTTTTTTTTTGGGGGGGCCACACCTGGTAGTGCTTAGGGATATTCATGACTCTACACTCAAGAATCACTCCTTGAGGTACTGAAGGGACTTTATGGGATACTAGGAATTAAAGCTATGTCTTCAAGATGCAAAGAAAGCTCCCTATCCACTGTAGAATCTCTCTGGCTCATGGATCAAAATATGTTTATTTTAATTTAGAAACAGACACGTCTGTTTTTGCTTTCACTTTATTTGAAATTTTATTAAGTGAAGATATATTCTTTTACAATACAAACTTTGAAAATATATAAATTAAAATTCTGATTTGAAAATAAAAATTAGTCTCTATTAAATAAGTAAAGAGTATTCTCTAGGAAAAGACTTAGAAAATTTTAGTAAAAACAGATTAAACAGTATAAAATATTTTTTATATTTACCATTAAAATAAAAAATAGTTTATTTTAAAATTATCTTAATATAAATTTATATTTAAGTAAATTATAATTTACATATGTATATTGTTTTGCCATAATGCTCCAATGTTTACTATGTATACCAATAAATCAATCTTTTATTTATTTTTATTTTTTCCTGTGCCATTTAATTTGCAGACATGTTGCAAGATGAAGTCTAAATTCCTAAACATTTCTGTGTTCTTTCCCTCAATAAAGGAATGACCTGAATCAAAATTAAAAATTAGTGTCAATATATAAAGTAGAATTATAATTATACTATTACAATTCAGTATTTTTCTTTATAACATCTCCCAATTCTATTTCTTAATGAAACTTTTAGGATTTCTCCTATAACATTCAGTAGTCATGTTTCAATTTGAAATGGTTCCTGAATCCATCTTTTGTTCCACAATTGATGTTAAAAAAACTGTAAAGTAAATTTGCAGACCTGTTAATTTTTGTATTTCTTATGTTTTCTCATATAATATTCAAATTATACATATTTGGCTATGAAAACACAAATATAGGGAGGCTATTTTGTTTCAGTGTATCATATCAGAAAGCACAGATTGTTAATTGTTTAAGTTGGCAATGTTAACTTTCATCACTTGGTTTAAAAGATGTCTGTCAATTTTTTCAACTGTGAAATTATGACTTTACTCTTTGTAATGATTAAATAACATGTGATAAAATATTTTGGAATATGTGATATTCTGATTATAACTAAAATCTAAAACAACTTCAATATTCATAATGATCTTGGTTAAATTATTACAATTTTATTAAATATTCATATTGGAATTTAATCAATCTTATTGATTATTGATATTTATAGAAAAGAAAAACTTTGTTATATATAGATAAATAAGTGGACATAGAGGTTAATATCTACAGATCAGCATGTATATAAAACAAGTATAAATAAATATGCATATGCAAGTATACACATATTTTCACAAAAAATATACACATTTAAAATAAAATTTGTGAGTTTTTATCTATCTGTAAATAAACATGGATTATGTTTGTTACTGCATATAAACTTTGCATATTCATAAGTATATATTTATATATTACTATAATTTAGATATGGCAAGTGAGAAACTCTTCAAAAATAGTATCATCATATTACCCTTTGATATGCCCTCATAATTATTGATCTTTTTAGTTTCTCATGTTAGTTATATTGAGGGGCCATAGAATAGTGGACAAGGCACTTGTCTTTTATGCAGCAGACCCTGGTTTTATCATACTATTACTTTCTTCAGATCACAGACTAGTTATACAATATACTAATATTGTTATTAATATGATGTAATTAAAATAGGAGGATCAATAAGTAAAATAAATCTCCAGACCATCTGCTGTTGATCTTGAAAAATTGACACTAAGATAAAAATGACAGATTTATAAATAATATCACATAACTTTAGTGGTTTTACAAATGAAATTGAATGATTCTACTACCCATATTGGCACAATGACCACAAATAATCATTTGCACGTCTATATTCATTTCAGGACTATTCACAATAGTCAAAGTCTAAAAACTATATAACTGTCCAAGAACAATTAACTGGATTAACTATAATGTATATGCATAATGGAATATTACTAGGATAAAAGAAAAGATGAAATCAGACAATCCAGTACTATGTGAATTGGTTTGGAGAATATCATGTTGAGTGATATTTGCTAGAGGAACAGAGTTATAAAGACATTCCTTTATATGTAGGTTATAAAAAAAACATAATAAGAAAATGGCATGTGCCTAATGGCAACAGAAATTGAGAACAATGGAGGTAGATAAGGAAATACTAGAAAAATGGGGGAGGAAAATAGACATAGTGGAGGTTGTGGTTCCGGAATGTTTTATGTATGAAAACTTATCATTAACAATATTGTATACATGATGTCTGAAATAAAATGAATTACTTTTTTAATATGGGAATATCATACCATCTAAGATCTAGACTTTCATTCCAATCTGCAATAAGAGACAAAGGAATGATAAAGTTTTTGTTATTGAGATGTAAGCAATAAAAGCATGCACCATCATCAGAGTAGAAAAATATGCAAAAGATCATTAGCACAACTCAAGTTATAAGTTACAAACAATGCAGTATTTATAGAGTTAAAATTTAACACAAGAATAATAGCATTACATAAAAGTTGAGTCAAGCTGTATTTACAACAAAGGAATTTTATAGCTAAATAAAGGAATCTGTATTGTTCTCAAGATAATTTAGAACATTCTGAAAGGTCACATGGGGTCCTAATGAAATAGTGCTATATCTGCAAATAATAAACTGAATTAAGTCCTTTGAAAAAGTAGTCAATAGTCTGCTTTTGTATTCTACAGATCTAGGTTCTATTTTTAAAACTATAGAATTATATACCTGATTAACATAAGGTAAACTTTGTGGTCATCAACCCAGGAGTAACTACTGAGTACCTCCAAATGTGACCCTGAATCAAAAATTCACATTTAGCATTTATTATAACAGTATAAGACTAAAATTCACAAAAATAAAATGGAAAGACTCCAAACACATGGAAGTTTAACAATATCTTTCTGAATAACACTTGAGCCAATAAAAATAAAGAATTTACAATTATCCAGAGAACATACAAAAATGAAGAAATAATCTATCAGATCCTATTAAAATTCAGGGCTACAAAAAAAGAATATTAAGAGGGAAGTTCCTTAAATGTAAACCCTTATTAATAAATAAAAAAAAACTTTCATATATCTAAATAAAACTTTCACGTAGCTAAAACTTTTAAGTATTTAAAGTAGACTTGTGCCCGAAGAAATAAGGAAATAAGGGTCAACAAAACAAAGTAAGGTTGGGTGGTAAAGGTTTTAATATTGCAAAATCCAATTCTATATTTGGGTTCTATATTTTTAGAGTTTAGTAGTGTTTCACTGTTATATAAAACACATTTTTATTATTTATTTCTTATTTGACAATTAAGCTGGGTATAATAATGCCATTTAAAATTAGTACATTTGTGTGGTTTGACTTGTTTATTTGTTTTGAGGCCACTTCTATTGATGCCAAGGACTTATGCCTGGCTCTTATACTCAGCAATCACATGTGGTAGGGTCTGGTTATTCTGTTTTGATGAGAATCTAAACAGCTATGGGTCAGCTATGTGCATGGTACGTTCCCTGTTGTTTAGTGTATATGCATAGCTACCAAGAATTGTGATATTGCTAAGTTATAAGTAGTTCTAGCTTTGTTTGTTTGTTTGTTTGTTTTGTTTTTCGGCCACATCCGTTTGATGCTCAGGGGTTACTCCCGGCTAAGCGCTCAGAAATTGCCCCTGTCTTGGGGGGACCAAATGGGACGCTGGGGGATGGAACCGCGGTCCTTCCTTGACTAACGCTTGCAAGGCAGACACCTTACCTCTAGCGCCACCTAGCCGGCCCCAGTAGTTCTAGCTTTAATTTTGTGATGTCTGTATATTTATTTCTGTGGAAGCTGAACCCTTTTAAAACCCACTAAGAGTGAATGAAATTTCCTTTTTAACTGCTTTTCCAAAAGCATAGTTATTTTTGGAATTTTTGAGTTAGGGCATTTTCACAAGTTTGAGGTGACATCTTATTGTCAGTAGGTTAGCATTGTGAATATTTTTATTTCATATGGCTATTGGATGTCTTTGGGAAAATGTGTATTCCGTAATTTTCCCCACTTGTTCTTTTATTCTGTTCTTAGAATGTAATCTATTGTGGCTATTAGCCTTATGCCAGATATATGTTGTACAAATATGTTTTATTTTTATTTATTTCATTTTTTATAGCTATACATTCATCCACAGTGAACGTTTTGTTTGTTTTGTTTTTGCTTTTGGCAAAAAAAGTGTAGTCAATATACTTTTATAAAGTATATCTAATATACGGTTATAAAGTATATCTAATATACTTTTATAAAGTATATTTAAAGTCCTATTTAATCATTTTTACTGAAGGTATCAAATAACTAAATACACAACTGATGTCAATTTTATGTAGTGTTCTACCTATATTTTATTGAATAAACCTATGAATTTGTATCTAGCATGCATGTTAAACTTATGAGTTAACAAATTTTGTATGGTATGCTACATCTAATTTCATTTCTTATATAGAACTAACAAATTTTTCTCAACACCATATATTGAAGAGACTTTCCTTCCTCCATTTTACTATAATTTGTTTTATCATAAATTAAATATACATATATTGTGGGAATTTCTGTTCCTGTAATTTTATGATGATAGAAAATGCAACTTGAAGAGGCGCTCTCATTTACTGCATCCCATACATTCCTCTTTATTATTGGTTTTTCTTCTGTAATAAGAATAATTGCTGTGGCCAGAGCTGTGGTGAAGGGCATAAGGCATCTGCCTTGTACGTGTTAACCTACGACGTACCTCGGTTCGATTCCCCCAGAGTCCCATATGGTCCCCCAAGCCAGGAGTGATTTCTGAGCGCATAGCCAGGAGTAACCCTGAGCGTCACTGATGTGCCCCCACAAAAAGAATATTTGCTAACATTCATTGGGGGTATTCTGTTGGCTTTAAAATAAGCAGTCACTGTCTCATAAATGCTTCCTAAAATGTGCAATTCTTCCTTTAAAAAAAGGACAATTAAAATATACAAACTAAAATTAAAAAAAAATTAAAAAAAAAAACCACTTCTCTGTCTCTGTCTCTTTCTTGGTCTCTCTTTCTCTTGTCTTTCTCTTTTTCTCCATACTTTCCTTCATCCTTATGTATTATTTTTCTTTATCATCTATCCAGTACAGATTTTAAAGAGTAGTCTTCGTTTACATCTCTCAAAATAGTAAAAAAAAATACTTTTAAAAAAAATTTAGGGCTTATATTCATCTCATTATAAGGGCTCTTGGATTTGCTTACATAAATAATATAGTAAATGGTAAAGGCATGCTTTTTTTCTCTAGAGAAGCATCCATATACTTCTGGGGATTAATATTTTATTATTATTTTTATATTTATATTTTTATTGAGATATTTAAAAATATCAATATTTTTCATAATTATGCTATACAAATTTATCTTTCTATTTTAGTGCTATCTTTAACATACTAAAATTTGTCTCAAAGTTATATTATTTTTTGTATATTTAAAATAGAAACAGAAATACTTCCTTGAGGTTTTTTCTCCTCTGGTACTAATCAACATCCCATCAAAATACATATATACATATACACACATTAGAGCAATACAATTGAAAATCACTGAAAATAAGTGGAGTTTAGAAAATTTTTGTAGTTTCTAAAAGAAAGTATATATTATTATACAACATTTAAAGAAATGTTTTTCATAAATTAACAAGATATCTGTTCCTTTAAGCTCATTTCTTTTTCCTAGATAGAAATGTCATAACTCTCCCAATTAGATACAACCTCAATAAAGGGAGTAATATTTATCTTAAACAACTAATTGAAAGTAAATTTTACCCAGAAGGATAATATTTATCTTATTAATATTCAACCATTAGAATATTTTTGTAAGTTTTTTGATCAGACCCCACAGTGCTCAGGGTTTACACTGGCTCTGTGTCACAGGATTAGGTGATTACCCCAGGTGGTGTTCCAGGAAACATATGAGGAACAAGTGTTTCTGAGCAAGGCAAACTACTTCCCACTGTTTTATTAGTCTGGCCCCTAAAATCTGCGTCTCAGAATACCTCCTTGAGGTTTTTCCCTTTGGTCTGTAAAGAACACATTGTCACAGCATTTAGGCTACATCATACTTTTAAAAAAAATTTTATTGTGACAAAGTGAATTACAAATCTTTCGCAGTAATATTTAAGGTGCTTAGTAACAATGAATGAGGGGCATTCCCACCACCAGTGTTATCCTCCCTCCATCCATGTTCCCGGCATGCATCCCATATCTCCCTCTTTTACCCTCCAAAATGCTAGTGTAACTGGTCCCCATTTGTACAGCTTGTTGTAGGTTGGATGTCGATTCTGTTGTCATGGACTTTCAGTTTGTTGTTCAAGTCTGATCATTTTTTATTTTCACTAAATATTCATACATTGCACTTTTCCCATGGAATTTGGACAACATTCTAGTCATTATCTACTATAAAATTGAACTCTCAATTTATAAAACTTCAGTGACTATAAAACTGCAGTTGCAATGAGGTAAGATTTTTATTGACAAAACAGGGGCCGGAGAGATAGCATGGAGGTAAGGCGTTTACCTTTCATGCAGAAGGTCATTGGTTCGAATCCCGGTGTTCCATATGGTCCCCCGTGCCTGCCAGGAGCGATTTCTGAGCACGGAGCCAGGAAAAACCCCTGAGCACTGCCGGGTGTGACCCAAAAACCAAAAAAAAAAAAAAAGATTTTTATTGACAAAACAATCGTAACATGAATGTCTGCGTATCACATTGACAGCTAAAATCTCTGAGACTAACAGGATCTCTAAAATCATCCTTTGATTATAATCCTTTGAAAAATATCATCGAACTTTTATTTTTAGTATAAACTGAAAAGAAAGGTCAAAAGAGAAGTGGAAATAGGGAGTGAAATAAATGAAAAAATTTTCAATAAAAATATTTTCAGAGCACATAAAATATGGACACAATTAAACTAATAATAAAGTTTATCCAACTTAAGAGAAACATACTAGCATAATATGTATTATTATTATCTCCCAAACACACACAATGTTCTAGAAATATGGTTTGTAGTTAAACTGGCTAAGATGAATTTTCTAATTAATATATTCTCTAGGTTCAGTATAAAATGTTATTTTTGGAAAACAGAATCTTTTTTTTTTCCTATCTATATAGTTTGTTTTACACTTCTTTAATTTCTAGGGGGGAAATCGGAGTTGTTTTTTTTTCCTTTTTTTTTCTCCATGTGCCATGTAGGGAAAAAAAATTTTTTTTCCAGGCAATGGTACATGGAGAGTTCTTGGTGCTCATTATATAGATTCTTCTATTCTTTAAAACAAAGAAAGAGCAGGAGCTGGAGTGATAGCACTGTGGTAAGACTTTTGCCTTGAACGTGGCCATCCTTAGATGGACCAGGGTTTGATCCCCAGCTTCCCAGTAATCGCCAGAAGCGATTTCAGAGCCTAGACCCAGGATTAACCCCTGAGCACCACTGGGTGTGCTCCCCCTAAAAACAAACAAACAAAACCAAATAAAGAAGCAGATATTCTAATTGTAATTATTCACATAATAACTAAAAAATACTACTGTTTTAATTATTTATTTGCTTAAATACTCACTTATTGACTTTTAAAAATAACTAAGCACTGAATTTGTAAAGTAACGAAACAGTACATACAATGATTGATGTCATAACAAATTTATGAATAATCTGTGATATCAGTCCTCAGAATATAACATTAATATTTCTAAATTTAGAAAAAAACTTAAGAAAAAATTTCACATAAGTAAATATATACATATACCAGTGGCTGGAACATGACTGGAAATGACTGATATATTTACAAAAATATTTGTGAGACAAAAGATAAAATATTAAAAATAGAAACACCAGATAACATAACTGTTTGAAATCAGAATATACATTTAAAGAATATAGAAAACACTAGCTTGAATACCTTGGATGTGTGTATATATATACATATATATATTAAGATATTATTTACAATATAAAATAGTTATAAACTTCTATATGTCCATCAATAGGTGAGTAAAAAAAGTCTATTTTCAGAATGATTTTCAAAAAATTTGACCACTCATTTTTTTAAGTTTTTTATTTTTTATTAATAGAACAATGATGCAAAGATGACAAGGTAAAGTTACAGTGAAAGAACAATCGCCCATAAACAGAGTTCTCAGAAGAAATCCCCTTGCTGACGCCTAAATATTGAACTTACAGTCAAAAAATCATTAAGAAAAATAAGGCAGAACCCATGTACAATTACTTTGTCTACAAGTCCCCAGATTGTAGTACATTATAACATTTCTTAGCAGTACACAAAGCAACCTAAAGCCATGATATTTATGTGACTCCTTAACTTTGAAGGCATAATATTTTTATATATTCATGCACATACATATTAGTTTAAGTTAAGATCAAAAGTTTAAGAGGTTTTTTTTAAGGTTTAGTCAAAAGGGCACAGTAAAAACGGTGTTAGAGTGGCAATTATTGTTTGCATAGGCCCACCAAAATATGGGGGTCATAGAAAGAAATAGCCTTGGTCTAAATACAAGGAGACCACTTCCCCTGAAGTTTCCTGGCATAAGACCAAATCTAAGCTCCAGGCAAACTAGTTTATTCAATCCAAGTCATTGTCTGTAGTGCCAATACAGTTTTATTTTTCACGCAGTCCTATTGTTGGCATCAGGTTTCTGTATTAAAGATCCTGGAATCTGCACATCCTACATTGAAGTCAGGCTGGTGTGGAGTATCCTCTACTTTCACCTCACAATTAAAGAGCAATACAGCAAGCCCTGTCCAGTAAGCAAGTCATTGTTCTTGTTAAGTCTTCTCAGTGTTAAGGAAAATCTCTTTTGAGTAGATCAATGTCAGAGCAGCTGTAGGGTCTTCCCTGGTAGAGGATTGCGTCCAGGTGATGTTATAGAAAACCTTGGATGTTTTGTAAATGTCTTCTCTAGATCAGGGGTGAATGGAGAATGCCCATTCTTCTGAGGCCTGTGCCAATTGACCACTCATTTTAATATTTGGTTTTATTATATAATAAATGCTTATTATTTATAATAAAATGCAAAATTTTAATAAATTACTTATTGTTGGGGACTGTTTGGAATAATTAAAAAGCCCTCTCACTAATCAAAATGGAGTCTCTGAAAGTCTGAGCCAAAGTGCTTAAGTGACAAGCTGCATGCAAGTAGGTGTGGCCTTTTTGCCCTTGGACCCAAAGAAATAGAAATAGCCTAGAGCTAGGGAGTCACTAGGCTCCAAGATGTCCTTGTAAAGACAGGGGTCAAAAGGCCCAAGCTGAGATTAGATTTTGTATTTTGTTGCTCAAAGATAATGTGGATCTCTTGACTGATGATAATCTTATTAACCTTGGAAAATCAAGATGTTCCCGTGGAAAGTTACAGCCATTCCTATTGCACCTCGCCCCTACTCTCTTTATTTTGCATTGTCTATAAAAGGCCTATTTTTCCCTTTATTAAATGTACTCCTGATCGGAACCCTTCGTCTCGAGTCTCTTTATTTTCCAGTCCCTCTTCTATTTTAGGTCGGATTCCTCTTTGAGAACTGCGAATTACTGACGTGGTCCCCAGCTTTACCCGCTGGTCGGGGTCCCTGGTGGGCCACAACTTATTAATCACAACTTAAAATTCCATATTTGCATTTATATTAACTTTTTCTGTAATCTATTGTCTTCATTATTGAAACATTCATAGTCCTTTAATATGTGACAATGCTTCTATTCTTTTCAAATATAAATGTTATCTTTAATTACAACATAACTATAATTCTGAGTAAGATTTTTGAAAATATGTGGAAATATTAGTATTTCTATAATTTACTTTTTATGAAATACTTTGTCTGAGGTTCATTAATTTTGTTGCTTATAGTATTATTTAATATATTTTCACTACTGCATAAGATTCTATTTTGCAAATACTATTTATCTATTACATAAATGTCAAAAACTACTTTTATGATAAAATTATTTCTTTATATTTGTAAGTAAAGGGAATTCCCTTGGCCTATGAGATTCAGGGTTTCTCTGCCTTTGAAGCATACTATCATGGGAATAACTACTGGCTTCGTACATGCTCATACCACACCCCAAGGTCATTTTTATGGTGCAAGAAAACTTTCCGCTTAGTTGTGGATGATCAAATCAGGCCTCTGTAGCTAGGGATTTTGGTATTTGCACAAGTCCTAGGAAAAAGTCTAGGATACAGTCTTTATGGATCTAGAAGTTCTATTCCATCATTGTTATAATCAGTCTTTTGTAATAAGTAGTCTTGGTTTTTGCTCAAATCCTAGGCTGAAGCCTAGGATAGAGTTTTCATTATGGTTCCAGAAGTTCTACTCAGTCTTCATTGTCAAAGTCAAACCTCTGTAATTAGAGATCTTGATTTTTGTACAAGTTCTAGGCTACTGCCTAGGGTAGGGGAAAACAAACATTTTTAAAGAAGTGTTTAAATTCACGTAAGGTACTGTCAGATCTATTGGTATACACATTAGCAGAATTTTATAGGGAATGTAATATTGGTTGACAACTTTGTTGGTGAAATTCACCCTATTATGTAATGTAGTAAATTTTAAAATATATAAATTAAAAATTATAAATAAATATGCCTAAACCTAATTTTTGAATGACAAAGAGAAGATATTAAAAACAATCAAGAGAGTGGCATTTTTATTAAACAAACAAAAATATAAGAAATTTGTTTACAAAAATATGCTAAACAATACTCAAGAGCACTACAGGTCAAAATAAAAGAAAGCTAGATAATAATTTAAATTGATATTATGAAATAAAAAAGGAACTAGAGAACCAGTAAACTATGTACTAAAGGACTGTGTACAATAATTTTTGTGTTTCTTTGTATTTTTTCTTTGAAATTCAAAATGTCCATACATTACTGAATATTTCACACATTTTATAAGCACATTAAATAAGAATAAACTGAATATTAGAACAGAACGAAAAGTAAAATTGAATGGAATCTAAAGTAGCTATATTCAAAAATATAGCACTGAAACAGGTTTGGCATTAATTGAAACAAAATCTTTTTTGTTTTTTGTTTTGTTTTGTTCTGTGTTTTTTTGTTTGTTTGGTGTGTAATGCTTACTCCTTAGTCTGCACTCAGGAGTCATTTCTGGGTGGCCTGGAGACAATTTGCGACATCAGAGTTTAAACCCGGTGTGCCATTTGGAGGTAATGCCAGTGAGAAATCCACTGTACTACAATTCACACCTCAAGTTTGGTTTTGGTTTTACATGTTTGCCACATCCAGTAGTGCTAAAGCTTACTCCTGGCTCTAAAAATCACTCTTATTGGGCCTCTTGGGTTAAACTCAGGTTGTATCCAAAGAAGTGATTTACCTGCTATAGTACATTGCTTCAGCAATGTATTTACAGTAATTCTCAGATTAACCATGTTAGCAACAACTAAAATTATGGGGAAAATATTTACAAAGAGATACTCAAAAACTTATACACTTTAATGCTGTAATAACTAATTAATATCAAGAGACTATAACATTAAAGAAAAGAGCAAAATAACAGACAAAGACCCTACCTAAAAAATAATCACATTCCTTTCACATAAAATTTGCATTTAAAAGACAGATAGGCAGCTTAAAAAAAAAAGGATTCAGGGGAGAAGAGTGATGGCGCATCTGTAATGCATTTGCTTTGCACACAGCTGACCCAGGAAGGACCATGGTTCAATCCCCCGGTATTCCTTTTGGTCCCCCAAGTCAGGAGCGATTTCTGAGCACATAACCAAGAGTAATCACTGAGCTTCAGCCGGTGTGGTCCAAAAAAAAAGTAAATAAATAAAAAAGAAAGAAAAAAAAAGGATTCAATTATATAACCTTCTACACAAGTAACAAGCTTTATGAAAAGTTCAAATAGGTTGAAAGTAAAAAGGTTAGAAAAATATACTCTGAATAATAAATAGAATCAAAGTACAGGGCTCTATGAAAACAGAAAAAAAATTATTCTAAAATGTGTGTAGCAAAACTAAAAAAAGTTGAATGAAAATAGACATTCTAACAATAATAAAAGTTTTAATTTTGTTTTTTGTTTAGGGGCCACACCTGGAAGCTCAGGGTTGACTCCTGGCTCTGTCTATACTCAGGGAACACTTATGGCAAAATTCAGGGGATTAAATGGGCTTCTGGGAATCAACCCTGGCCAGGATTATGGAAGTGCTTCCACCTTCCTATCTCTCCAACCTGTGAGAATTTAATATTATAAATTTGATGATAAAGTGGCTATGATATGAAATTACCACAAGAAAATTGACGACTTGAAATGCATGCTAAACACATTTTGATTTGAAGGTATCAAGAAAGCATTCCACATAACAACAACAGAGTATATATTCTTCTCAGATTCACTTTAACCGTGCTTCAAGATAGTCAATATGGTAAATCATAAATAAGTTTAAGATATTTTTTAATTTGTGAACTATCTTCTCTGGTAATAATAAATTTATATTAAATTCAATACCAGAATAAAATAAATTTAAAAATTCAACTAAATGTAAGCTAATATAAATTATTATGCATCATGATCAAGTGGTTTTATCTCATCAAATAGAAGCCTGGTTTAATATATAAATTCAGTAAACTGGATTAATGTATTAATTTAAAAAATTGAGTGTTATATCTAATATTATGAAACAAAAGGTCAAAAATCATGTGAGCATATAGGCAGGAGAGGGCCTTTGTTTGTATGCAGCTGATCCTGGTTCAATCCTCCCTGAGAATTTCATTGGCCTGTAGTGACCTCTGAGCACAAAACTTGGAGTAAGGCCGGAGCACAGCCCTACATGGCTCTAAAACAAACAAACAACAACAAAATAAGACTAAGAAACACAGCGACAGGTTGTTTGCCTTGCACGCGGCTGACCTAGGACGGACCTTGGTTTGATTTTGGGCATCCCATAGAGTCCTCAGGGGCAATTTCTGAATGGATAGCCTAGAGTAACCCCTGAGCATCACTGGTGTGCCCCCCCCCAAACAAACAAACAAAAAAGAGCTAAAGTACTTGGATACCTGTAGTTGTGGGTCCCTTTATTTTGCTAGAACTCTGAGTAAAGTTTCAAAAACTATTGTTTTAGACAATATATTTTTGATTTCCTCTCTATTTTGAAGATTAAATATCCAAGATCCAGAGGCCGGAGCTAAGAGGCAGTGACAGGGTGTTTGCCTTGCACTCGGCTGACCTAGTACGGACCACAGTTTGATCCCCCGGTGTCCCACAGATGGTCCCCCAAGCCAGGATTTTTGAGCACATTGCCAGGAGTAACCGCTGAGGGTCATCGGGTGTGGCCTAAAAAACACAACAAAAACCAAACCAAACCAAAACAAACAAACAAACAAACAAAAACCTAAGAAACTAAAACCTTATAATCCTTTTACTAGGCAATTAAAAAAATAAAAAAGGTTGTTTTAATACAAGAACCTTTGTTGGTATTTTGGATCACACTGCTCAGGGCTTTTTTACTTCTCAGGGACCTTACGGGGTATCAGAAATAGAACCTGGTTCAGCCAAATTTAAGGCAAGTTTTCTTCCTGCCAGAAAAGTTTTCCTGTCTTCTTGGGCCCCACTGTAACCCAACAAACTTTAATGGAAAAAAAAGACCTATTAATGAATAATTATAAAGTAATTGCTTCAACAAAATAAGTTGGAAAACAGCTAACAGAATCAGATATAATGCAAAAAAGTCTACTCTCAACATTTCTATGCAACATTGTTCTAGAAGCTAAAGAAAAAATAAACCAAGGAATAAACACCTTCAAATGCATATAAATGGTAAAGATAAACTAATGATCTGTTTTTATGTAGCATAATTGTATAGCAAATTCTAAAGGGAGAATCCGTGATAGGAATGTCACTCTGGTGAAGAGGGGTGTTCTTTTATATAACTGAAACTCAACTACAAACATGTTTGTAATCATAGTGCTTAAAGATATTTTTTTAAAAAATGGGAAAAATAATTTAAACAAAAAATAAAACTAAACTAAGAAGTTTTAGATATTTTGAATAATTTATATTACTATACTATGGTTAGTTGTATTCCTAGATATATTCACATAAATTCTATCACAACGGAACCAATGTAACTCATTTATAAAAGCACCAAAAAGTAAAATGTTAATTATGAAATTGAACAAGAAAGTATAAAACCCAAGAAAATCGTTAAATGACAAAAAACTCACAATATGACATAAAATCCTGAATAAAAGAAAAGACATTTCAGGTTGCTATCTTGAAAGATTTATTGTTGCTAAAATTACAGTAATCCACAAATGGATCAAAAGATTCAAACCAATGTCCTTTGAAATCACAGGTGATCTTTTTTTTCTGTTTACTTTTTTCTGAAATATAAATATATAGGTTGATCCTTCAACTATTTTTGAAAATGAAAGAAAGATATAAAAGCTCCCAAAGTCTTATCTCAAAATATAAGACAATTTTGGGAAACATGTAATTCTCTATATTAAGGCAATAATAGGGGTCTGAGAAATTGTACAGTGGGTTAGGTGCTTGCCGTGCAGGCAGCTGACCCTTCTTTGATCCCCAGCATTCCCATAATGCCCCACTCCAAGCCCTTCAATACAGCCAAGAGTAAATCATGAGTTTCTGGGAGAGTCTCTAAAACCAAATATCAAATAAAAATATTCTCTACTGTTATTGATACTACATAGTACTTTGAAAAAGATAATTATTTAGATTAGTAATATAAAATGAAAGACACAAAGGCCAGAGCAATAGCACAGCAGGCATAATCCCCAGAATCCCATAAGGTAAACTGAGCCTGCCAAAAATACTTTCACCGATGTCCCAAGTCTCCCTCCTCCCCACCCGACCCCCGCCTGTACTCTAAACAGGCTCTCTATTTCCCTCATACATTCTCATTATTAGGACAGTTCAAAATGTAGTTATTTCTCTAACTAAACTCATCACTCTTTGTGGTGAGCTTCCTGAGGTGAGCTGGAACTTCCAGCTCTTTTCTCTTTTGTGTCTGAAATTTATTATTGCAAGAATGTCTTTCATTTTTCTTAAAACCCATAGATGAGTGAGACCATTCTGTGTTTTTCTCTCTCTCTGGATTATTTCACTCAGCATAATAGATTCCATGTACATCCATGTATAGGAAAATTTCATGACTTCATCTCTCCTGACAGCTGCATAATATTCCATTGTGTATATGTACCACAGTTTCTTTAGCCATTCGTCTGTTGAAGGGCATCTTGGTTGTTTCCAGAGTCTTGCTATGGTAAATAGTGCTGCAATGAATATAGGTGTAAGGAAGGGGTTTTTGTATTGTATTTTTGTGTTCCTAGGGTATTTTCCTAGTAGTGGTATAGCTGGATCGTATGGGAGCTCAATTTCCAGTTTTTGGAGGAATCTCCATATTGCTTTCCATAAAGGTTGAACTAGATGGCATTCCCACCAGCAGTGGATAAAAGTTCCTTTCTCTCCACATCCCCGCCAGCACTGATTGTTCTCATTCTTTGTAATGTATGCCAATCTCTGTGGTGTGAGATGGTACCTCATTGTTGTTTTGATTTGCATTTTTTCATGTGTCTTTTGGCCATTTGTATTTCTTGTTTATCAAAGCGTCCGTTCATTTCTTCTCCCCATTTTTGATGAAATTAGATGTCCCTCTTTTTCTCACTCTTTAAATGACTCCATAGCTAGAATATGTTTGCTTTTAAAGATATTTTACCTAATGACTAGTATATTGTGAAGTAGTTTTTATTTATTGAGGTAATAATTCCTTACAAGAGTGTAAATGTTTATAATTTTAGAAACACAATGTTACACCCCTCCAACTCCAAAATGCCATCCTTGATGTTCATATATCATTTTGTGTCAAAGACTTTTCTGTATTTTTTTTACAGTTTCCAAAGATCATTTTAAAATTGTAACCTTTAATGTCTTCTACTATTTTTTCCTTCTCAAATTGTAAAAAGTTATCTTTTATTTTCTTTTACACTTCTGTTCAATTTAACTTTCCACCAACACAAGCTACTCTGCACTGCCTGTATAATTTCTTTATGTTCTGCCTTCTGTCTAGAATTGTTTTTTTTATTTTCTATTTAAACCAAGCAAGCTTTTAAAACTGCTAGAAATTTTCATCTTGTATGGATCCTCCCATGTCTATTCTTTACATTTTCTGAATTTAAATTATGTTTTATAATAGAAAATATATTGCCTTATAGAATTAAATGTATTGTAGATGTAAACAAATCCATTAATTTGACCCATTAATTTTACCCTTTTGGTTTTATTAACAAAACTAGACTTTTCCTCCTAAATAATGGGAACTATGTTGTTTATTTAACCATTTAAAAAAGTGGTTTCTAAGTATTGAAAAATTGTATGATGTGTTCATTTATTGTCCATGTTTTATGTTCCTCTGCTGTAAATTCTAATAACTGAGTCCAATATCATATGCACAGTGTTGGATATTTATTTCCATAAAGAACTAATTTAAATAATAGCAACTTTGTTCATTTTTAACAAAATTACAATTACCTACCATTATTTCATTTATTAAGAATTAAATAAATGGGGCCCGGAGAGATAGCACAGCGGCGTTTGCCTTGCAAGCAGCCGATCCAGGACCAAAGGTGGTTGGTTCGAATCCCGGTGTCCCATATGGTCCCCGTGCCTGCCAGGAGCTATTTCTGAGCAGACAGCCAGGAGTAACCCCTGAGCATCGCCGAGTGTGGCCCAAAAACCAAAAAAAAAAAAAAAAAAAAAAAGAATTAAATAAATGCATAGAGTTAGATTTAGTGCTACAAAATATGCTACATGAAAATCTCAGTGAGGAGAGTGCAATGGGGAGGAATATGCATTCTATACATAAGAGTTTCAGAGTCAGTCCTTAGTTCCATGTAGTGCCCTGAACTCCAGGCCCTGTGTGACCTCCAAAAAAAAAATAAATAAATCACCTGTTTTATACAGTAGTAGTATTGATTTCTCTGTTGCAAGTATAAAGCTGGCTCAATTGGATTTGACTACAGCATTTGAATCTATTCTAGATCTAATTCAAGTAACAAATATTAGCTATTTATTAGGAGCAAGGCTAGGTAGGTATTCTGATTGTAAAATAAAATAGAAAGATCAAAAAGTCAACTATTGACATATTTTAATGGATCATCTCATTTCTTTTTTGGGGGGGAGGGGGTTTGGGTCACACCCAGCAGTGCTCAGGCATTACTCCTGGCTCCACGCTCAGAAATTGCTCCTGGCAGGCAATGGGGGACCATATGGAATGCCAGGATTCAAACCAATGACCTTCTGCATGAAAGGCAAATGCCTTACCTCTATGCTATCTCTCCAGCCCCCTCATTTCTTAATATTGTGTTGATTAAAACACCAATTCAGGAGAATAGACTAAGACCATAGTGAGAGTTTCTACAAGCACAAAACTCCTTCAGAGACTCAGTACACTGAGAACAACAGTTCATTGTGTAACAAGGAATCTGGCATACAACATTGATTTCTGTTTGTGATATTATTTTGGCTGTCTTGTACTTATAGCCACTGTTTCAAAAATTTGTAACCTAAAACTTAAAATGTAATAATTACTATACATAAGGCTGGAATTTTAAGATCTTTCCATATTGGGTTAAGAATATTTGAAAACATGGAGGATGGAGTGGTGGTGCAAGTGGTAAGGTATCTGCCTTGCCTGTGCTAGCCTAGAATGAACTGTGATTTGATCCACTGGCATCTCATATGGTCCTCCAAGCCAGAAGCAATTTCTGAGCACATAATCGGGAGTAACCCCTGAGCGTCACTGGGTGTGGCCCAAAAAATAAGCAAAAAATGAAAAAGAGTATTTCAAAACTATTTCATAGTAAGTTAAAGAAAATGTAATATTAAATTTACAAATTTTAATTAAATTAAGTCCATAGAATAAATTAAATTAGGCATTCGTGATCATTAAACAAATAATATTTTAATTTTATTATCCAGCAAATCTATATGTATCTATCATAATATTAAATTAACAAAAATGAAGACCTACAGACAGAAGAAACTTTGATTTTCTCATTTACTTTATTTGTTGTTTTTCATCAAATAACTTAAATATTATTAATGCCAGAATAGAGTCATTAGACACCTAAAATAGTAATACCAATTTGAATGTATTGGTTAGAGTTAAAGGATTTACAAATATTTTTGTATTTTATATAACTTTTATATGTGTATTTTTTGTATTGTTCAACATTTGAAGTTTAGTTCCAAGACTTTTTTTAGAGGAAAGTTTAGTCATAAGCTAAGTTAATTTTTAGTAATAAAATGAAGGGACCCTGTAAACTTCTTTTTATTTTTTCACATAAAGGGGATAAAACCAAAGATAAATTTAAGAAAAATTTGCTAATTAATAGGTAATTGTTCTCTAGCAGCACATGTTATTTAATTTACAAATAATGAATTATCTTCTTTAATTAATTATCCACCCCCTTTATCAGGATAATATGAGTTGGAGGTCCCAAACAGTATTAATACATACTTGTTATTAATATGTTTATGGGCTTTAATAAAAAGACTAAGAATAACTATCTCATAGTGGATTGTGACTAATTATAGCCTCATATTATAGTAGAAATTGCCAATAACCTAGGATTCTAGAATATTAAAGAAAGTAATTCTAATTTTGAGTTCCACCAAACAAGATTCACTCAGGATAATTTCCTTCTTTACACTATTTCAAAGCTAACACAAATTTTCTTATCCCATCGCAATTTCACACTCAAAATTTATGTTCAAGATGCATATTATAGAGAAAATAAATAGGCACATTAATAAATCAGAACATACATATTTAAGGCAAGGTTCTAATTTAAAGTAATGGGAGAGTGGAATGACAATGTTTGTAAATTAAAATCACACAAATACATTTAAAGGAGGCTGAAATTGGGAGCTAAGAGTTTGGAAATATAGATTATCATAACACAGTTAGCAAATAACAAAAATATTTAATAAAAATACATATTTGCAATGGGAAATATGTTTGTGTAGGTATTGAATTAGGCAAGTCTTAGGACTTGAATATTCAAGATATAAATATTCCATTAGTATTATGGAATTTGTAA
This sequence comes from Suncus etruscus, assembly GCF_024139225.1. Classification (NCBI taxonomy): domain Eukaryota; kingdom Metazoa; phylum Chordata; class Mammalia; order Eulipotyphla; family Soricidae; genus Suncus; species Suncus etruscus. The sequence goes on along the minus strand of NC_064859.1, from coordinate 48,410,946 downwards.
GGAGGTCTTGAGGTAGAAATTACCAGAAACAATCCATCATAGCTGGTGGAAATGACATCTAGTCCAGTCTTTCTCGAAACTAATATGGATATTCTTCAAAAAACTGGAAATTGAGCTTTCATATTATCCAGCACTAAATCTAGGGATATATCCTAGGGACACAAAAACACAATACTAATACCCTCTGCAGTCACATGTTCATGGCAAAACTAGTTACAACAGCTAGAATATTGGAGCAACAAATAAGTACCTAAAGAAAAGTGTTATATCTACACAATGGAATACTATGCAGCCTTTAGGAAAAATGAAGTCATAAAGTTTGCATATACAGGGCTGGACTTGGAGATTATAATGGTGAGTGAAATGAGTCAGAGGGAGATGGATAAATATAAAATAATCTCACTCATTTGTGGGATATAAAAAAATAAAAGACACAGTGGTAATAATTTTTAGAGAAAATAGATATGAAAGTCAGGAGGACCAGTCCATGGTAGGAAACTACCAAGAGTGGTAAGTACAGTTAGAGTGAAGAAGGTCTACTAATAATGATAGTTGGAACTCATTACTCTAGACAAGAACTGGGTGCTGAAAGGGAATAAAGTGACATGTATGGCAAACCCTTTATCAAGAATGATGCAAACCACAGTGTCAAAAAGGGAGAGAAGGAAGAGAAGAGGGGAGAGAGAGGGAGAGGAAGAGAGAGAGAGGGAGAGAGAGAAAGAGAGAGAGAGAGATAGAGAGAGAGAGTTAGAGAGAGTTAGAGAGAGAGAGAGAGAGAGAGAAAGAGAGAGAAAGAGAGAGAGAGGAGATAGGCAGCAGGCAGAGCTGGAGGATGGGAAGGAAACAGATGGCAGGAAAGTGCCTCTGGTGACTGTGTTATACATTTTATTACTAAAACCTAACTATGAACAATTTGTAACCATGGTGTTTAAATAAAGCAATAAAAATAAAATATAAAACAAGTATTTGTTGATGGAAAAGAAAGAGTTATAAGAGCTAGATCATGAGTTGAAACTCAAATTATAAGACCAAAGTAATAAATAACAATTCAAACTTGGTTCCTTCCAAGTCAGAGCCATCCTAGAGTTAAAAGCTTAGATTTCACTTCCTTAGAAATAAGGTTTAAAGGGGGCCAGAGCAATAGCACAGTGTTAGGGCATTTGCCTTGCAAGTGGCTGACTGGTGCTAACCTGGGTTCTCTCCTCTGTATCCCATATCGTCCCCCACGCCTGCCAGTAGAGATTTTTGATCATAGAACCAGGAGTAATCCATGAGCACTGTCGAGTGTGAACCCCTCCCCCAAAAGAAAACAAACAAACAAACAAACAAAAGAAATAAGTTTTTAAAATGTTATTAAAGAACCATGATTTAAAAAATTATTCATGGCAAAGTTTTAGAAATATAATATCTTAGCACCAATTCCCACCATCCTCTACTCAAATTTATTCCTGCCTTCCACCTGACCTCAGAGTACCTTGGCAGACACAATTGAAAATTTGATACTGTAATTTGGATCTCATGTTTCCAATGCTCTTGACTTTATGGTCTGGCTATCTAGTTAGACCTTCCCTCTGCATTGCTCATGTACTGTAGGTCCTAAACTGTCCACCCACCACTCCAGTACTTTCTTCCTTTTTATCTTACTCCAGTATCCTCGATTTTGGGGAATTTTTTATGGCAATTTTAGGAAATATTTATGGGAAGATTTTCACAACTCAGAACTTGCCTCAAATTTGGTAGAAGTTAAAATAACTGTCGTTAGGTAAGAAGAGAAAGTAATAAGATAATGTGTAAACATTCAAGATATATTAAAAAGGGGCCGGAGAGATAGCATGGAGATAGGGTGTTTGCCTTACATCCAGAAGGATGGTGGTTCCAATCCCGGCATCTCATATGGTCCCCATGCCTGTCAGGGACGATTTCTGAGCCCAGATCCAGGAGTAACCCCTAAGTGCTGCTGGGGTGACCCAAAAACCAAAAAAAAAAAAAAAAAAAAAAAAAAGGATATACTAAAAAAATAGTGTATCTTGGTATTTTCATGTTTTCTGTGTTAGCAAGCAGGACTGAATAAAAATTAGTCTAATCATATGCTAATGAAATAGGGAATTTGTTTCAAAAGTTTATAGATCTCAATCTCTATCTCTAATTATCAAAAAATAAATTAGCATTTTATATGACATAAATTATTTTATTGATATATGTTCACATATAATATTTTGATTTCAAATTGAGGAAAATCTTTGTACAGAAATACAAACAAATCATTCAGTCTGCAACATTATATTGCCCATTATAATATATATGCTCATACTCATAGAAACATATAAATCTTGAAGTTTAGAGTTTTTGAGGCAAAATAGATAGTTTTACTTGTTTCACTTCTCACTTTTTAATTTTCAAGTTCATGTATATTTAAAATTACATGGTGGTTTGTGAAATTATGAAATTCTCCAAAGGAAATGTTATATTGATGCTAATGACCAAATAAATTCATGCCAGATATAATTTATCAGGCACACATTATATTGATTTATATATATATATAAATCGTATAATACTGTATAGACAAGTCTGTGACTTAAAATTTATACATTGTATGGTTAATTAAATAAGCTCAAATCATCTACATCATTTCTGTGAAGTATAAGTTAACAAGAAAATAAACCAATTTTGAAAATATAGAATATTCCATGATTCTGTGCTTCTTATCTAGATAAGAGCATTGAAATAAAAAATCAGTCATAAGAGAGAATTACTGTCTGCATAAAGGACGTAAATTTCTGTTTGCCATATTGCTTCCCAAGATCATTTCCTATACATATATCTATGTAGATGAATCCACATAGATCTATAATGTGACTGAAAATACCTAGACATGTTTTGGGTAATTTTTTCTGAAACTTTCCTGGAGGAATAGTGTGTTTTGTGATGTTAGAAAAAGGAATTAGTTGGCAGATACCTAAATTTCTTCTGTCTCTGGTGAAATGCACAAAACTTCTGTGGTAAATGCAAAAGAAGCTGCTGGCAACAACGAATAGGAATTCGGGGGGGGGGGGGCACGAAAGTGATAGTTACCACTAAGGCAATTAATTACTATGCATTCAGCTAATCTAGTTTCTATTTCATACAACCTATATTGTCTCTTGAGCACTGCAAAAAAGCTTAGAGTCAGGCATAAACCATGAAAACTACCAATTGTAACCCCAAATTAAAAAAATCAAACAAACAAACTAGAAAATCAGCTTCTACTTTGAGAAAAATAGATGTTCAGAGACAGGTTTACTCATATCTAGATTTACTCATATCTGAAATAACAAATATATTGGGAAAGAAAGCTCTATTATCTGCCATCTCTCTATTATCTATCTCTCTGTGTTCTTCAAATGTCAACTCTGATTGTTCTGTACAGATAGAATAACATACTGGTAAACTTGCAATTCCATTGTCATTTTACTAAATCAGTTGACAGAATTTCAAATTGATAGAGTGAACTGTTTGAGATAAAATGATTAGATAGTAGTAATAATACTTAACAAGCCTCATTTATTTAGTTCACTATTTTATTAGAATTGTGTATAGCCCCCATCCTAATTTTTTTATATCTAAGTAATAATGACAAAGGGCATATAGAATCTCACATCTTTGTGAGGTAATTAGGTTCAGATGACATTATGGGGTTTGTTTTCTCACAATAAGATTGATGCTGTTATAAAGGTTATAAAGTAGCTTACCTTTACCTCTCTACAAGTAATAAAAATATCCCCAGTCTGCAAATTATATGATTTTATGCAAGATCCAAGTTGGGCCTATACTTTGGTGAGCTTTCATGTTGCTGTTTTTTTGCGTCACATACAGAAGTGTTCAGGGATTACTTCTGTGCTCAGTGATCACTCCTGCCTAGGTTCAAGGGGCAATAGGTCTTTTCAGGGTTTTTGTATGCAAGAAAGTACCTTACCTTGGCCCAAATTTGGTTTATGTTTTTTTAAATAACATCTAGATTTAAGCACCCTGATTATAAACATGTTTGTAATTGGGTTTCATTTATAAAAAACAGAACACTCCTTTCACCAGTGCAACCTTCCGACCACTTAGTCCCCCAACTTTCTCCTCCTGATCTTGGGGTTCCATCCTCCAGAGTTCTAAGAAAATACATTTTTGTTTTTTAAACTATAAAATTTTATTTATTAATTTGTTACAAAAATGAAAAATACTTAAGAAAAATACATTTATTTTTCTCATTCCTATCTTTTCTTTTCTTTTTTCATACCAAGTAACCCCTTATAATATTATTTAGTTGGGAACTGTAGTTGCAAGATTCTAAAAAGACTTCAAAATATTTCCCCAAGTTTGGAAGAATCTTGCTGTAAGTTGGACATTGGAGTTCTTTAGAGGATACTCTAAGTTTTTGGAAGTATATTTCTCCTACTTCCTTGATAGAAATCACAAAGCAATTAATTTCTAAAAATTATTGTTCCAAAATTGCCTTTATTCTTGAATTTCATTTTATTTTTATTTTTGTGTAAAAGACCAGATGGTACCATGAGCTTTGTAAAAAAAAATGTATCTAAATTAAAGACCCTTGTGGAAATGATTTCTTTTCTCTATTGAACCACTTGATAGCTGACTCATTTGTTATGGCTTTAAAAAAAAAACCTTACAATTGGTAAATTTATAGGTATATCTAAGTAGTTCAAAATAAGGGAATGATGGGTAAAGATGTATAATTTTTAATTCCTGAAAATGAGTAGTTTAGAGAAAACAGTAAATATGATAACCAAGAAAAATAGTATATGAATTGACAATGCACTATTTCCTTGAGTTATAAAAATTGGAAGATTCAACAAAAAAGAACGGACCGTAGTATTTTAATTTTAGTTTTTCTGCTGGGCTTCTTTGCTTTCTATTGAGACATCTTTCAGGGAATAAGTAAAAATCATTCTATTCAATGTCTAAAATAATCCCCAAAACAACTGTAGTATGAATGGAGGTTAGAAATGCCTTCCTCACACCTACATTCTTTGCAGTGCTATTTACAATAGCCAGAATCTGGAAACAACCAATATGACCTTCAACAGATCAATGGCTAAAGAAACTGTGGTACATATACAAATTGGAATATTATGCAGCTGTCAGGAGAGATGAAATCATGAAATTTTCCTATACATGGATGGACATGGAAACTATTATGCCAAGTGAAATAAGTCAGAAGGACATAGATAGTCTTACTATCTTATTTTACGAAAAATAAAAAACTTTATTGTAATAATGTCCAGAAACAATAGAGATGAGGACTGAAAGGACCTCCTCAAGATATCTAGCTCCCCACAAAGAGTGGTGAGTGCAGTTAGAGAAATAATTACATAACAACTATCATGTTAATAAGTGAGAGAAGTAAAAATGACCCTTAAATATAGGCATGGGGTGGAGAAAGAGGAAGATGGGGGGCATTTGTGGTGGGAATCTTACACTGTTGAGGTGTTGTTATTATTATGATGGAAACTTAATTACAATCATGTGTGTAATCATAATGCTTAAATAAAGATATTATCAAACAAAAATTGAAATATTAGTTTTAAATAATAAGCTTCTTTTCGAGAGGGAAGGTTCCTGACACCACAAAACAAAATAAACAAACAAACAAAAAACCTTGGATATGGCAATGAGAAGGTATGGAGCCAGTGGTTATTCCCATGACAATATGCTTCAAGAGTGGAGAAACCCTGAATCTTTAGGCCACGGGAATTTCCTTCCTTTTCCAATACTTACTGTGCCTATACAACAACAACAAAAAAAAGGGTGATGTAACACCAAACCCTGCCACTGCAGCACTTTTTCTGGTTTTGTTTTGTTTTGTTTTATTTTTTGTTTGTTTGTTTGTTTGTTTTTTATATATTATTTTACTTCACTTTTTTCTTCCACTTTTTTTTTCTTTTTCACTTTTGTGGATATTATTCGGTGATTTTTTTTTCTTTTTTAGTAGCTGATACCAAAATTTTTCTTCTCTTTTTCTTAACCTTTTTATCTCCAACAGAATTGCATAACTTGAATCATTCAGCCTCATAAATTGAGGGGAGAAAAAAATGATACCAGAATCAGTCATATGAACATGTAGTGTAAATAAAAAATGACCAGACTGGAACACCAAACAGAATAGATACCCAACCTGTAACAAGCTGTAAGGTGGAGACCAGTTGCACTAAGATTCTGGGGGGTAAAGGAAGAATATGTAGGAGACATGCTGGGAACAGGAGTGGACCAAGGACAACATTGGAGGTGGGAATGCCCTTCATTCTTTGTCACTATATACCATAAATAATTCTTTGTAATGAACTTCAGTCACAATACAAAAAATAAGCTGGTTTTGCTCTTTCTTTTTCATTGTAATGTCTTCCTTTTTTCTTTATACTGATAATCCTTACAAACTTAATTTATTTCTTAATCTCTAGACTAATATCACATAGATAATATTTATTCTGAACTCCCAACATCTGTATATATGAAACAATTTATACATTAATTAATATAATTTAAAATGTATTATTGTTAAATCTTATATTTAAATTAAATTGTATTCAATCTCTAGTTGATTTAATTTTAGTAATTTTAAGCTTACCTTTTACTCCAGTGCAGTTCAGATTCATGCTTTATATTCAATTTATTACATAGCAATTAGCAATTTAATGCATTTAAAATATTTTAGATACAGTTGAGGAAATTGATGTTTCTTTCAACTCAATCTTTAATAAAAACAGACTAAATAAAAGTAGTTGAGCCTGGGGAAGCAGACTGCCAGAGGTACTTGTCTTACACATGTGAGGTCCTAGTTATGATACCTGGCACAGAAAAAATATTAGTGTATAAGACAGAACACTTGTAAAATGGCAGGGCTGAGTTATTGAAATTGAGCTTTGTTTGGGTCACATCCAGAAGTACTTGGTGGCTTCTCACTGCTTTGTGATCAGTAGTTGTTTTTAAGAATCAAAAAAGTGGTCCGGAGAGGTGGCACTAGAGGTAAGGTGTCTGCCTTGCCAGTGCTAGCCAAGGAAGGACTGCAGTTTGATCCCCCAGCATCCCACAATGGTCTCCCCAAGCCAGGGGCAATTTCTGAGCACTTATCCAGGAGTATTTCCTGAGCACCAAAGAGGTATGGCCCGAAAAAAAAAATCAAAAAAGTGAGTCACATATGAGGCAAACACATTAATTTCAAACTGTCACTCTATCCTGAAAAAAATTTGAAAAGGTTTATCTCTTGAACAGTAGTTTTACATAGTTTAACCTATATAGAAAACTGTGAAGACCTCTAAAATTATTATGGCTAGAACTTTGATATAATTCACAAATTATCCTCTAGATATCTACAATGAGAATATTGAATGCTCAGACTACAAAGATAGATGTGTACCTATTTTTGTCATTTTATTCAAAATAGCCAACTTCAAGAAAGAATTGAAGTACCTGTGAGGGGTGGAGCAGTAGAGCATGAAGCTGATGTGGGTTTGAATGCTGATACTCACATATAATTCCTTGAGACCTGCAAAGAATAATCACAGAGTGAAAAGCCAAGAGTAAATCCTGAACAGTGCTGAGTATAACCCAAAAACAACATCAAAACAATTCCAATACTCAATAATAGATGATTAATTAAATTGTAGAATATATATAAAATGATATCCTACTCAACTATGAGAAAAGATAAAATCTTGTAGTTTACTACAACCTTAAAGGAATTAGATGAGACTGGGCTCAATAAAGTAACTTATAAAAGACAAATATAATATTACACCATTTATCCTCTGTGGAACATAATGTAAGAAAGACAGACAATCCCCAATAAGAACTCATCTTAAAATATTGTTAACAGAACTGTGAACTAAGGCCTCAAAAGTGGAGGAAGAACAGTACTTGGGGCAGTAGGGTAATGTGAATTGACATAATTGTAGTAGAGATAGCAATATAGCATTGCAAAAATAAATTGGGGGGGAGCACACATGGTGACTTTCATGGCTTACTCCTGGCTATGCACTCAGAAATCGCTCCTGGCTTGGGGACCAAATGGGGAATCAAACCGCTGTCTGTCTTAGGTTAGCTCATGCAGGGTAAAGCACTTGCACCACCACTCCGGCCCAGCATTGCAAATTTTAAATGATATTGAAGTTATTGTAAAATAATTAACTGATTATTATTAAGAAAAACAGTAATAACAATCAGCATAAATGTAGCATCCATTTATTAATAGGCAGCAATAGATTATAAACTCATTCATTTATATCTCCTTTATGATACAAAAAACAAATCTAATAAAAATAATTCAGGTTTTTAATTTTTAGCTCATAATTTAGCTCATAAACTGTTTTCTTAATTTGCAACTGGGATTATAAAGGAATGTAGTACTCATCAAAATTTTAACTATAAGAACATAAATAACTTGCCAAATTTTAAATATAAATGAAAATAAAGATTTGAGCACATTTCTGAAAGTGGAACATGCAGAAAGTTATTGTTCAAATAATATAGTTTGAGGGCTGAAGCAATATAGTAGAGCAGGTAGGGAATTTTCCTTGCACATGTTCTACTAGGATTCTATCTGTGGCATCCCAGATGGTTCTGATACCACCAGGAGTAATTCTTGAATACATAGACAGAAGTAATTCTTGAAAATCATTGAGCATGACCTCCATCCCGCCTAAAAATGTAGAAAATAGAAATAATTTTGTTATTTGTGCTGAATTAATCATTTTTAAAAAGAGACACATAATCTGAGAAGCAAGCAGATACTTAAAAATCTGTTTTATTTTTTTCATTAATGGATAAGAGATATTTAAAGATTCAATGAGTGAAATACAACTCATATCCTAGAAATGTGTATCACTTTTATGATAAATTGTAAAATATAATTTTTTCATTTTTTGTCTAATATTGTTTTCAAAGGGACACTATATATGTGTTACTTAAATTTAATTAGATATTTTCAATTAAAACTTTTGAAACAGGGAGCTGGTGAAATGGCACTAGAGGTAAGGTGTCTGCCTTGCAAGTGCTAGTCAAGGAAGGACTGCGGTTCAATCCCCCGGCATCCCACATGGTCCCCCCAAGTCAGGGGCAATTTCTGAGTGCTTAGCCAGGAGTAACCCCTGAGCATCAAATGAGTGTGGCCAAAAAACCAAAAAAAGGCTGTGCCTGTCTATTTTTCCTGAATACATAACGCTCTCCTCAGAGGCCTAGGGAGCACACCCCCAAAAAATGCATTCTGAAGCTGCCCAGCAAGTGATTGAGTAAAGTCTGGCTGTGGGGATCGCCAGACAGAGAGCTGAGCCCTCTGGCCTGCAGAAGCTCCACCCTGCTGTGCCTTTGATGACTCTGAGGACTCCAAGGAAAATCATTGCTGTGCCTATCTGTATTTCCTGAATACTTGAAGCTCTCCTCAGAGGCCTAGGGAGTGCACCCCCATAAAAAACTGCATTCTGAAGCTGCCCAGCAAGTGAGTGAGTAAAGTCTAGCTGTGGGGGTCGCCAGGCAGAGAGCTGAGCCCTCTGGCCTGCAGAGGCTCTGCCCTACTGTACCTTTGATGACTCTGAGTACACCAAGGGAAATCTTTGCTGTGCCTGTTTGTCTTTCCTGAATAACTGAAGTTCTCCTCAGAGGCCTCTGGAGCACACCCCCAAAAAACTGCATTCTGAAGCTACCCAGTGAGTGAGTGAGTGAGTGAGTGAGTGAGTGAGTAAAGTCTGGCTGTGTGGGTCACCAGGCAGAGAGCTGAGCCATCTGGCCTGCGGAGGCTCCGCCCTGCTGTGCCTTTGATGACTCTAAGGACTCCAAGGGAAATAGTTGCTGTGCCTGTATGTTTCCTGAATATTTGAAGCTCTCCTCAGAGGCCTAGGGAGCGCACCCCAAAAAACTGTCACCTAGAGGCTGCAGAAGAGAGCGGCCGCTTTGCTTCGATTTGTGGCCACACACTCTTTCTAACTAATGAATCCCACCACAATACGAGAAAAAAATCACACTACAAGTGTGACAATGGGGAAACCTTGCAGGCAAACACCATGCAAAGAGAAAGAAGACAAAAGCTCAGATGACCTAAAAAATTCATCTGATTAACTTCTCAGATAAATAATTTAGAATAGAAATATAGAAGATGTTTTTAGAACTCAAAGAAAGCATAGATAGATCTGAACAGAACACATAGACATGAATCAGAAAACTGCAAACTGAATAACAGATCAGGAAAACATGGTAGCTCAACTGAAAAACTCAGTGGATGGCCTCTCCTGCAGGGTAAAAGCAGCTGAGGTCAGAATTGGCAGGCTGAAAGATAAGATGCAGAAAAACTCAACACAACAGGAGAAATTGGAAAAGAACGTTAAGACAAACGATCAGGCAATGGAAAAAGTACTCAAGGAATGTGAACAGATGAAAATAGAAGTCATTGATAAACTCAACAGAAACAACCTAAAAATCATTGGCGTCCCAGAGGCCCAAGAAGATCTCCAGGAAGAATCAACTGTCAAAGACATCATCAAAGAGATACTCCCAGAGTTAAAGTCCTCATGCAATCAAATCCTGCATTCCCGAAGAGTACCAGCTAAAAGAGACCCAAAGAAAAACACCAAAGACAAATCCTCATTACAATGACAAATCCCACAGATAGAGATAGAATACTGAAAGCAGAAAGATCAAAAAAGAAAATTACATTCAAAGGAGCATCCATAAAACTTACAGGAGTCATGTCACAAGAAACTCTCAAGACCAGAAGACAGTGGTGGGATATTGTGACAAGACTGATGAAATGGATGCCTCACTGAGAATACTGCACCCAGCCAGACTCATATTCAGGTTTGAAGGAAGGATAGATAGCTTCGTGGATAAACAACAGCCCAGAAACTTCACAGATGAAAAAACCATCCTCAAAGGAAAAACTGACAGATCTACTTTAAAAAATGAGAGACCAACAAACACAGCAACCATATCTACAAAGATGACATTAAATTCTATGACAATCATCTCCCCCAATGTCAATGGACTAAATTCACCCATTAAAAGACACAGAGTGGCAAATGGGTCAAAAAGATAAATCCAACCTTCTACTGCCTACAAGAAACACACCTGAATAGTCAGAACAAACATAGACTCAAAATCAAAGGCTGGAGAAAAATCATCCAAGCAAACATCACCCTTAAAAAATCTGGGGTGGCCATATTAATATCTGATAACACCAACGTTATACTCAGAAAAGTTGTAAGGGACAAAGACAGACACTATGTACTAATCAAGGGATATGTGCAACAGGAAGAAATCAGACTATTAAGCATATATCCACCCAATGAGAGACCAGCAAATTATCTAATACAATTACTGACAAATCTGAAAGACATCAATAATAACGCAATAATTGTGGGAGACCTCAACACCTCCCTGTCACCACTTGATAGGTCAACAGACTGAAACCCAACAAAAACATGCTAGCCCTGAAAAGCGTAATAAAGAAAGAGGACTTGTAAATATATATAGGACAATCCACCACAAAAAACCTGGATAAACATTTTTCTCCAATGTACATGGGTCATTCTCCAGGATAGACTACATGCTGACACATAAAATATACCTTCATAAAATAAAGAGGATAGAAATCTTGCAGGCTACCTTTGCTGACCACAAGGCTCTGAAATTAGATGTGAACTACAAAGCCACACAGAAGAAAAACTTTAACAATTGGAAATTAAACAGCCTGTTACTGAACAACCAGTGGGTCTGAGAGGAAATCAAAGAGGAATTCAAAACATTCCTGGAAACAAATGATAAAGAAGACACATACTGAAAGAATTTATGGGACACAGCAAAAGCGGTCCTGAAATGAAAATTCATAGCTTTACAAGCACACATCAGGAAGGAAGAAGGAGCATACCTGAATAGCTTAATGACACAGCTCATAAAATTAGAAAATGACCACCACCAACAACAAAAACAAAAATAGGGAGACAGAAGGAAATTACAAAGCTGAAAGCAGAAATCAATGAATTGGAAAACCAAAAAGCAATCTGAAAGACCAACGAAAGCAGAAGTTGGTTCTTTGAAAATGTTGGGGACTGTGACTTGTTTGAGGCCATTTTGCTATACTTTCTGCCTTAGTTCAGCCTTTCACCTAAAGGCTACGTGCAGTCTTGCTGTAAGTTCTTGGGCCAAAGAGAAAGGAATGTGCAGCTGCAAGAGATAATTAATTTTAGCCCGGAGGAGAGCAACACTACCCGGTACCATTATCAGAGACAGGGCCTCACTCCTTAAGACTACATTCCGGAGTCAACGAGGCTGTTATCAATAAGTGTATGTTACATTGTCTGTTCAAGATCATTGAGGCAAGCACATCTTCCACCACCTCCTGATAGTTAAGCAGTTAGGAATGCAGCTAGAAGGTCACAAGATGTTTCCATGGATACTGCAAGAAGTATTGCCCACTTGCCTTATTTGGAATAATGAAGTAATTTTCATGCCAAAAGAATGATTGACATTGCCTTTTGCCTGCCTCCTTCACCTTCCCTATATAAAGAGGTGCTGGACCTCAATAAACGCCTTTGAACAGAGTTTATGTCTTGGGCCATTTATTATTAACCTCTCCCAGATTTCTTACAGGTGTGGTGTGATCTGAGCCTTGCAAAATAAAGGTGCGGCCGTCCGTGAGCCTCTCGACTGATCCCCGCTGGCCGGGCCCCTCCGGGAGGCTTGCAGGACCCCGCATTTTGGCGCCCAACGTGGGGCTCGAAGACCACCGCCACACCCCGAACGACTACAGGTCGGCGAGTCCGGAGCTGTTTCGTAAATCGCAGGAATACCTCATCAGGGTAAGCGTTGAAACGAGTTAGCCTTAATCAAAAATTTAAACTGCAGTTTTTCCAGTCGTTCTGACCGCCGCCCCTGATTGGCTTTTGGGGCTTCACCCATAGGATCCGCTACCATGGGTGCCGCATTGAGTACTGAGCTTAAATTCATTCGAGATATACAGTCTGAATTGAAACGCAGACATATAGAGGTTACCAAAAAAGATATTTGTAATTTTTTAATGTTTGTTCATGATGTTTGCCAGAAATCTAGTGTTCCCGGGCTCCCTCTCGCTCTGACTCTGTCTCTCAGTTTCCTTCCTCTTCTGACCCTTCATCTTTACTTCTGCCACTGCACCCTCTGTGCAAAATCCTAAACAGCCCTTCACTTCCCTAGCTTCAGCTCCGTCCCTGTTCCACCAAAACCTTTACTCCCCTCACCACCCTCCCCTCCTTAGCCAGCAATTGCAACAATACAAAGCCTTTAATTAGAAAAGCCTCAAAGAGCCATTTCAAGCCATAACCTCCTATGGCCCCCAAGTCCCTTACACGCTCTCCTGCTTAGAATCTAAAAGCTGAACTCTTTGTCTCTTGAGAAGTTAACTTTTTTTTTTCATTGCAAAGCCCTTGCAGATAAGCAGGAATCCTGATCTCTAAGCTCTTATAGCTGGCCTCGCCTCTTTTCATACCTTAAAGGTACAGCACACACTTTCCAGGTCCCAGCTTGCCAACATGGCTCTTGCTGCCCTCTGTGCCTGGAAGTCGCTCCCCAGAGCCGGCATTCCAGCAGCTCCCCCACACCGGCAACAAACTGTTGCTGCTTTCTCCCTCCCCCCCCCCCTTTCTGACTTGAGTTCCCAACTCACCACAATTACATCCATGGTCTCTCACCTCTCTAACAAACTTGATAATGCTCTTGGCTCAAAAACCAGCGCTACCTTTCCTGTCTTTCTCCCTAATGGAGAAAGTCTTCCCCCGCCTGCTCAGCAGCCTCCGCAGCTACCTTCTCAAACGCCTCCCACTGATCCCCCGCACCCCAGGGGAAAAATTCTAAATGCCCAAAACGCTCAGTCCCTAACCATGGCAGATTCCCTCCTCTCACCGCTCCCCCTCTTAAAGCTATAGATATGAAACTACTTGGCCAAATTAAAAATCTTAAACAAATCTTAAGCCTTCAAAAACAGGCTGCTTCTCTTAATTCACAAGTTTCTGCCCTTCAGGCTTTCCCCCGCCCTCCTAAATCTATAGTTGTCTGTCCTCTGCCCACTGAATTCCACGGCCAAGCCCCCCCTCTTGAGAATTCAAAGAAACAAACTAATAAAAGTCAGGCTGAGTGCCATAAAACAGAAACTGCTGCAGTGCCTACAAAAAATTCTAAGGGCACAGTGAGCAGGATAATTACAAAGTATCAGCTGCTAAGCCATAAAACCTTGCGATATCTACACTTTGCTGTTAAAACTTCTAAGCCTAATGTACCTTTTACTCAGTACATTTTGCTCAAACCAGTCCTCAGCCTCCTTCAGCCTCTTTCCTGCCAGCCTTGGGAAACAGCCAGCTCAGGCCCTGCCACTCCCACTTTAAGCCTTCCAATTCACCCTGAAATACCCAATCTTTGTTATTCAAAAGAAATCTGAAAAGTGGCATCTCTTGCATATTCTCAAATCAATTAATAAAACCATGATCCCCATGGTGCTTTTGCAACCCAGACTCCCCTCTTCGGTTGCCATTCCCTCTAATTCCAATAAATTAGTAATTAATCTTAAAAGATTGCTTTTTTTTTCTCTATATCATTACACCCTGCTGACTGTAAAGAATTTGCCTCTAGCCTTCCTGCTGTTAACTGTGCTAGCCCCTCCCCGAGTTATCAGTGAAAGACTCTGCTTCACCTTGTTAGCCCTACACTTTGTCAGATATGTGTTATTAGGTTTAGTGCATTAAGTAGTGTAAAGTAATTATTAAAACATTAAAAAGCAACAGGAAAATAACAGCAATAAACTTTTTTTTTCATGCCTCTCAGAAAATTTTACACCAAGGTCATAATTCTGTCACTTTACAGATAACAAAATATTGGTAAAAGAAAAACTTCTTTGTGTTTTAAAATCCAAACGAACACAAAAGTGTTAAATTTAAGTCTTATATTTCTATTAAAAGTTTTATTTTAATTTTTAAAGTATTTACAAAATTATGTGAAAAATAATGTGGTTAGCCTTTTTAAACAATATAGTTAATTTAATGCACAGTAAACACCTAGGTGTGCTTTATAGTACCCTTAGTTTTAACTTTGTGCTACAGCAATGGTTGTTCTTTATTTCTGCATTGAAAGAACTATTATTTTAAGTGCATTCAAAATATCAGCACATTATACAAATCTGTATATTTGTGTCGCAGTGAAAAAATAATATAAATGAAAAATATATTATATATAATTTTATAAGTAATATATAAAAGTAACTAAACTTTATAAGCAAATTAACTAGTATTAAATATAATTTTAGTCTTAAGTTCTAGGTGTGTAAATGTATCAAATGTCCTTAACTATAT
This sequence comes from Suncus etruscus, assembly GCF_024139225.1. Classification (NCBI taxonomy): domain Eukaryota; kingdom Metazoa; phylum Chordata; class Mammalia; order Eulipotyphla; family Soricidae; genus Suncus; species Suncus etruscus. Next base: position 48,395,599 of record NC_064859.1, on the reverse strand, counting down.
TTTATAATAATCTTAGCATTTAGTTAATTTGGTATATAATATTTTTTACAAATTATTCACTTAAAGTCTTCATAGTAAAAACAGTTGTTTGTTTTTTAAAATCAGTTTTTTATACCTTTAATAATCATAGTTCATGCTATTGTGTTTAATCATAAAAATTTTAACACTTTATTGCAGCTGTCTTACTGTTCTACTGCAAAACCAATTTAAAGAAAACCTATTCATTTACAGCAAATCATTTCATACTTCCAAGTAGAGACTCCTTCTACAGTGCTCATTAACCATTTTACTTAATGTTTTAAACTTCAAATTAAAATTGTTTTAAAAATGTTTTGTGTTAAATCTAAACCTTAAAATTTATTTTCAGCAAAGTTCCACTCCATCTACATTAAGTACTTCTCAAAACTAAAAAAGTTTTTCTACAAAAATTTTTTTTTCTTCTCACAAACATGCTGGCTAAATATTTAAAAGCGCTTGTCAATTTTTTATAAATAAGTCTTAAATCAATCCTTTTGTCTGTTTATGTGTCTGTTGTGATGAATGAAAGTGGCCACAAGTGTAAAATGTTGTGTTTAGTGTTGTTTTGTTTTGTCTGTTTATTTGTTATCTCTACATTTTATAATAATACAATTTTTAAAGCCTTATCCATTTTTCAAATTTCAATTAATTTTTTCAACCTGGTTCAGTCTGGTCAGTTCACAGACTGGCATCTTACAACTAAAAATCATGTGTTAAAAATTATGTATTAAGCTAGCTTTGTCCTTCTAAGAACATGGCGGAGGGTGTGGGGGATGGCAAACCCCAGATTTCTCAATGGCCATCGGGGATAACTTTTCCCTGGAGAATTTCTGGACTTTGCAGTCACCTGGCTTTCCTGCTATGTGTAAGTTCAACCTATAAAATATGTATTTATGGCTAAAAAATAGCATCCAGCTTTAACATAATAACTAGAAGTTTAAGAAAAATCCTTTATATTCAGTTTAAAAAAAATTTTTTTAATTAGCAATTGTTAATTATAAATTTTCTTTTATGCCAAAGTCTAACAGAAGTCAAATAACATTCCCGTGGTATTCAAAAATAACTAATGTAATGTAAATTGCTAATGTTTTCTGCCTGTAAACCCAAGCCAGAGGACTAAGTAAATTCTTAATTTTTATATAAAGTAACCATTTTGCCTCCTGCCAAGCTGTTTTCTTATAAACCTCCTGCTAGCCGCCATTCCTGCAAACCTGTTTCTAACTGACTCCACCTTTGACAATGCTGAATTGAGCACTCTGCCTAGCTGCCTTGGATGCCCACCACTGCCACCAACAACCTCCATTGCAAACAAGTCACAGTTGTGGAACTTTGCTTACTCGAACCATATATGTGCCCGCCTGTTCAACAATCAAACATTTGCAATCAAACCATTATTGTTAACAACTCTTCCATCTTCATTGAAGCCCCCAACTCCACTTATTTTGTTTACTCCACTGGATTTTCTCCCCATATTGTTACTGAAATGTTTCTTGCTTATCATGATTGTTATGTTTTAGCTTTGTTAATGCCTAAAATAACCATCAAACCTGTTGGTCCGGTTTCCACCTTGAACCTCATCCTGCAAATGGTCCATGCCTCTGCCCAGGCGCTCTCCAATACCAGCTATGAACACTGTTAAATCTGCAATTCACCGGTTTCGCCGTTTTATGAAAGCATCACAACGTTTAAATCTCCTATCTACACCAATGACTCTAAACTTCTTCTCTGAAAAGTTCAGCCTCAGCGTCATTAACTCACTGTTAGGCAGGTTGTAAGCTACAGACTCTGCCTTCTGGCCCATCCTCCTCCTCTCAAGTTATTTTAAATCTTATAAATGCCTCTGCTCTAGCCCTCACTACTGGTGCTGGCATAAAAATTTACTCCCTTGTTTCCACTCAGTCCAATTTTCGCATTCTCACTCAGGCTGTAAAACGAAACATTAATGAAATCAAACATAGCTTACAATTTCTCACTGATACTGTTAGTTCCCTTGCTGATGTAGTTCTTCAAAATCGTCGTGCTTTATATTTTGCCCTTATAAAGGAAGGGGGAGTCTGTGTGGCCCTTAAAGAACTATGCTGTGTATTTAAAGACAAAACTGGATTAGTTAGGGATAGTGTTCTACGTATTGGTAACGGTATGAAGGAGTTCCAGAAACGTTTTGACCAAGAACAAGGTTGGTAACAGGGTTGGTTTTTCTCTTCTCCTTGGATACATAAATTACTGTCCACTATTTTGGGCCCTCTTATTAGCCTCATGCTGCTCTTTTCTCTTGGCCCATGGATTTTCCGCAAAATCACTGCCTTTATTAAGAACCAGGTAGATGAAAAGGCAAAAACCTCTATTCAGGTCAACTACCAGCGTCTGACCCCGCGTGACTCCTGTGAAAACTTGGCTTTAGTCACCAAGCCGCCTTTCCAGCCACTAAGTTTCCAGGAGATAGAGCGCATAGCTAACAGACGGAGTTCACTCCGTCACTTGTGCTCTCAGCTGTGGAGATACCTACGACGGGATTAGCAAGGTCCCAGTTAGGGCACGGCCCAAAAAGGCTACAATGCATAATTCGGATCTCTGCGCGCACCCACGGCGTCTGTAGCCACCTTTTAAATGCGGCTTTGGCCGTGTCCGACCTGGTCAAACCTTGTAGCCTAAGACACGGTTCTTCCACCCGTTCACGACTTTCCTTCTTTTATTAAAAGAGAAAGGGGGAGATGTTGGGGACTGTGACTTGTTTGAGGCCATTTTGCTATACTTTCTGCCTTAGTTCAGCCTTTCACCTAAAGGCTACGTGCAGTCTTGCTGTAAGTTCTTGGGCCAAAGAGAAAGGAATGTGCAGCTGCAAGAGATAATTAATTTTAGCCCGGAGGAGAGCAACACTACCCGGTACCATTATCAGAGACAGGGCCTCACTCCTTAAGACTACATTCCGGAGTCAACGAGGCTGTTATCAATAAGTGTATGTTACATTGTCTGTTCAAGATCATTGAGGCAAGCACATCTTCCACCACCTCCTGATAGTTAAGCAGTTAGGAATGCAGGCTAGAAGGTCACAAGATGTTTCCATGGATACTGCAAGAAGTATTGCCCACTTGCCTTATTTGGAATAATGAAGTAATTTTCATGCCAAAAGAATGATTGACATTGCCTTTTGCCTGCCTCCTTCACCTTCCCTATATAAAGAGGTGCTGGACCTCAATAAACGCCTTTGAACAGAGTTTATGTCTTGGGCCATTTATTATTAACCTCTCCCAGATTTCTTACAGGTGTGGTGTGATCTGAGCCTTGCAAAATAAAGGTGCGGCCGTCCGTGAGCCTCTCGACTGATCCCCGCTGGCCGGGCCCCTCCGGGAGGCTTGCAGGACCCCGCATGAAAATATAAACAAAATTGATAGATCATTGGCAAAACTCACAAAGAAAGAGAGTAACCTGATAACCCATATTAGAAATGAAAAGGGGGAGATCACGACAGATATTGCAGAGATCCAAAGGGTAATCAGAGACTACTTTGAGAAACTTTATGCTACTAAACATGAGAACCTAAAAGAAATGGATAAATTCTTGGACACATATAACCTTCCACAGTTAAGTAAGGAGGATGTAGCATATCTAAACACTCGCATCACTAATGAAGAAATTGAAATTGTTATCAAACATATGCCCAAAAAGAAAGTCCCAGGCCCAGATGGATTTACTAATAAACTAATTCAAACCTTTCAATAGGAGCTACTACCAATCCTAGCCAGGTTCTTCCATAAAATTGAAAAAACGGGAACACCCCCAAACAGTTTTTATGAAGCAAACATAACCTTGATACCAAAACCAGACAGAGATGCTGCCAAAAAAAAAAGGAAAGAAAGAAAGGAAGAAAGAAAAAACATATGAATTGTTGTGTATGTAAAGATTTTTTTTTCTTTTTTTCTCGTTTTTTTTTTTATTTTTTTTTAGGGAAGCAGATTTTTTAGTAAGGGATTGGCTTGGAGGAGGTGGTTGCAGCAAAATCAGGCACTATTAGGGGGGGGGGGAATTGTGCTGGTTTCTGAGCCTTCACTTTGCATACATCTTATCCCTGGGCTTTCTCTTTTTCTTAGCTGACAGACCTAAAAGAAGCATCGTGTTTCCGACTTCATTTCACCCCAGGGAACCTCAGGCTGTCCATTCCGGGAAGTTCAAGAGCAAAAGGCCCCGAAGGAACAGCGATTCTTTTCAGGAAGAGGATGTGCGCCAGTGCCCGCAGTGGGTGAGCAGCTGCTGATGCTGATGGAGAAGAAGGGGGACATATCTGTGTCCAGCGTAGCGGGTTGGTCCTCCCCGGCCAGCTCCCCGGATGCTTTCTTGAGTGCATGCAATAGCACAGTGAAATTTCTCTGACCACCATAGATGGCTTTCAACTGAAAGTACAACTGGCAGGAGCGAGCTCTGTAGTGAAGACTCCTCTCTTTCTCTCTCTCAGCCCAGCCACTTTCTGAATGCTTTGCTTGGATAACATGAAAAAACCACACAAGGATTTTTGACACGTTGGAGGTCTTTCGGCATCCAATTTCCAGCAATGAATGTTTCTTTTTCCACCAGCTTATAAAGGCTGGGAGACCTGGTGAAGGGGCGCCCTTGCCTCTCAAGAGGGTAGGCCTCACTTGGAAACCTTGGCTAGATCCCATTTCTCCTGTAGGAACTTGAAGGACTAGAGAGCAGAGGCAGGAGGTTAAAAATCTTTATGGGATTATTATGTTACTGACCCTGATCGGTGATTGTGCCCTAACCTAGGGTGTGAAATGGAATTCTGCTCCCACCCTAGGGTGGTACCTGATAATGCTCCCACCATTGGGTGGTGTCTGATCCCACCATTGAGTGGTACCTGATTCTGGGGCATAAAAGCAATGGTCTGTGGAAGGTGAGGGGCTTTTTTTCCTGGGGCATATTCTTAGGCTTTTTGGCTTCAGCCTTTTCACAAAATAAAGAGCTGCTTTCTTCGGAAACCTGCCTGCTTGTTGGCTTTCTTCCCGCCATATTCACCTCAGAACCGCCAGCTGAACAAGGTAACAGATGTGTGGTCCAAGCTGGAAGAGAAAGGCCTCATCCTCCATTCGTCCATCAGTCAACCTCATCAGGGGCTGGTTTGCAACATTATGGCGTCCGAACAGGCTGAACCTTATGCTCAACAACTGTAAAAGAAATACTTCTTTAGAAATCTCCTCTGCAGACCATTAAATAGTTTCTGTGGTTAATCATGTAGATTCTGCCACCTTTTTTGCATACGTATTGTTTCTTTTATAGAAGTTAATTATCCCATTTTGTTTTAAACTAATTGGTTTGGATCTAAGGACAATCACTACAGTTGGATGGTTGTGGTCTATATTTCAAATGAAAATTGCATTATCTCCAGCCGTCATAGTTTGTGGAATTTCTGTGTTGGCTCATGTTGTTACTGTGAGCATAGGTATTTGCTGGTATTTAGGAAGTAGAAAGTGTAGAAATGGTGAGGCTAAAACCAGTATGAATAATAAGGAAATCTTTCTGACAAGAATTCAGACCAAGGTGCGGGTTGACAAATCCAGCCCCACCATGAGCAATATAGGAATTTTTCCTAGAAGAAAAACAACTCGGAAAGTTAAGTCTGATTCTAGCAAATCGCATAACAGTAGTGACTCAGACAATGATCAACCTCTGATGCTAACTCCAGAAGTGAGGCCTCATTCTATTCATTAAATTTAATCACACAATGGTGCAGATTCAGAGGAGGAACCACATGCATGGCCTCAGAGCTCTATTCAGAGTAATTTTGCTAATCCAGCCTCATCCCCTTTGCATGCAGTAAATGTTTCTAACTATGTACCCTATCAGATGGAAGAATTAGATCAGTTTAAAAAAGCATGTAAAGAGTATTGTCCAAAATCACCATACAGTGTGGACTTACTAAAACTTTGGAGTCATAACTCATCTTGGACTTTGTATGATTTCAAAAGAATCACTGTTATATGCCTGTCATCTAAACAGTGAACTGAATTGGAAATGTACCAGTCAAAGATGTAAAAGCCAAATTATATAGCCCTGATGGTACAAAAATTAAGTGGCAGGTGTTACTGTATCATATGAATTATTAATGGAAGAAAATCAATTTGTAAATATTCAGACACAAGCGGCTTTACTTAAAGAAATCTTAAATTTATTAGAGATATTGCATTGTCATCATGAGAAAAATTGATTCTAACAGCATTGGTAGAGGAAACATTTAAAAAATTACCCAAGGCCCTTATGAGCCATATGCAAAGTTTGTAGGTAACACTAAAGATGTGCTGAAGTTATCAGCCAAAGATAAGGAGATGAGAAACTTTCTTGTAAAATCTTTGGCTTATCATGATGCAAATTCAGTCTGTATATTAGTATTGAATATTTAAAAAAGAAAGGCAGATGTGAATGACTTCCTTTATGCCTGTCAGAATGTCTATGAGGAAACCCAACCCCTACCCCACTTACACTCGGTACAAACCTTCCCAGTTACTAAGGGAATGATGCCTTTCTACCCATGGGAACAAAGCGCTTCCCGAAAACCAGGTCTTTGCCTAAAATGCAAAAAGGGTCACAACTGGGCAAAAGATTTCAGATCCGGAAACCTCATTGATAATAACCTAAGAAGAGGTTTCAACACAATCCCCAGGAGGCAAATCATCTGTTACCATTGTGGAAAACAGGGGCATATCAAAAGGAATTGCCATCTTCTTTTAAATTTAGCTCCTCAAGCACACACATACAAGATGCAGGGAAATGCCCACAGGGCCTCCCCCAGCCCCTTCCAAATCAGGGGCAAAGTTCACAGACAATAATCCTTCCAAGCCCAGCCCAAGAAAATTCATCACTATAAGGGAATTAATTCATACCACATCAGGGAGCACTGGATTAGACATATTATGCACAGAGGACATTACAATTTACCCAGGAGAATGCCCTTATTTGTCAGAAACTGGCATCGTGGGCCCACCACACCCAGACACTATGGGTTTGATTTTTGGCAGAAGTTCCCTCAACATAAAGGGTATATGAGTAACCACTGGTGTCATTGACTCAGATTCTATGGGAGAAGTCATTACCGTATCAGTTACATGAACCTTTAAAAACGGAGTAGTGATAGCCCAGAAAATAATAGTGCCTTATGTCAAATTTAGGACTTCAGATAAGACTAGAATTGGAGGTTTTGGAATCATGGATCTGGGTACTTCTCAAAACCCAATCGTGGCTCTGGCTACTAAATTTAAAGATAAAAATCCAATGATCAAAAAACTTCACTTGGAAGGGCAACCCTTTGACGGCATGATAGATATGGGTGCTCAGGTTACCATAATTTCTGATAAAGAATGGCCAGAAAATTGGCCTCTCCAGGAAATCCCGTATTCACTAGAAGGAGTAGGAGGCCTGAGCTTCTGTCTGTTGAGTATGAGGTCTATGATATTTTACGGCCCAGAAAGTAAAAAAGCGATAATAAGACCTCACGTGAGCCCATTTTCACCATCCCTGTGGGGCCGTGACTTACACAAACAGTGGAAAGCAGAATTCCACATCCCATTAGCTCCAGAAGACCCTGAACCTTCTTTTGGTTTAAAAAACTCAAAATTTTTAGTAGGGGCCACTACCATAAAAACCCCAGCACCAATAAAAATGAAATGGAAATCTGACAAACTAATTTGGACAGGTCAGTGGCCCCTTAAAACTGATAAATTAAAGATATTGACAGAATTAGTGGAGGAACAGCTAAGTTTAGGACATATTGAACCATCTTTTTCTCAATGGAATTCACTTATATTCACTATATAAAAGATATCTGGTAAAGGGAGACATTTGAATGATCTCAGAGCTGTAAATTTATCCATGATACCTATGGGAAAATTGCAGACTGGTTTACCATCACCTATAGTTATTCCAAAAGAATGGCTACTAATTATAATTGATCTGAAAGACTGCTTCTACCATATTCCTATCCACCCAGATGATAAAAAACATTTTGCATTCTCAGTTCCTTCTCTCAATAATACCCATCCCTGCAGACGTTTCTAATGGACTATTCTCCCTCAGGACATGCTGAATTCCCCAACAATGTGCCCGTTTGTTGTAGATAAGGTTTTGAGCCCTGCTCCTGAAAAATTTCCTCAAGCCATGATATTTCATTATACAGATGATATCTTGCTCACAAAGAACAATGAAACAGATTTACAGGACTTATACTCTTATGTTATTGACTGTTTACAAACATCAGGACTGAAAATAGTTTTAGAAAAAATACAGATAATGCCACCGTATCAATATTTGGGTTTTATTTTGGACTGAACGTCAATATGTCCACAAAAAATTTCTATCAAAAAAGAAAACCTCAGAATGCTTAATGATTTTCAGAGACTCTTAGGTGATGTAAATTGACTCTGCCCTGCACTAGGAATCCCGAATACAGAGTTGTCTATCTGTTTAAAACTTTGGAAGGTGACCCTGCTTTAGATAGCTCGAGAAACTTAACAACAGCTGCCAAAAATGAATTGGACATCTTCTTGAGCAGATTACAAAAATTGTTTCTCTTAAGATTCATCCCTGGATAAAAGGTATTTCTATTAATCTTCCCTACTATACTAACCTCCATGGGGGCCTTGATGCAACAGGCAGGACCTTTGGAATGGGTGTATTTACATAACAAACAGCCTTCTTAGTTGTCCCCTACTTGAAACTGATTTCAGAGATTATTATCAAGGCAAGACTCATTTCTATATCTTTACTAGGTTTTGACCAAGATATAATAGTTTTGCTAATACCAAAAAAGAAAATTGAGTAAATATTGCCTCTTACTGAATCTCTACAAAGAGCTCTCTCAGATTTCATAGGAGAAATATCCTCACATTATCCAGCAGGAAAAATTTGAGACTTTTTAAAGAAAACTCAATTTGCTATTTCTTCAATTGTTCGGGATTCCCCTACACCCAATGCCTAGGTTTTTTACATTGATGGACCCCAAAATGGAAAAGGAGAAATAACCAGAGACATTAATATGACCATAGATAACAAATATAAATCTGCACAAAAAGCTGAGTTAGCAACGTTAATTTACCTATTAGAAAATGTATCTGAAGTCATGAATACAGTTTCTGAATCTTTGTATGTGGTAAATTTATGTCATATAATAGCCACTGCCTCCCTTAATGCTAATAACCCGATCATACAGAACTTACTTAAACGATTACAGCAACTTCTTAAAAAACAAACTGAGCCCATATTTATCACACATATTAGAGCCCATTCAGGTCTTCCACGACCGATGGTTAAAAAAATAAAATAAAACTGCTGACTTGCTAGCAATGCCTATATTTGAATCACCTGTAGAGGAACATTCAGCCCAACACACAAATGCTCACCATTTACATGTGAGTTAACAAATTCCATGGAGGCAAGCTAGAGAAATTATAGAAATCTGCAACATATGTGCACCATTAACAAAAAGACTCAAATAGCAGAGCAAACCCAAGAGGCTTACAGTCTAACGATCTTTGGCAAATGGACATAACTCAAACAGATTTATTTCCAAGGAAACCTTATTTTCATATTGTGGTGGACACTTACTCTCAGTTTATGTGAGCAATTTCTATGTCTTCTCAAAAATCTAAGGCTGTTTGTAGTTTTCTTTTACAATGTTTTTCTGTGATAGGTATTCCATATTCTATAAAAACTGATAATGGGCCAGCCTATGTTAGCAAAACTTTTGAATTTTTTTGTAAAGAATGGCAGATAAGACATCTGAAAGAAATTCCTTACAATTGTAGGGGACTGGCCATTGTAGAAAGGACTCACAGAACCTTAAAAACTCAATTACAAAAAAATAGAAAAAGAGGTTTACTACCAACGGATTTGCTATCTTTGATTCCTATCACACTAAATTACTTAAACTTACCCCAAGGGGAAAGTTACACTGTAGCGGAAAGACATTTTAAAGAAGATATTCAGAGACAAGAAACAACCCATAAACCTATTTGGATCAAGGAGGATGAAAAATGGATAACTGGATATCTTCTCCTGAGAGGAAGGGGTTATGTCTATGTTTCTACAAATGACAACCCTCCCAAGAAATTTTGGGTTCTATTATGCCTTGTTAGAAATCAGGCTAGCACAAATGATCAGGCTCAGACTATAAACTTCCTTTCAGAGCAAAATCATAATGCTCAAGACACTAACAAGATTAATATTGCTGAGGTCTCTGGGGGCAGAGAACAAGGATTTAGCTGTCATTCACCATACATTGAGTGAGAATGATGGTAGTGATAAACCCTTACACTCTGAGATGCAAAAGGAAAGACAGAAACTTTTTTTAACTGGGCTCCAAAATATAGGAAACTCTTGCTACATGAACTCAATATTGCAATGCTTGTATAATATTTCAGACTTGACTCAGTTTTTTCATCAAGATCATTATAAAAAGGATATTAACAAGAAAAATCCAATGGGGAATGAAGGTAAATTAGCCAAAAAATTTGGTCCGATCATCAAAACCATGGGAAATGGATTTCATAGATATATTAACCCTGAAAGCTTCAAAGTAACAATTGGTTTACTTAATGATCAGTTTGCTGGACACAATCAGCAGGATCCACACGAACTACTGATGTTCCTAATAGAGGGACTACATCAGGACTTGCTTACTGTAAATCTAATGATAGACAAAACTACACATGAAAATGAAAATTATGAACAATTTAGTTCAGAACACCAAAAGGCTCACAAATCTATTATTTATGACCTATTTCAAGGACAATTAAAATCTATACTACAGTGTCTCACATGCCACCAAAAGTCCAAGGTTTATGAGACATTTGTTCATTTTTCTCTGGCTATTATATCTACAGATAAATGTGCATTACAGGAATGCCTCTATGAATTTTTTTAAGGAAGAAGAGTTAAGGGATGACAACAAAGTTCAGTTCAACAGCTGCCAAACTAGAAGGAATTTTTCAAAGAAAACATATTTATGAAACTGCCACCAGTACTTATAATAAGCCTGAAACATTTTGCTTTTGATGGAAAACAAATAAAAAATTACACACGTATGTGGATTTTTCTATAGAAGACCTCAATTTAGTAGAATTCACTTCAGAGAATAAAAGCAAGATTAAGAAATACAATTTATCATCAGTGTCACACCATTATTGTAAAATTCACTATGGACACTGTACTTCATACTGTAAAATTGCTATAAAACAACACTGGATCAATTTTGATGACAAGAAGATAAAAAAAGTCCCTAGTACATTGGTGAAATCCACAGCAGCATACATCCTGTTTTATACTTCTTAAAGATCTACAATGAACACCAGATAATCATTTCACTTCCTTATCAGTTGCTATTAATGCTCTAGGAGCTTCTTTGCCTTTAACATTTTGCTCTGGTTTGTGACATAAGCTCCCATCTATAAATAATTGGCCTACTTGGTACATCAATTTCAGACCTCATATGGACTTCTGCCTGGACTAAGAACTTGGATTAAGTTCAGATGCCTATTGATCATCATTGCAGTGGCCCCCCACTGTGCAGGGGGTATATGCTTATTCCTCCAAAATAAGGGCCTAATTCAATGCCCTCAAAGATGTGCTTTCTGCTCTACCTGGTCTTGAATGGAAAATGGGTCTGGAGATATAGGATGGAGATAAGGCATTAAGGTCATTGGTTTGAATCCCGTTATCTGCTAGGAGCGATTTCTGAGCATAGAGCCAGGAGTAACTCCTGAGCGCTTCCAGGTGTGACCCAAAAACCAAATACCAAAAACCAACAACAACAACAACAAATAAAGAAAAGGTGCTTCTTCTCACCTGGTACACAACCTTTCTGGCGTCTCTTTGAAGGATCTATATCTATGGATTACAATTGGGCTTTTTGATTGCCCTGGGAGCTCCCTATCGCCTACTAGATCCTTGATCATTGAATTTAAGATTCTCCATCTGATTTTCCAAGGAAGAACTTACTTGGAATTCTTCATCTTGTATGTCATAGATCTATCATCTCAGGAGCTTCAGTTGATTCCTTGACACATGTTTCTGGCTTTAGACACCCTGTGTTTAGGTTAGAAATTTTTCTTTACATTTTCCTGTGATGTGCTTATGCAAACAGTTGCTCTTTTATTATTGACTAGTTTTTCCTTTAATAATTGTAGACAATATTACTTACTTTTGTATATTTTTGTCTGTTTACTAAAAACAAATGGGGAAATTGTTGTGTATGTAAACATACTTATGGAATTATTATGTTACTGACCCTATCCTGATCTGTGATTGTGCCCTACCCTAGGGTGTGACCTGGCATTTTTCTCCCACCCTTGGGTGGTAACTGATTCTAGGGCATAAAAGCAAGGGTCTGTGGAAGGTGAGGGGCTTTTTTCCTGGGGCCTATTCTTAGGCCTTTTGTCTTCAGCCTTTTCATGGAATAAAGAGCTGTTTATCCTTTTTTTTTGGAAGCCTGCCTACTTGTTGGCTTTCATCCCACCGCATTCACCTCAGAACCACCAGCTGAACAGTGTAACAGATGCGTGGTCTGAGCTGGAAGAGAAAGGCCTCATTCTCCATCCATCCATTAGTCAATCTCATCAGGGGCTGGTTTGCAACATTATGGCGTCCGAACAGGCTGAGCCTGGATGCTCAATAACTGTAAGTGAAATACTTCATTGGAAATTAATTAAAGTATGATTTTTTAAAAATATTAATACATTAAAATTATATCACAGTAAGCTTGATTTTATGCAAAATTATTGAGGTTTTGTTGTACAATTAAAACTTAAACCCACTTATCATTATAAACAAAATAGTTCTATTAAAGTAGTATATACACACTTAATTTTTATGCAGCTATTTAGGTATATGTACTTACATATATTAAAAGATAAATTAGATTCTATGGCAATAACACATCATGTAGAGCATTTGCCTTGCACATAGCAGACCCTGATTAGATACTTGGTATCCCATATGATCCCATGAGCACAGTAGAAGTGATTTATCAGTTCAGATAAAACACCTTTTGCACCACTGAGTGTGACTCAATACTACCCAGACAAAAACATTTTAAAATTTTAAGTTATTAACAATAAAAAATGTGTCAGAAAACGTCAATATATTTTATATAAAATATAGAGAACCTAATATCTTTTTACATCGAAAATAATATATTTGTGAACAGTCACAAAGCTAATAACTCTGAATTAGTTTTTTCAACTGGAAATAGAAATAATGTGTATTAAAGATCCAGGAGGTGGACACTCCATAATTCTATGGTTCAAAACATAATAAGATTTAGATTAATTTTGTACCTATCAATTACTGTAGCTCTACTGTTTTTTCTCAGTAATTATTTTCAAAACTCTCTGATTCTCTTTTCTTATAAAACTGTAAGAAAATATTTTGTTATAATAATTTTTCCTCATAATCTTGCATAAGCTTGAGGTAAGAAACTACCCTTGACTAGTCACAGGGGTATTTTCCAATTTTAACTCCAATATCTCAAATTTTACCACTTTCCTTAAACATTAATATTGACTTACTTTCAAGAACTTCAGCAAAAATATTGTCAGATTTAAATAAACATTTATAAATGCATTTGCTCTTTTGAAAAGAAAAAGTCTTGTAACAAGGTAAAAAATAAAAATATACTCTCATGGTTGCTTTCTGGGCTTTTCAAATGCTATATAATTAGTATTTTAAAAGATTATTATAGAGATTGAAGGTTATCCTTCGTATGGAGCTTTTAAAAAACAATCTCAGCATGCTATTTTCATAAATGTTCAGAAAGGAAGAGATTTGATACCATTCTAATGCACCCCAAAACACTCTATTTAATTCATAATAATCTCTGTATTATTTATATATAATATATATTATATAAATGTACACAAGCAATCACACATACATATGTCAATTTAGTAACTGAGTGATTTTATAGAGAAGACAAGTAGCCATTGAATTTATTTTCCTATTATCACTGCATCGAACAGCTACTTCATTCCTTAGTTTAGTTGAATAACTAAATCAAAGACTTTAAATGTGATATAGTATTTTATTAAAATAACATATAAATAATTTATTTATAATATTTTTGCAGTTATTCAGAGAGAGAACAAGTATGAGTTCAAAGAAGTCATTGACTCTAAACATCATCTGTCTGAATTCTGTAAAATCTTTGCACACTGTCATAAACACCAGCTTTTTTGTTCAAAGACAATAATTAACATGACCAGCTAATGTTTTGTTTTCAAAATTAATTTACTATTTACGTTGCCAATTTTGCTTTAATTATTGTTCACCTAATTATTAATTCACTGCTTTGTGATAGTTTTCTTGACTCAAAATGTGTATTGTGCTGCTAGAGTGAACAAGTCAAATAAAAACTCTCCCATTGCTCCTAATACCTTAAAATTGATTTGAATAATGGATGTATATATGTATATATTTTCTGACTTTTTGTTTGTTTGTTTTTTGTTTTTTTGGGCCACACCTGGTCATGCTCATGGGTTACTCTTGGCTGTGCACTCAGAAATAGCTTCTAGCTTGGTGACTATATGGGACGCCAGGTGATTGAAACACTGTCCGTCCTTGGCTAGTGCCAGAAAAGCAATCGCCTTACTGCTCCGCGCCACAGCTCTGGCCCCTTTCTGATATTTTTATTAGTGTAAAGTTCTGTTTTCATTAGAGATAGTCAATGTTTTTGCTTTGTTTATATATTATCTATGCATGAAATCATCTTTATATCATTCTCTTGGCTTATTTTTTTTAGAATATCTTTTTTTTTGTGGTATCAACAGGAAAGAAAAATTTTCTTTTCTTTTCTGGGGTGTGTGTGTGGCACATTCAGGTGCACTCAAGGGTTTTCCTGGCTTGTTTTCAGAAATCACCCCTAACAGGCTCAGTGTACCACAAGGGATGCTGAAAATAGAACAAATGTCCTACCTGTTGAACTTTCACCTGGACCAACAAATTTTCTTATAAATAAATAGTATTCCATCATGTGTCACAACTTTCTTTGTGCCATACCAAAAGTTCCCTGAGTTGTGAAAAATCTCTGACTATGCCCTTATTTATGCCAGGGATAAAAGCAAAGTTTGCTTCATACAATCAAGAACCTTTAATATATTTATTTAAGCATCATGTTTACAACATTTTTGTACTTGGTTTTGGTATAAAAACCCACCCTTCACCAGTGCAACATTCCCACCACCGATGCCATCCATCTCCCTCCTCCTCCACCCCCTGCCAGTATTTAAAACAGACATTCTACTTTTCTCACTCATTAACATGGTCATGGTAGTTGTTAGTTTAGTTATTTCTCAAACTGAACTTAACACTTTTTGTATTGAGCTTCATACTGTGGTCAGGTCTTTCCAATCTATCTCTATTGTCTCTGGGTAGGAAGCAAACATCTTAACCTCTCTACCATCTCTCCAGCCCTATTATGATTTCTTTATCTACTCAACTGCCTTTTGACACACAGATGTTTTGAAACATCTGTATAATGGCCATAAACGCTGCCACAATGAACATAGTTAGACATATATTATTTTGAATTCATTTTTAATCATTGGATTTGATACCCCAGAATAAAATAAAAATAAATATTGGAATTTATGTATCATGTGATAGCGTTATTGAGAAATTTAGTTTTCTAAAAAATAAACAGTTTAAAGATACCTGTGCAATTTTATTTAAAAGTAGGCATTCAATTATTTGCATTAAATATTATCTAGTCATTTTCATTCTAGACATTTAATCAATTAAAGAAAATATATGTTCATAGAAATATATATATATTTTTTTGGTTTTTGGGCCACACCCGGTGGTGCTCAGGGGTTACTCCTGGCTGTCTGCTCAGAAATAGCTCCTGGCAGGCACGGGGGACCATATGGGACACGGGGATTCGAACCAACCACCTTTGGTCCTGGATCGGCTGCTTGCAAGGCAAACACCGCTGTGCTATCTCTCCGGACCCGACATAGAAATATTTTTAAAGAAATAATCCTAGCAATCAGGGGCTTGAACAATATTTATAAAGGTAGTAAGTTTGTCTTGCAAATGGCCAACCGAGATTTGATCCTTAATACTATAGATGGTTCCTCAAGTCCCACCAGAAATGATCTCTGATTCAGAGACAGAAGTAAGCACTAACTACAACTGGATGTGTTCTAAAACCAAACAAAAACAAATTTTCCTAGTTTTTTTGTAATAGCTAAAAAAGGATCTATCTAAGTTTCTATAATCTGTTATATTTATAAATTAATTATTATGTATTTGTTAATCATAATAAAGGGGGAAATGTCTGATACCTAGACCAATATAAATAAAACTGAAAGAAATTGATTTATGAAAATTAATCAGAAAGAAAAACATATATTAGTACGTTTACATAAAACTGTAAAAAGATCATTTAGAGAAGAAAGTAGATAAAAAAAGGGGGGGGCAGAGAGATGGCACAGCATAGGGCATTTGACTTTCACACGGCTGATCCAGGACAGATCTCAGTTCCATCCTGGGCATCCCATATGGTCGCCAAAGCTAGGAGCAATTTCTGAGCTCATAGCTAGGAATAACCCAGAGCGGCACCAGGTGATGCTCCCCCCCAAATAAAAGTAGATAAAAGGATACTTTATATAAAATTTTATTGTTTCTGTAATTACTATTAAATGTGCCTAAACACTTGTAAAATATATGATGTGTTAAACATGTCCATAATATTTGTTTGCTGTTGGATCATGTCTGGCAGTGCTCATTTGTCATATGGGCTCAAAGCTCTGGGGGTCACTTCTTCCAGTACTCTGGGAAGAAACAAGATCTCAGCATTCTGCATGCAAAGAATGCGCTGGAGCATATTGAAATATTTCTCTGGCCCAATAACACAGCTTATTGACTTTATTATACCTCAGAAAATCCACTGGTTGTTTTTTTTTTCCCTGTTGTTTCCATTTGGAACCATTTATTTTAGAAAAATGCTGAGCATGGTCTCTGAAGCTCTCCTGTGACCTCCACTATTTTATCCTTAGGAAACTGCATAATACTCAAGATATCCTAAACATTAATAATTGCTTCCACATATTAAGTATTTTCCTATTAATATTATTCGTTTTCCTCTACTAAGAACATATCTGCCTGATTCTTTTACTTGTTTTTATGTATCCTTAGAGACTCAATTTAATTATAATCTTCTCTAGAAAGCCTCACCTGGACACCTAAGATGAAGCTAGGTGTTTTTTTCCTACATTTTATAACCCCAATGAAATACCACAGTTGTAGCAATAATTATCCTCATGTCTAGTCCCCTCTAAGAGAGTAGGGTCATTATTTATTTACTGAGTTATTCTTTTTCTTATTTAGAACCAAAGTTTTTTATTTCATTCTTTTTTAAATTAATTTTTAATTTTTAATTATGAGAACAATAATACAAAGAGGACAAGGTAAAGTTAGAGTAAAAGAACAACCGCCCATAAACAGAGTTCTCAGAAGAAATCCCTTTCCTGATGCCTAAATATTGAACTTACAGTCAAAGAGCATTAAGAAAAATAAGGCAGAACCCATGTACAATTATTTTGTCCACAAGTCCCCAGATGTAGTACATTATAACATTTCTTAGCAGTACACAAAACAATCCAAAGCCATGAGATTTATGTGATTCCTTAAACATTGAAGGCATAGTATTTTTTTACATTTTCATGCACATGCATATTAGTTTAAGTTAACATCAAAAGTGTAAGAGGTTTTTTTTCTAAGGGTTAGTCAAAAGAGCACAGTAAAAACAGTGTTAGAGTGGCAAATATTGTTTGCATAGGCCCACCAAAATATGGGGAACATGGAAAGGAAAAGCCTTGATCTAAATACAAGGAGACCCTACTCCTGAAGTTTCCAGGCATAAGACCAAATCTAGGTTCCAGGCAAACTAGTTTATTCAATCCAAGTCATTGTCTGTAGAGCCAATACAGTTTTATTTTTCACGCAGTCTCTATTGTTGGCATTAGGTTTCTGTATTAAAGATCCTGGAATCTGCACATCCTACATTGAAGTCAGGCTGGTGTGGAGTATCCTCTAGTTTCACCTCACAATTAAGGGGCAATACAGAAAGCCCAGTCCAGTAAGCAGGTCATTGTTGTTGTTAAGTCTTCTCAGTGTTAAGGGAAGTCTCTTTTGAGTAGGTCGATGTCAGAGCAGCGGTAGGGTCTTCCCTGGTAGAGGATTGCCTCCAGGTGATGTTATAGACAACCTTGGATGTTTCGTAGATGTCTTCCCTAGATCACGGGTGAATGGAGAATGCCCATTCTTCTGAGGCCTGTGCCAGGTCTTTATGTCAATATTCAGGGTGTAAGGTCCCATTGTACTACAAGATTTTCCATCTTTATTAGATAAGAACTTATTTGTTTGTATAGTATTTTCCCATTTTAGTGTGCCTATGCAAACAAGAAATAAAGCCACGTGGCATTATCAGAGTATATGGGGGCGTAAGAACACGTCCAACAACACCCATGACCTGGTTCAAACATAAACATTAAACTGAGGGACTCTTTCACCAAATTCCCTATTGAACAGTTCACAAAGAAGAAAAGATGAAAAAAAGGGGGTGGAATCATCACTGTATAAGAAAATATTCAGCAAAAGTTATAGCCATCAAAGAAAACACACATAAAATGTTGTAAAGATATACGTGTCCTTTTTATACCTTTTGGTATAGTTAGGTGGCTGTTAACTCCAAGACACCACTTTGGTCTGTGACTTAGGACTCTACAGTACATAAGTTAAAAAAGGTAAATGTGGAGTAATGATGATAGGGGGTAAGGTAAGAGAGTTAAAGAGAAAAATGATCTTTTGTACGGGTGTGCGAAAGGGCAGAGTACAAAATGGATATTCTGCATACATAAAAACATAATTCAATGATAGTGAGTACTATTAATGTATCTTGTATCGGTTTTGAAAATATAAACTGGTAAGAGATTACCAGTGACTGCTTCAAGAAGCTGGGAGGCCAGAAGTTCAGAGCCCCACCCCGACCCTCCCTAAGGAGCTGAATAGGGAAGGAAGGAAAGCCTAGGGTACCTTCAAGCTCCGCCAAGGGACCCAAACCGCTGACTCGCATGTGGCCCAGGGAAGCCCTGGAGATCTGGAGCAAGGCGGTAGAGGGGTGCTGGGGTCACCCAAGTCCTGCACCTCCCCTAGGCCTGGTTAAGAAGGCCTCTGGCATGGCAGAGGCCTGCCGAACCCCATGCTGCTAGAAACTCCTGGCTCCCCTACTGAGTTATTCTTAGGTAATTCTTTTTATAAAGGAGTTGTTTGATATATTATTAAAGCTACATTTTTTAAAAGTTTAGGATATAACTTGAGGTTTCCATCTTATAAGTCATGGTGGTCTTTGGGAGAATATGGTCAGTCAAGTGTTTTCTGAGGATAAGTTGAGTCATAATTTAAACAAGGAAACAATTAAATTATTTTATTGTATTTGTAATTAATAAATCTTATTATAAAAATGAGGGAGAAATATGTCCTGTTTCAGAATATAGGAGTTGACTGTTTCTTGATTACATCTGTTAATGCTTATTATATTTATCCCTCACACAAAATATTTTATGGAGGATTCCAGATATAATCAGGAATTTAGGACAGATTTGATTTAGATCAAATCAATTTAAATTTCAGGATTATATCTTAATTTAGAAAGAACTGTGATAAAATGTATGCTCATTCATCATTCTTCTCTTCTGTGCAACTTTTATATTAAAAAAAAAACAGCATATCTAGATACAGGTCCATTGCATTTTCTTAAAAAGACTGATATAAATCTTGTTTCTAAAATTTAAGAATGGCATTTTAAAACTTAAAATGGTTAACAAATATAATGCTAACATTTCAGTAACCCCCAAATATTTGTTAATTAACATAAAGAAATATAAACTGCTTCCTTGCTTTTCACTAAAACTGAAAAAGATCATTATGGTGTTGGGTTAACTCTCCTTGCCTCAAAGCTAAGAGATTAAGGAATTTATCCACAGTTTATCCTTCTCCACACCAAACCCAATTGTTTACTTTGTTTATAAATAAGATGGATTTATCTTCCATGGACCAGCACAGAAAGGATTTTATGTGTTGTGGCTTCCATTACACTGCAGCCCAACCTCTCTTACTTATGTTATCCCTATAAAAACCCTTATCTTATTTCATGGAGACAAAATGACTGAAGACAAAAAGTTGTTTGAACCTGAATAAAAAACTTATTTTCCCTCAACAATCTTCATATTTTAAGTAAGTTGCTTTCAAGCTGCAAGCACTGAAATTTGGGTTCTATTGGGTTCCCACATTTATAGGAGTTTGAGCAACTTTTATGATCTCTTTTAATAATAAAACTCAGGTTGACAACATGAAATGAAATACTCTCTCAGACCCTGAACATTCCAGTTAAAATAATACAGGGGCCAGAGCAATAGTACAGCAGATAGGCTAAATACCTTGCATGAAACTGACCCATGTCAAGCCCCTGGCATCCAGTATGGTCCTCTGAGAAATTATAGGAGTGATTTCTGATAACAGAGTCAGCACTGCTAGGTAATGCTCTAAAATAAAACAAAATATAAAAAAGAATAAAATAAAATAAGACAATTTTAGTTACTTTTCCTGAAATAATGATTGTCATGAGTAATGATTTAGCCAGGTTGTGAATTTCCTCAGACCTAATATAAGTTTTTTTGGGAGCCTGTGTATCAATCAATTAAAAATTAAATATTTCTTCCTATTTTATGCTGAATTGTTTCTTAATTTTTCAATTTTTATCATAAATTATTACAAAAAATTGCTATAGGAGATAATTTTTAAATCTATTAAAAACCTAGTATACATTTCTAGTAATGAACAAAACTCACCGCTGTCCATTCTCTTCCCTTTTCTCCAGTAATCCTGTTTAGGTGTTCCAGAAACCAGTCAAGTCACAAAACCCTCCCTCAGTTGAGGAGAAATGAATTTGTGCTGGGCAAGAGAAAGATGGACTGGGCATAGTGGTGTATGTGGGAGTTGGGGAGGGGCACTGGAGTGGTCCTGCTTGTGACACTGCTACCCTGTCTTGTACTGTGACTACTTGGAAAATTGTACTGGGGGCCTGCCAGCTGTCACCCCTGGGATTTGGTTGTATCCTCCTGCTCACCCTCACCAATGTGTATTCTGGCCAGGAGCAATAAGACAGCTGACTCAGTGGGAGTTTGTTCTTTTGCTGGATGAGAGCTCCAGTTTTTCTTTTCTGTGGAAGTTGTTTTCATCTACAAACCACTTCATTCTGTTGTTTCTAATTCAAAATAAAAGTAATAAAAATGTAAACAAAAATGCTCAATTACTTCATTTATAATAATCCTAATATCAAGATATGTAAAAACATTTAAAATGTATCTTCTCCTTATCTATACCAGTTTGTGACTTCATGCAACTTTAACCTCTAAAAATCTAATTAGCTTTTCATTGTTACATAGTAGTCTCCTTTTCACTTCTGTACTGTGATGTATATTTCTATTTTTATAGTTTTATGCATGTATCTTTCCAACACTACACTCAGCTCCAGAATGCCCGCTTCTCTCCACCAATATACAAAACCCCATCTATCTACTCCCTTCTCTCCTAACAAGCTCAATTGTTCTTTGACCATTTTTGGCTTTCTTACTATATTTTCTGATGTCCCAAATATATTTCAATTGACTCAACATTTTTTTCCTTTGCCCTCTGTTCTGCAGAATAACAGGCACATTTAAATCTAGATTGTTAAAGTTTAGGTCTGTTGGTTATTTTTGGCATTTCTAAAATAATTTTATTTACAATATAGTGATTCAAAAGTATATATATTTTTAAATAATTCCTTTATTTAAACACCATGATTACAAACATAATTGTAGTTGGATTTCAGTTATAACGAGAAAACTCCCCTTCATCGTGCAACCTTCCCATCACCAATGCCCCTATCTCTGCCCTCCCCATCCCCTACCTGTACTCCATACAGGCTTTCTATATCCCTCATTCATTGACATTGTTATGATAATTTTCAGCATAGTTATTTAACTGCACTTACCACTCTTCGTGGTGAGCTTTATATCTTGAGTTCGTCCTTCTGATCCTCATCACTAGGAATTATTTTAATGTATTTATTTTTTCTTAAAACCCATAGATGAGTGAGATTATTCTGTGTCTCTCTCCCATTGACTAATTTCACTCAGTATGATAGATTCCATGTACATAGGAAAATTTTATCTCTCCTGACAGCTGTATAATATACTATTGTGTATATGTACCACAGTTTCTTTAGCCATTTATAAGTTGAAGGGCATTTTGATTGTTTCTAGAATCTGGCTATTGTAAAAAGTGCTGCAATAATTATAGGTGTGAGGAAGGGATTTTTGTATTGTATTTTTGTGTTCCTAGGTTATATCCATAGGAGTGGTAAAGCTGAGTCAAATGGGAGCTGAATTTCCAGTTTTTTTGAGGAATCTCCATATTGTTTTTGATAAAAACTGAAATAGATGGCATTCACACCAGCTGTGAATGAGAGTTCCTTTCTCCACACATCCCCACCAGCACTGATTGTTCTTGTTGTTTGTGATGTGTGCCAGTCTATTTGGTGTGAAATGGTACCTCATTGTAGTTTTGATTTGCATCTCCCTGATGATTAGTGATGTGGAGCATTTTTTCATGTGTCTTTTGGCCATTTGTATATCTTCTTTGAGGAAATGTCTGTTGATTTCTTCTCCCCATTTTTTGGATGAGGTTATATGTTTTTTTCTTGGTAAGTTCTTTTAGTACCTTGCATATCATAGATATTAGCCCCTTATCTGTGGGTGGCTTTTGTATCGTAGGCATTATTTCTTTTGAGGTGCAGAAGCTTCTCAGCTTAATATAATCCTATTTGTGTTTCTCTGCTTCAATTTGTTTGGAGAGTGCTGTTTCTTCCTTGAAGATGCTTTTAGTTTCAATATCCTGAAGTGTTTACCTACGTGTTGTACTATATACCTTATGGTTTCAGGTCTGATATCAAGGTCTTTAATCCATTTGCATTTGTCCTTGGTGCATGGTTTTAGCTGGAGGTCTGAGTTCTTTTTTTTTTTTTTTTTTTTTACAAGTGGCGGACCACTTGACCAAACACCACTTGTTGAAGAGGCTTTCCTTGTTCTATTTTGCATTTCTTGCCCCTTCATCAAAAGTTAATTGATTGTATATCTGAATACTCATCTGTTCCACTGATCTGAAGGTCTGTCTTTACCCCAATACCATTCTGTTTTAATGACTATTGCTTTGTAATAAAATTTAAGTTGGGAAAATGATGCTTCCCATATTCATTTTCCCAAGGGTTGCTCTAGCTAATCTTGGCTGTTTGTTGTTCCAGATGAATTTCAGGAGTGTTTGCTTGAGGAGTGTTTGATTATAGGTATCCTTAGAGGAATTGCATTAAAACTGTACAATGCCTTGGGAAGTATTGCCATTTTAATGATGTTAATCCTCCCAATGCATGAGCAGGGTATATGTCTTCATTTTCATGTACTTCTTTTATTTCTTGAAGCTGGGTTTTGTAGTTTTATTTGTATAAGTTCTTCACATTTTTAGTTAAGTTGACTCCAAGCTATATGTGTTTGTGTGGCACTAATGTAAAAGGGACTGCGTTTTTGATATCCATTTTTTTCTATCATCTTCTCTATCATTATTGGTAAATAAAAAGACAATTGATTTTGGGTGTTAATTTTGGAGCCTGCCACATTGCTATATGAGTCTGTTGTTTTTAGAAGTTTTTTAGTGGAGTTTTCAGGGTTTTCTAAATATAGCATTAAGTCATCTGCAAACAGTGATAGCTTGATTTTTTTCCTTCCTGTCTAGATCCCCTTGGTATATTTTTCTTGCCTAATCGCTATAGCAAGAAATTCCAGCAGTATATTGAAGAGTAATGGTGAAAGAGGGCAGCCTTGTCTTGTACCGGATTTTAGAAGAGAGGCTTCTAGTTTATCTTCATTGAGAATAATATTTAACATTAACTTGTGGTAGATTGCCTCTACTATATTGAGAAAAGTATCTTCTATTACCATCTTGATGAGAGTTTGTATCAAGAATTGGTGTTGGACTTTATCAAATGCTTTCTCTGCATCTATTTATATGAGCATATGGTTTTTATATTTCTTTCTGTTGATATGATGTATTATGTTGACGGATTTACATTTGTTAGACCATCCATGCATTCCTGGGATGAAATCTACTTGGTCCTGGTGAATGACCTTCTTCACGAGGCATTGAATCCTTTTTGCCAGGATTTTGTTGAGGATCTTTGCATCTGTGTTCATCAGGGATATTGGTCTGTAGTTATTGTTTGTTTGTTTCTTTTCTTTTTTTTTTTTTTTTTTTTGGTAGCATATCTGTCTGGTTTTGGTATCAAGGCGATGCTAGCTTCATAAAACTGCTTGGTAGTTTTCCTGATTCTTTAATTATATAAAAGAACCTGAAGAGGATTGGTAGAAGTTCCTCTTGAAAGGTTTGATAGAATTTGTTACTGAATCCATCTGGGTCTGGGCTTTTGTTTTTGGGAAGACTCTTGATGGCTGTTTTAATTTCCTCAGTAGTAATGTGTCTGTTTATATACAAGGTTATCCTGGTTTAACCATGGAAGATTATCAGAGTCCAAGAATTTATCAATTTCCTCCAGGTTTTTATATATCATGACATAGAGTTTCTCAAAATAGTCTCTAATTACCCTTTGAATCTCTGCAGAATCTGTGGTGATCTCCCCTTTTTATTCCAAATCTAATGTAATAGATTTCTGTCTCTTCATTTCTTTGTTAGTTTTGCTAGTGGTTTATCTATGGGTGAGACTATTGTGTGTCTATCTGCTTTTGAAC
The DNA here is from genome assembly GCF_024139225.1 of Suncus etruscus. Lineage (NCBI taxonomy): Eukaryota > Metazoa > Chordata > Mammalia > Eulipotyphla > Soricidae > Suncus > Suncus etruscus. The sequence goes on along the minus strand of NC_064859.1, from coordinate 48,370,706 downwards.
ATTTTTACAAATGCCTATCAGTTAACTAAATTTCATAAGTGGATAAAATTATATGTATGATAAACGCTATTGTCAAAAAATATATACATTGATTAGACTATTATAAATTATGGGCTTTCAGGTACTTTACACTTTAATGACCTATGAATGTGTGTAAATATACTTGGTTCATGTTCATTCATAATTTTACAAGAATACGGGTTATTCATTCACATGGTCCAGTGGAGAAAGAAGGTATAATAAGACTGCTTTTAGTATTTTTCTTACAGCATCCTTCGGAATTTTTAAATTATAAGAGACACAATTAAGACAAGTTCCATTTTCTCCACATTCTGTCTCCCTATTTACTGCAATACATCTATTGCAAAGCCTTCTATCAATTTCTCAAATTGATAGGACATATTTAAAAAGATGAATATTCTAATTTTTATATGTTGAGAAATGCAAGTATATTATCATATTGCAATGATATTTTAGCCCATATTAAGAATTCAAGGTTTATAATCATATTTCCATGAAATGAGAAATCCTTCAGCATAAAAATTATATAAATATTTTATTCATGCACTCTTGTACGAATGAAGCTATCTGTACCTATATAGAGCCAATCTTCTGCATGAACATAAATATAGAATCATTTATTATTTTCTTCTTGATTGCTTTATTTCTGCACTATTCCTGCCTGACAGTATTGATTTGCTGCATCATCTATTTTTTAAATTTTTGAAACAGGAATATTTTTTATTATTTTCCAAATTGGCTCTAATTTGTAGCATAATTCACTAGTATCTGTAGTGTTCAGAAAAAATACTTTATGGAGAAATAAATTTTACACCATTTACTACTTTATGTATCATAATAAATGCATATTATGCATATTTTCATAGTCAACTTTTATAATAATCTGAAGCATGTGCACATTTTAATATGGTTAGTATCAAAAGAATTCAAGCTAGTATCAATTTATACAAACTATATTTGAGTTAGACATAAATTCAGAACTAGATGCTGTCAAACCTACCCACTTAACAAAATTATCTCCAATCACAACTCACATCGTTCTCCCTTCCTCCTTTTTTCTTCCTCTCTTCTTCCTTACTTTCCTTCCTTTTCCTTTTTTTATTCCAATTTTTTAATCATTTTTCTTTCTATGTTTCTTTCTTTCTATGTTTTTCTTTCTTACTTTCTTTCTTTCTTTCTTCTTTCTTTTTCTCTTTCTTTCTTTCTTTTTCTTTCTTTCTTTCTTTCTTTCTTTCTTTCTTTCTTTCTTCTTTCTTTCTTTCTTTCTTTCTTTCTTTCTTTCTTTCTTTCTTTCTTTCTTTCTTTCTTTCTTTCTTTCTTCTTTCTTTCTTTCTTTCTTTCTTTCTTTCTTTCTTTCTTTCTTTCTTTCTTTCTTTCTTTCTTTCTTTCTTTCTTTCTTTCTTTCTTTCTTTCTTTCTTTCTTTCTTTCTTTCTTTCTTTCTTTCTTTCTTTCTTTCTTTCTTTCTTTCTTTCTTTCTTTCTTTCTTTCTTTCTTCCCTTTCCTTCTTTCTTTCTTTCTTCCCTTTCCTTCTTTCTCTTTTTCTCTTTCAAAATCAGAAGACTTGTCACCCTTTGGTCGGTCCAAAAGCCAAGATTGCGATGTAGATGACTGGCTGCTAGAACCATGACTGGACTGAATATATCTTGAGACCAATAAAAAAGCCCTCGTTTAGGCACAACAACCATGATCCCCAGTTCGAAAGGTCCAGCAGAGACAATTGCAACGGAATGGGGCTTCTGGAAACACAATGAAAGACGCTATCCTAGGTTCCATCCTAGGATCAGTGCAGAGACCAAGACCACCAACCACAGAAGATGGATTAAAATGACATTGAGGGAACAGAACTTCAAGAACCACAAGGAAAGACTTCATCATAAGCCCCACTCCTAGACCTGTGCAGATACTGAGATCTCTAGATACAGAGGTCTTATTTCATCACCCAGGATGGAGCAGAAGTTTTCCAAACACCACGAAAGCACCACCGGTAGAGTAAATGAACCTGAACGGAGTCTATAGTTAATCCCGTGACAATATACCCCAACGGTTGAGAAACTCCATAGCGCTAAGGCCAAGTGAATTCCTTTACGAATGACCCCAATATTTACTGTGCCAGTGCAGGAGGGAAAAAAAGGCAAAAAGCACAAAACATTTTTTTATTTTTTATATATTATATATTATTTTTTCTTCATTTATTATTATTACTATTTTTATTTTTATTTACGTATCTACTTTTTGTCGGTTTCTTTGTTTTGGTGTGATTATTGAAGTTGTTGTCCCCATTTATATTTATATTGTTTTTTTCTTCTTTTCTTTTCTTTCTTTAGGTGCTCTGCCATGTTTTTTAACTCAAGACCATGGCTTTTTTTGTGGTGCCTATCATTATCACTGGAGTGCTTACTGGATATTTGACTCTTCTTTTTGTACTGTTGGGGTGTTTCACCTTCTTTTTCTGCTTCAACTTCCAAACCAACGATGAGAACCTCTAGAAGGATTCTGCCCATTTTCGGCATATTAGACTTTTATCCCAGTTTATTACTTTTCTCTTCCTCAAATAAAACCACATAACTTGAACTATGTAGTCCTTCCTCCCAGTTAGAGGGGGAAATAAGGGAGGCACCAAGACCAAGACTACTAAGTAGTAAGCTAGGTACAGAGGGGACCACATATTCTCGCAGCCCCAGGGGTGAGGGAGGAGGATATGGGAGGTAGTACGAACACGGAGGTGTAGGGAGGACAAATTGGTGATGGGAACCGCCCTGATTTTATGTAAATATGTACCTATAATATTATTGTCAACAATATGTAAGCCACTACGATCAAAATAAAAATTATATTTAAAAAAAAGAAATGCTTCTTTAGCTCTCATTTGAATTGTTTTCAGACATTCTATTCTAGCCTGGGTAATCATCGCACTTAGGATAGTTGCTCAGTATTTGGTCTTGGTGGACAGAGGATAATTGGTCAATTTTTTATTCTTATGATTGAACATTCTATGTATTTGTTTAAATCCACATGATAATACCAGTTTCATAGAAAAAAATGAATTTAAGTTTCCTCTAAATATATTGAACATACCAAGATTTGGACAGTATAAGGAAAATATCACTAAAAAATGAAATGATCCTTGCAAACACACTGAGTTAAAAATAGAAAAGATATAAGTAGCTAAACACAATTCACTGATTCTTGTTTGTCTGCTGAGACTGGCTTACAGACCACAATACAAAGATAATTGGAAAAGGAATATCGGACCGTGTTTGCTACGTATGTGGATTTCAAGGAGGAGGCATAAAAATATAAATTTAGCTAAAATGAATTTAGGAGAGTTTTCTGTTCTAGCCTTTTCTTTGATGCATATTTTGAAAAAAGTTGAAATTTCAAGTATGCAAACTGTTTCACTCCAGGGAAGTTTTACCACTGTAGAATTCTGAAGATGTAAATTCAGTTGCCTTCAGTGAAACTCCAGTGGATCTGGTCTGTTGAACCCAGGAACAAAAACATTCCAATTTTTGAGGAAAAGTACTAGATTTTTCATGATAACAACAATATTATATTCATGTTATAACAAAATCATTATATTTCAGACCAATGTAGTTCAGTGATTCTCATTGTCTATAAAAAACTACAACATTAAACTCTGAACTATAAAATACATATTTTACTTTGAAATATTGACTATGTATTTTAATGTTGAAATAAAGTTACAGGTTTCTATTTGTACTGCAGATTTTTCAGGAATATAACAGAATATAGTTTAAAAAGGCAAAAACTGACTCAACATTTGAAAGTTGGCTGCCTGCCAAAAATACTTTTGCAAAGTATTTTTCCTTTTGATTTAACTTTCAATAATACATTTTAATTTCTATGCATCTCTTTACTGAGCTGAGGTTTATGACTTCTCAAGGAGTCAACTTAGTGTCAGTTTTCTCAATGTGAAAGTATTATCTATTGTTACAATCAAATATACTATATTTCTACTTTAAAGGAATGCTTGTATACTGTCTTATAACCTATAGGTAAAGAATCTAAACATTTTAACTAAGCCCTCAGCTTTATAATATCTCATTATGTTATATAAAGATTCAACTAGAGTAGTTTACTCTGCTAAATTCACTTCCTTATGGATTTTTAGAATTAAATCCTTAGTCTCATTTTGGCTATTATCTAGAGGCTGACCTCAATTCTTTGTCATTTGAAACTCTCACAAATGCAATTTCTTTCATCAAAGCAAGAAAGAGAATCAACTAGCAAGATGAACATCAAAGTCTTTTATTACCTAATCATGGAAGTGATAGCATATCCTATTCTTGCTATATGTTATCTTTTAGAAGTCAAAATGATTGTAAGTCTAACTTGGATATATATTAACGGAACCTCAGAGTCATTTTAAAAACTTACACTAAGTAGGGCCAGAGCAGTGGCTCTGCAATGGAGCTTTTGCCTTGCACAGTATTGACTCAGGCCAGACAGCAATTTGATTCCCCCGGCACCCCATTATGGATCCTGGAGTCAGAAGTAATCAATTTCTGAAAACTTAGCCAGAAGTAACCCCTGAACATCACCAGGTGTGGCCCCCAAAAAGCAAAAAAAAAAAGACTTACACTAAGTGTGTAACTGTAAGACAATGATACTTATAACACTCTCAAGGATATAGTCAGTGTAATATGATTGAATGATCCTATACTTACTCACAGTAAAAGTTTTAATTAACAGTTAACAATTAACAGTCACATTGTTAACTATATAAGAACTTCTTAACATATTTAAAAATTGAAATATCTTATTTGAGCCTCTTCTAAAATAGTTTCATAATCAGAATACGTAAAGATATATAGAGTCAATCACACACATATATGTAAATCCTGATTTGGTTTTAATGATAATGCCTAAATTGGCACTAATTGGAATTTTTTCCCATACACTAAGATTTTTTTAAATATATGAACTAAATAGCAAATTTAGATTAATGCATAAATTTTGTTCTGAGATGTGTATTAGCAGCAACTTTCATGTCTTTTGTACATTTAAACTACCAGGGTTCCAGTCCTTTTAATGAAGAAATAGATAATGGGTATATATATATATATATATATATATATATATATATATATATAAATGTATAGTTAAATAGATAAAATAAGGATAATAAACTCAAGTCAACTATGGGCCCTAAGTTCTTTGTATAATGTTGTATTTGGAAATAGCCATAACATTGACTATTTATTCTCTGTGAATAACTATGATTTTTCTACTACAGTAGAATTAAGTTAGAAAAGTGATAATAGGGGCTGGAGAGATAGCACAGAAGTAGAGCATTTGCCTTGCTTGTTTGGGTCTTGATTTCATTGTTGTTTCCTTTGACTTGAATATTCAGTTCAGTAAATTTTTGAAGACATCAGTTTATCTGAGACCACTTGGCCACTGGTCCCAAAACCTTCATATTTCTTCTTCTCTTTCTCCATTCAATGTCTTTCCTTTTCTTGCTATACTCTACAGTCAAGGGTGTTTAAGACAAATCCCATTTAAACCATTGCACTTCTTCATGCAATTATTCTAAATATCACATATAAGTGATAGTTAGTAATTGTCTTTCTTTTTCTGAGTTACTTAACATAATACCTTCCAATTCCATCTATGTAGCAGAACATTTCATAATTGAATCATTTATTACAGCTGTGTAATATTTCACTGTATATATGTGCCACATCTTCATGATCCACTCATCTGTTGTTGGACATCTATGTTGATTTCAAGTATTAGCTATTGTACTGAGTGCTGCAATTACTAGTGTGCATATTACTCTTTATATATTCCAGAAGTACATGTCCCTACAAAAATATCATGTAGTATTCATGACTACATTGAATAATTATAGTGTTTGGATAGGATGTTCATTTTAATGTTAATATTTTTCCACACCGTTAAAAAGAAATAGGTTTCTAGTTCCTTATGTTTTCTTCTATTAAAAAGTGACTCATAGGGACCTGAGTAATATAGCACAGCAAATAAGCATTTATCTTTCACATGGCTGACCTGGGTTTGATCTCTGGCATCCATTATAATATTCAAAACCTAAGAGGAGTATTTTCTGCTTCAGAAACAAGATTAACTCCTGAATTTCACTGCATGTGTCTCAAACCCTACAAAAAGGCAATTTATAGTCTGCATTGTATGTTATTCACCATCTTCGTTGATTCTCAGCTACTTGATTTTGATTAAGCACCATTATAAGTATATATATATACTTATGATATATATATATACTTATATATTATGTAAGTATATATTATATATATTATGTAGTTATTATATTATTATTAATATATACTTATATACATATATAAGTACTTATATCTCACTTTTTCCATATTGCTCATATATAAAAATAAAACAAATTTTTGCATATAGACTTCAAAGGCTAGTAGAACATTGTGTACATTTATTATTTTTAGAAGCATTATGGTAAGGACTTTAGAATGTTCTATGCTTTATATAACATCTATTGGGAAATAGACAATATTTTCTTTCTATTTTGTTATTTCTTTCCATTTTTTTCCTGACTAATTGCTATCGCAAAGATTTCAAATATATTGAATATAGTGGAGACAGTGGATATATGTCTCCAAATCTTAGAGGAAAGACATTTAGGTATACACCATTTAAATTTTTTATTTTTTATAATCATTAAAAATGATACAGCGCAAGCTGTATGGGTCTGCCTTGTGCATGCTAGCCTAGTACGGACTGCGGATCGATCCCCGGGGTCCCATATGGTCCCCCAAGCCAGGACAGATTTCTGAGGACATAACCAGCAGTAATCCCTAAGTGTCACTCGATGTGTCCCAAAAACAAAAACAAAAAATGATATCTGCAAACTTGTTTATATGACCTTTCTATTTTTGTTAACATATGAGCCCTTTTTCTAACACTTTCTCTGCACTTATTTATATAATTAAATTATTTAAATTTTATTTATATATTTAACCACCAATAACTTACTCAACTTTCTTTCTCTTTCACCTCTAAATTTATTTTATTAGACTTTTTATTTGAAAAGATTTTTATATTTGCATTATAGTCCATAATTAATATATGTAATATGTTTTATCTATATGTAGATTTTAAATGCTAAATGTCATAAAGTTTACTGTAACTATGTATATGTTTTTCTGTAGTTAATATATTTATTATAAATTTTCTTATAATTATTTTTCTTAATTTTTATGTGGCATTTTTCTTTAATGTTTGTATTTCATTGAATTTATTAGAGACATTTATCCTAAATTGGCCCTAGCTTTTGTAATGACAAAGAGGACATAGGTAAATTCTAAGAGTGATCAAGAATGCTGGAACCTTTATTAAGACTTCAATAAACATATAGTTTAAAGAAAGTTGAAATACTTCTTATACCTTCCCACAATTAACAGTTCCTCAGAACTAAACTGGAGACAGTTACCCACTCATGTCTCTTGCTTTGTTTACCACTCATCTGTTGTGGTGCATCTGGGTTATTTCCATAGTCTGGCTATTATAAATAGTGCTGCAATGAACATATGAAGAGAGCAATTTGTATTGTGTATTTGTGTTCCTAGGGTGTATCTGTAGAAGTGGTATTGCTAGATCATATAGAAGCTCAATTTCTAGATTTTTGAGGAATGTTAATATTGTTTTCCTAAAAGTCTATATCCAGTGTTCCCATCATCAGAAAATGAGTGTCCCTTTTTCCAGCATCCAGGCCAGCACTGGTTGCTTTTGTTTTCTATGATGTGAGCTAGTCTCTGTGGTGAGAGATAAAATCTGTGATATATCTATACAATAGTCTATTATGCAGCCATTAGGAAAAATAAAGTCATGAAAAATTTGCTTATACATGGAAGGACATGGAAATTGTTGTGAGTAGTGAAATAAGCCAGAGGGAAGATTAGATATATAATATTCTCAATAATTTGTGATATATAAGAAAAAGAAGACATAATATAATAATACTCAGAGACAATAGAGATAATTTTTAGGAGGTCCAGACCAGGGTAGGAAGCTTACCACATAGAACAATGAGTACAGTTAGAGTATTATAGAGTATATTAAGACAATACTATTTGGAACTGATTACTATGGACAAGAACTCGGTGCTGAAAGGGGAGAAAGAGACATGCAAGGCACACCTTCATTAACAATAGTGGAAACCACAGTGCCAAAAAAAGAGAGATAATCAAATTGCCTGTCCTAGAGACAGTCAGGGGTGTGGATAGGGAGTGGGAGAAAAATGGGAAAAATCACTGGAAGAAAAATTTCACTGCTACAGGATTGTGTACATTATTTGACTGAAACCCAACAACGAACAACCATGGTGTTTAAATAAAATAATTAATAAAAATAAAAGAAGCTTTGCTGTCATTTTTTAAAAAAGTCTCTTACTATGTTATATTGTGATGCAGATGTGCATAGTCAGGTTAAGTATGCAGTGGCTTTAACAAGAAGCTAATGAGAAAGCAGACGAAATTGATGCTAATGAAGAAGAAAAATTCAACATTGAGAAAGGTTGTCTTATGCAAACCCAAAGACTAAATAAAGTTTACGGCATGAAATGAGAAGAAAGAAAAACAGATTGAGCAACAGAATAAAATTATGTTGTCCAATTTGATGAATCAATCAAGGTTCAGTATCTTGGAGAGAAAGATGACCTTATTATAGATGTACTAGCTGAAGCAAAAAAAGAATTAATTAAGGTGGTAAAAGATAGAGCACACTATCAAATGCTGCTAGATGTACTGGTCTTCCAGTTATTGTACCAGTTTTCTGAAACTCAAATGATCCTATGTTTCAGAAAATGGAATTTCATCTAATAAGTGCTTTCGTGAAGAAATAAATACCTATGAACAAAGTTGCCATCAAAAAAATGTTACTATTCAAATAGATCATGAGGCCAATGTACCTGAGGAAATATCTGGTACAGTTTAAATCTCTAATGGGGATCATAAAATAAAGGTTTCTAATGCCCTAGAGCGTCAACTGGATGTCATAGCACAGCAGATGATGCCAGAGTTATTGGGAGCCTCATTTTGTACAAATGCCAGCAAGAAACATGTAGATTAAGTAGGAAAGTAGAGCTATAGTATTCTAATAAAATTCCTTGATATTCCTTGATATTTGAAACAGAAAGACACGATTATGCAGCTGTTTCCTGTTTAAGTGTACTCAGGTTATCAGTAGATATTCTTCTGTTGTTAATTTCCTTGGCATATTTGTTAAGAGTAGAAGGCAATTTTAATTTATATATTCAGGAAACCAAACTCTTATTTTATATTATCAAAATACCAACCTCTAATCAACAAAGTTGTAATAATTTCATGGAGGTGAGGGAATAAGATAGTGGTTGCATAAGTATTAAGTTATCTACTCTTTCTAAGATTTCTGTTCTCCAGGCTAGAATTAGAGGCATATATGGTTTTCTCCTATATTAAGGTTCTGGCCCTCAGGCTTAAAATGCATTGGATCATGAATTCTCCCTAGCATTATATAACTTCATTGTTAATTTTTGGGCCTAGTCCTTTGTTTAAATATGATTTTAAATCTAAGACACACAAATTATTTACTTAAATAAGATTTATGTTAAAATAAAGAGAAAAGTTTAAACCCTATAATTCAATGCAATTTTGATGTAACTGTAGGGTATAATGCTAATCAAAGTGAGTCAAAGGAAGGACATGAGCTGAATAGTATCTCCCATGTAGAGTAAAAGACATATTTTAAGAGAAAAAAATTAACCAAATGCTAAAAATTCTTTAGTAGTAACAGACACTGTAAGTCTTCCCATATAATTGTTTGCTAAGAAGTGGGGAAGTTGTGCAGTGGTATGGTGCTGACAGGGGAACTAATAAAATGTTAGAGGGAAAGGTTATTGATTCACTGTTGGTGCATGTGCTATGACAATAATATCTTCTTGAAATGATATAAACAGTGATATAAATCATGGTGCCTAAATTAAATTAATTTGTAAAAACTATTAAAAATGGTCTCCATTTAATTCAAGGATGGGCTTGTTGTTTGGTACCATCACATTTTATATTTAAGTTACTATAGCTCTGTAATAAATATCACTACAATAGCAATATAATATAAAAATATTGTTTATACATTTCATAACTATGTAATCTTGATTGGTTCTGTAAATTTTCTGAGTTACTCAAGCATTGGCATCTCTGTTACCTAAGAAACTAAGAATATCATTTCTGTTTTCTTGAACATGGACATAAAAGTTTAAAACAGCTTAAACAAAATATATAGGATATCCTCTGTTCTCTGGTATCCATCTAAAAAGCTTTTACCAGATATTGAAATAGTTAATTATTTTTAAATGATTAAGATTTGGGGCCAGAATGATAGCACAATTGTAGGTCATTTGCCTTTCACATGGCTCACCCAGGACAGACCTAGGTTCAATTCCCAGAGTCCCGTATGGTCCTGAAAGCCAGGAGCAATTTCTGAGTGCATAGCCAGGATGACCCCGGAGTGTCACTGTGTGTGGCCCAAAAAGAAACAAAAAAAATTTCAAGCATTAATATCACAAAATAAATAAGAATGCATTGCATTGCCTCTTCTAACATGACTTCAGAAGTTATAAATCCTCATATTTTCTTAAACTTATATGTTTGGGTAGCTACAAAAACATAACACAGTAAAAGGAAATAGATGCCAGCTCTTGTTTTTACAAAGGAAAATTATAAAACAATAAAATTAGGAGTTTGAGGGTTTGTTTTGAGTCACACCCAAATGTTCCCAGAGGCTACTCCAGGCTCTGTGCTCAAGGATCACTCCTGACTTTGCTTTGCGGGCTATATGTAGTTCCAAAAATAAAATCTGGATTCACTGCATGCAAGTCCTAAGCCTTATCTAATGGAGTATCTTTCTGGCTTGAAAAATAGTGATTTAAAACCTACCACCACTCCCAATGTATATATTGCTACAAAAACAAGAAAGTGGCAGAGATATTTTTCTTCCTCTTTTATCTCTCTAATTTTTCCAATCTTTCTGTTAAAGAAATTTAGCTTCACCTTTTAAAAAAGTTATTTTCTTCTAAGATTATCTGATTTTTATAATAAAACATAAGGTCTGTTTCAGTTATTTTTTCTATATGGTACCCCCACCTGAATTGGTCTCTTACAAAACTGAGAGTCAGTCCTCTCATTTTTATTTTAAATATATATGGTATGCACGAGGGCGCTAGCCCCTGCATGGTTTTTTAAATGGAGACCAATGAAAAGAAAAAAAAATACCAGTGAATGTCACCACGTAATGACACGTAATGACCCGACATACACCAGTGCTGCATTGGCCCCCCATCCACATTATATGCCCCCCCCCTTAGTGTCGGGAAAGTGGGAAAGCCTGAGGACCATGATAGAGTCCACCTGGGTCGGCAACCAGGAAGGCCTGGAGTAGTGGGGGGGATAGGGAAACGGCTGGAGGCCTGCCAAGCCTCCCAGCACCCCCCCCCAAGCTAGGGAGAATGCCATCTGGCATGGGGTGTCCCCTAAGCCCATACCTGGGAAGAGCTGGCCTCCAGGATCAAGGCACCAGAAGCCAGCTATCTGCTCAGCCCCTCCCTTTGCTCTTCCTCTCTAGTGTAGAGAGGGGGGGGAAACCTGGAGACCCCTAATGGAGTCCACATGGAACCACAGTAGGCCACCCGAGGTGGCACTAAGACCCGGCCTAGAGTCCAGGGGGAAATAGCAGAATGGCTAGAGGTTTGCCAAGCCTCCCAGCATTCCCCAAGCTAGGGAGAATGCCATCTGGCACGGGGTGTCCCCTAACCCATACCTGGGAAGAGCTGGCCTCTAGGATCAAGGCAACGGAAGTCAGCTATCTGCCTGGTCCCTCCCTTTGCTCCTCCTCCCTAGTGTAGAGTGGGGGGAAGCCGGGAGACCCCTAATGGAGTCCACCTGGAACCCACAGCAGGCCACACAATGTGGCACTCAGGCTAGGCCTAGTGTCCAGGGGGAAATAGGGGAAAGGGTGGAGTCCTGCCAAGCCTCCCAGCACCCCCCAAGCTAGGGAGAATGCCAACCAGCATGGGGTGTCCCCTAACCCCATACCTGGGAAGAGCTGGCCTCCCTGTTCCAGTTATTATATATTTTATATTTTATTGTGGTATTATAATTTACATGTTTTTGGCATGCTCTGTTAAGAATTTTACATTTCTCAATTATTGTCTATTGGCTTATCTTTTAAATTTTCAAGTTATAGTGAAATCTAGTGTGCTCAAAGTATAAAACATTACTAACTGAGACCATTGTATCTTTGAGTCTCCATGCTATCTATTATAATTTTAGGTTTACTTTTGTCACAACTTGTCTATCCTGCTTACACCTCCCTATCACAAAGACCAATAAACTGGTGGAATTTCTAAAGCATACAGCTTGTGCATAAACAAAGGCATATGCATTTATACTTAGGACACTTTCAGAGCTAAGAAATGTAAAAAAAATCTCTGTCAATGTACTTTAGAAAATAATTGGGTAAATACATAATTAAATATCACATCTAAAATTCATTACCAAGTATAAAAAATGGGTTCACAAATTATATACCAAGTATATTGAACAGAGCACATCTACCCTGGGGTCCAGAAAAGTATAGAACAACGTTTAAGGTTATTTGCCTACTGTATAGCTAGACTCATAACATTGGTTCAATGTTCAATGGGTGTGGCCCAAGCCCCTCCCAAATCATTGTTATCACAAATTAAACAATAATACGTATAAAATTATTTTGTGAGTTTTTTTATTTAAACAACTTTATTACATACATGATTGTGTTTGGGTTTCAGTCATGTAAAGAACACCACCCATCACCAGTGCAACATTCCCATCAACAATGTCCCAAATCTCCCTCCTCCCCACCCAACCCCGGCCTGTACTCTAGACAGGCTTTCTATTTCCCTCAAACATGCTCATTATTAGGATAGTTCAAAACGTAGTTATATCTCTAACTAAACTCATCCCTGTCTGTGGTGAGCTTCATGAGGTGAGCTGTAACTTCCAGCTCCTTTCTCTTTTGTGTCTGAAAGTTATTATTGCAAGAATGTCTTTCATTTTTCTTAAAACCCATAGATGAGTGAGACCATACTGCATCTTTCTCTCTCTCTCTGACTTATTTCACTCAGCATAATAGATTCCATGTACATCCATGTATAGGAAAATTTTATGACTTCATCTCTCCTGACAGCTGCATAATATTCCATTGTGTATATGTACCACAGTTTCTTTAGCCATTCATCTGTTGAAGGGTTTCTTGGCTGTTTCCAGAGTCTTGTTATGGCAAATACCATATTGTTCTTGGAGGAAAAAATGAGAAGATTCAAGTTTTTTTTTTTAGGTGTGCTTAGTTGTCTTTTGAGAGTTGTGGCTCTCAAGTATGCTTTGCTTCCGTGAAATACGTGTACTTTACAAAGTTACTCATAAAGGAGTTGTTTCAGGCAGGTAGTGTACCAAATTCATTTCCACCAATATCCCTCATACCATATCCCTACCACATCCATTCAAGCCTATCCCCTAAACAGACACAAAGGTACTTTAAATCACTGGCTCCAACAAAATGACAAATAAAATTATTAAAAAATGTAAAATTCAATTTGTGATGATTTTATATGATTTAACCTATGTAAATAAAATATCAAAATATTTTGACAACACAATGCCTATTTTCATTTATTAAATAACTTTTAACTCTGGCATCTAAAGTAGATTGCATTAAAATAATTTTGCACTTGGTTTCATGTGGCAATAATTCATATTTCCCTGTCATTAATAAAAATTTAATTTTATTATTTGCTAATATATGCTGGTGTTTACAAGTAAAAACTACAAGAGGAAAATTTAGTAGAAGTAGGTAAATCAAGAAAATGTAAAGGGAATAACTGAATAGATTTAAACATATGGTATTTTATCCTAAGTTAAGGACCATTGGTTTTATGTCAGAAAATATTATAGATATTTATTAAGTCTCTAAATTAATTAGTAATAAACTGCAATAAAGTATATCTGAATATACAAAATCTGATAAGTCCTAAAATGTTCAAAGTAAGTGAGAAATTTATTCTTTATTGAAAATGTATAAAATCACTTAGCAAATTAACAGCAAACATGCAATTCTTATTATAGTGTAGGACAATCATAAGTACCATGATTTCGTGCCATATTTAATGCTGATACTGAGATGTTTCTCCTCCCTTTAAGACACTCCTTTAATATTTCTTGTAAAACTGATTTCAAGACTATGAATCCCCTAAGCTGTTGCCTGTCCCTGAAGCTCTATATCATTTCTTTAATCTGAATATTAATTTAGCTGGATAGAATATCCTTGGTGATATGTTTATTTTATTGAGTTTTGTATTATATTCACCATTCTCTTCTGGCTTGAAAATCTCAATTGATAGATTTGTATGAGTCTTACGGGTTTTTATTTGTATGTAAGTTTCATTTTTATTCTTCCTGCTTTAAATATTATTTAGAATATTTTATTTTGAATATGATATGTCTTGGAGTTTTCCTAGTTTAATATATTTTGTTTGTGGTCCTTTGAGTCTCTTAAATTGTGTGCATGTTCTTTAGCTCTCAGAAAATCTTATCAATGATTAACTATAATTTCTTCATCACTTTTTCTTTCCTTTTTTCATGTTGATGAAGATGATTCTTTTATTTTTCAGCTTGAACTCATTCAATATTTCTCCACAATGATGTTCATTTATTTTCAGATTATTTTCCATCCTTCATTGTTTTCTAGCAGTTTCTTCTCATCTTGGATCACCTTGATCTTTGGTTCAGCTGTGAATATTTTGCTGTTGATTGTTTCTCATGAGTGCTTGTTTTTAAATCCTAACATGTTTTAATTTTTGTCATTTCTTATAGTACGGTTGTTTCAATTCTTATATTTTCTCGTGTTTCTTTTTTTCTGACTATCTCTTCCATTATTTCTTTGAATTCATCCAACATCCTTATAATGGTGTTACTAAAGTCATTGTTGAGGTACTGAGCTTGGTGGGTTTCTGTGCATCTTCCCCAACATGTTGTCTGTGCTACTTTTTCACTAAGAGAACTATAAAATTTGAAAGAACTAATTTGTGACTGAATATGTGATCACACACTTTAGAAACTATGGAGTTGATATGGCAGAGGATATAATGGGGAGAAAATATATTGAATCTATCTGGAAGGGAGAGATATCGACAGTCCCCCATTTTAAAATGTCCTATGGTTGTCAGTCCAAATATGAATTTACCTTGAAGGGTATAATAGCTTGTTGACATTTTATTGTTGATACAATTTTTTCTGACCCTAATCTCACCCATTAGTAAGCATGATCATTATTGTTATTGAAAACCTCTTTTTTATATCACAGTGAATTCCAGATTTTGCAGCTCTAATTCTATAGTAAATGAAATGCTAAAAGGGAAAGTTATGTTATAATGAATAATTCACTAGTCTTCAGGTAAATGGTATTACTTTCTATCCAGATCCAAGTATTACTTTCTATCCAGATCCAATATTTAAGGTGGTAAAATAGAGAATAATAAAAACAAAATGAAACATTTTCTGTTTCAGAAATAACAAAACATTTAGACAACTCAAATATAGGGAAGTAATTGGAGGGATAGAATGAAGTGGTCATTTGTAGTTAGCTTGATGATGTTACTATAAAAACACAGTAAATCGAGGTACCCACTGTGCTCGCACCAGACCCACATGCTCCAAACCCACAAGCCAGCCCGGAAGCCGGTGAGAGACCAAGCACCCCAGATACCCCCTGCGCTAGCCCCAGACCCCATGTGCCGGACCCACAGGCCCGCCCAGAAGATGGTGAGGGACAAGCACCCCAGGTACCCCTTGTGCTCGCCCCAAACCCCGCACAACGGACCCACACGTCCCAGACCCACAAGCTGGCCCAGAAGCCAGTCAGGGTCCGAGCACCCCAGGTACCCCTTCGCTAGCCCCAGACCCCATGCACTGGACCACATGCCCCGGACCCACATCCAGCCCAAAGCCATTGAGGGACCGAGAACCCAAGGTACCCCTTGTGCTCGCCCTGGAACCGTGGGCCCCGGAGCCAGTGGGGGAGCGAACACCCAGGGCACTCCCTGTACGCACCCCGGACACACACACTGGCCCAGACACAGGTAAGGTAGCAACCACCCCCAGGCGTCCCCTGCAGGCAATCCACCCGCCACACTAGACACATGCAGACACGGGTGAGAGAGCGATTGTGAGAGAGTGATTGTCCCCTAGGTACCCTCTGCCTGGCTCCCGAGCTGTCCAGCTATGCATGAACAGGCTGGGATCTGTGGAACAGAGGGGACTATGGGATTGCTCCCCTGACCTTTGGGTGCGCTACAGCAGCCTGTACCACCCCCAGCCCAGGAGAGGACCTCAAACTCCAGGGGCCGAGGGAAGCTGCTGGGGGTCTGATTGAGGGAATTCCTTCGGCTGAGACCCAGACAGGGCGGAGCTCCGCTGACTCTCAGACAGGGGAGAGAGGGCAGGGACCTAGGCTCAACAGCGTCCTCCACCTTTGTGGCAGGAGCAGAACTGCAACAGCTGGCAGGAATAAGCAGAAGGAATTGACCAGGCCCAATGAAGGAAGTGGCAGGGCTGATTCACAGGTAGGGGAGCGGGGGTGAAGGAGCTAGGCTCAACAGCGCCCTCCACCACTGTGGTCAGGAGTGGAACTACAATAGCTGGAACCAAAAGGGAAGAACAAATGATCAGGCCCCACCAGAGAACACACAAGGAACCAAACCACAGCGACCTCACCCAACAGACCCCTCTAGAACCATGCTCAGGGAGGGGACCGATCCCCAAGCCACAGGGGACCAAAGAAGGCTGAATTTGGAAGGCACTGCACTCCAAGGCACACCAATAAATGCAAAGAAATATGGGTAAATCAAGGAAAACCCTAATATCTGGAGATACGGAAACAAATCCTGGCAAGTTTCCAAGTCCACCAAAATGCACAGATCCATGAGAAGGAGACCTAAAGGCAACCATGAGGAAGGAAATACAAGAATTGATAAAGGATAAATAGGGAAAGTGAAAGAACAAATAGTCAGAGAAATAATAGCAGAGAACTTTCCCACCCTCTGGAAAGAAACTTCAGTGCAAATCTAGGAAGTGAAAAGAGTCCCTAATAAGATAGACCCTAATAAACCAACACCAAGACATATAGTAATCCAAATGGCAAAATAAAACAAAGAGAATGATGATCTCCTTAAAGCAATAAGGGAGAAAAAAACCCTCAAGTACAAATGAAGGGACATAAGAATCAAACCAGATCTTCCATTTGAAATAATTCAAGCAAGAAGACAGTGGAACAACATATTTAAATGCCTGAATAAAAGAAATTTCCAACCTAGGGTCCAATATCTAGCAAAACTCTCATTCATATGGAAGGGCAGACTAAAAACATTCTCAAACAAAAATGATCTTGCATTATTTGCTCAAAAAGAAAAACTGATTCTAAACGACCTACTCAGAGACAAATTACACAATCCAAATCCCCAATTGTAACAACAACCACACTACACAACACAACTGCACAACAGTCCTTTCCCTAAATGTTAATGGTCTAAACTATCCCAAGAAACACACCTACAACTACAGGACAAACATAGGCTTAGAATTAAAGGATGGAAATTAATTATTCAGGCTAATGAAAAACAAAAAAGAGCAGGGACAGCCATTCTTATATCAGACCAAATTGCATTCAACCTCAAAAAAGTGATCAGAGACAAAGAGGGACACTACTTATTGATAAGGGGAACACTAGATCAAGAAGTACTAACCCTGGTCAATATTTATGCACCTAATGTAGAGCCAGCAAAATATGTGAGGCAACTGCTTGCAAACCTGGAGAAACACATGAAAGGAAATGTGATAATTGTAGGAGATCTCAATATTCCACTATCACCACTGGACAGATCCACCAAACAGAAAAACAGCAAAGACATGAGTCCTAAATGAAAAATTTGAAGATCTAGGGCTAATAGATTTTTATAGGACCCTCCATCCCCAGAAAACAGAATACACATTCTTCTCAAGCCCACATGAAACCTTCTCCAGAATAAACCATGTCCTAGGATATAAATCAAACCTATATAAGATCACAAATATAAGGATCATTAGAAGCACCCTATCAGATCACTATTCAACAGAGGTCAAAATTGACTACAAGAAGAAGCAATAGAGAAAAACTAATACCTGGAGATTAAACAACATGATGCTCAACAACAGCTGGATCAAAGAGCAAATCAAGGAAGAAATAAAAAGATTCCTTGAGACAAATGATAATGAAGAGACAACCTGTCAAAATATGTGGGACACAGCAAAAGCAGTAATTAGGGGGAAACTCATAGCAATACAGGCCTATGTCAAGAAACAGGAAAATGACAAAACCAACAGTTTAAAGGATCACCTCAAGGAATTAGAACAATAGCAGCAAAAAAAATACAACCACAACCAGAAGGCAAGAAATAATAAAAACTAGAGCAGAAATAAACAACATATCAACTAAGAAAACAATACAAAAATCAATGAGACCAGGAGTTGGCTTTTTGAAAAAATAAACAAGATAGATAAACCACGGGCAAAACTCACCAAAAAAAGAGGGAAAACACCCAAATCAGTAGGATCACAAATGAAAGGGGAGAGATTACAACAGAACCCCAAGAAATAGAACATATCATGAGATCATATTATGAACAACTATCTTAGTTATGCTAGAGAACCCAGTAGAAATTGACAGATTCCTGGAAAAATACCATCTTCTGAGACTGGATAAGGAAGACCTAGAAAGCCTAAAGAGACCATTCACTTCAGAGGAAATTGAAGATGTAATTAAGAAACTCCCTAAGAACAAAAGTCCAGGTCCAGACGGATTTACAGGCGAATTCTATCAAAAATTCTAAGAAGACTTACTACCACTTTTCCAAAGGCTCTTCCAAACCATTGAAGAAACAGGAATCCTCCCCAACTCCTTTTATGAGGCTAATATCACACTCATTCCCAAATATGGCAAAGAAACCACCAAGAAAGAAAACTACAGACCAATCTCACTAATGAATATAAATGCAAAGATTCTAAACTGTATTTTAGCAAACCTAATCCAGCACTTTATCAAAAAGATCATACATCATGACCAAGTGGGTTTCATCCCAGGAATGCAAGGTTGGTTCAACATATGCAAATCTATCAACATCATACATCACATCAACAACAAGAAAGACAAAAACCACATGATTATATCAGTCGATGCAGAGAAGGTGTGTGACGAAATTTAACACCCTTTTATGTTGAAAACACTCAGAAAAATAGGATTAGAGGGAACCTTCCTCAAGATAGTTACAGCTGTCTATGAAAAGCCCACAACCAGCATTATCCTTAATGGCAAAAAACTATAAGCATTTTCACTAAACTCAGGAACTAGGCAAGGCTGTCTACTTTCTCTACTCTTACTTCAATATAATCTTAGAAGTCCTAGCAATAGCAATTCGATAAGGGAATAAAAGGAATCCAAATTGGGAAAGAGGAACTCAAACTATCTCTTTTTGCAGATTATATGATGATATACATTGAAAATCCTAAAGAGTCCATAGTAAAACTCCTAGAAACAATTAACCAATACAGGAAAGTGGCTGGCTACAAAGTCAATACACAAAAGACAGTAGCGTTTCTCTACACAAATAATGAAGTTGAGGAGATATCAAAAATACAACTCCATTTAAAATAGTACCAAGAAATATAAGATACCTAGAAATCAACATTACAAGGGAAGTGAAGGACCTATACCAGGGAAACTTCAAAACACTCCAGAAAAAAATTGAATAAATACTTCTCAGAGGAAGACTGAATGATGGCCAATAAACACATGGAAAAAAGCTTACCTTCACTCATCATGAGAGAAATCCAAATCAAAAGAACAATGAGGTACCACCTTACACCAGTGAGAATTGCTCACATCAAAAATAATGAGAACAGCCTCTGTTGGTGGGGATGCGGTATGAAAAGCACTCTCATCCACTGCTGGTGGAATGCCCCCTAGTCCAACCCCTATGGAGAACAGTCTGGAGAGTGCTCAAGGAACTCAAAATTGAGCTGCCATTTGACCAAGCAATTGCTCTCCTAGGTATCTACCCCCAAGTCGGAAGGACATTTATCCCAAAGTATGTGTGCACCTCATTATTTTTTGCAGCACTCAGTATAATAGCCAAGTCTTGGAACCAACCTCCATGTCCAACAAAAGATGAGTGGATCATTAAGATGTGGTATTTATACACAATGGAATATTACATGGCAGTCAGACCTGATACAATCATGGACTTTGCAGCAATGTGGTTAGACCTAGAACATATTATGTTAAAGAAGTAAGACAGACCAGCCTGAACACCGAAGCAGCAACTGTGACCTACAGACTCATTCTACAGGCCCTACTCATAGAACACATTCAAGCAAACTAGCATTCCCTTGCCCTTTCCTCCTCTCTTCTCACTACTTTTTTTTTCTTTTTCCTTTTTCTCTTTTTCTTTTTAATGTATTTTCTCTTTTCTTCATTCCCACCCCTTCCATATACTTTTCCCTTGCCCCCCCCATGGAAATCCTACTATCCCTTCACTCATCAATTCTATCCAGTTTTCCCACCTTATTAAAACTCTTCACCCTCACTTTTTAATCTATTAGGCATCAAGACTGACCTCCTACCCCAACAAACCAGTACCCAACACCCAACCAAAGGGACACCCAGTTAAACCCACACCTTGTCCCTGGCAAGAAAAGGCAACTAACTCCCCCTGCTGACTTAAGCTGCGTGGCCCTCCTTACCAACTCTACCTAATGTGGACTGTTACTTGAAACCAGACTCAGCTCTAAAAGTATCCCCAAATCAAGAACACTTCCCAAGACTTCCCTGCCACAAAGCTTTTGCCAATCTTAAGAAGTTCAGGCTGTGTGGTGAAAAAGCGCCTGGGAACCCATACACTACAAGAAAATCTCAAAAGACAATGGGGAAACCTATACTTCCATCATAAGTACAAGACCTGTATTACACTACCTCTTTACCTGCTTTTCCCCTAATGTAAAGTAGTCTCTTGCATCACTTTGCTCCTTTAATTACTTTTTTTTACCTCATTTAAATTTTTTTTCTTTTTATATGTATACTTGAGCACATATATTTTTATTTCTATTTTTATCTTTTTGGGGTGTGTGACCTATTTTTGTTTTCTTCTCTTTCCACCCTCAAATGCACTGGCAATATAATGTAGCACCATTTCTCCCTTCAGAGGCACACTAAAAAAAAGAGGAAATCTTAAGTATAAAAACAAGCTCTTATCTACTAGGGATAAGAACTCCTACTGTTTACAATACAGGAGCATATCTCACTTTGAAAATATGTAATGTGGACCCAACTTAGACCCCTGGTGATCAGACACCATCTGTCCAGCCTTGAACCCTGGATCCCAGACATAGAAACAACACAGTTCTTCACGACAGCTACAGGAAACAAATCCCATTCTGGACATCCTTAATACTGCTCGGACACCAACAAGTGCCAGCTCTAATATGATATCCTGACAACAAGGGAAATGGGAACAACTTGACCTAAGAGCAGGTTATCCTACCCCTCTAGCTGATGATAAGACAAAATCAGAAGACTTGTCACCCTTTGGTCTTTCCAAAAGCCAAGATCACGTTTTACAGATGACTGGCTGATAGAACCATGACAGGACTGTATGTATTCTGGGACCAATAAAAAAGCCCTGGTCTAGGGTTTGAGCTACGACCTGCACAACAACCATGATCTCTAGTTCCAAAGGTCCGTTTGAGACAACTGCAATGGATTGGGTCTTCTGGAAACATAACAAAAGACGCTATCCTAAACTCCGTCCTAGGATCAGCACAAAGACCAAGACCACCAACCACAGAAGACAGATTAAAATGACACTGAGGGAACAGAACTTCTAGAACCACAAAAAAAGGCTTCATTATAAATTCCACCCCTTGACCTGTGCAGATACAGAGATCTGATTTTATCACCCAGGACGGAGCAGAATTCTTCCAAACACCACAAAAGCACTGAGGGGAGAGTAAATGAACCTGAACGGAGTCTATAATTAATCCCATGACAATATACTCTAAGGGTGGAGAAACCCTGTATCTCTTAGGCCAAGGGAATTCCTTTTTGAATGACCCCAATATTTACTGTGCCTGTGCAGGAGGGGGAAAAAAGCACAGAACAATTTTTTTTTTGTTTATGTATCTAGGTTTTGTCGATGTCTTCATTTTGGTATGGTTATTGAAGTTGTTGTCTCCTTTTATATTTATTTATTTATTTTCTTCTTTTCTTTTATTTCTTTAGGTGCTCCTAAAGTGCTTAAAATTGGTAGAAGATATTTTCATAGTCAAAGAACAGTTCATAACTTCTATACTTGCATAAGAGAATCTTTGTAATAAGGTTTTAGATTTGAAATAAAGCAATATTAATTACTGACATAAAATTTTATTATAAAAATTGGTGCTAGAGCTATATTACAGCAAGACGAGGACTTGCTTTGCACACAATAGACCCTGAATTGATCACCCAACATCTCTTATGGTCCCAAGCACTACTAAGTTCCTTTGTATAGAAACAGGAGTAAACTCGGGGCTGGAGAGGTGGTGCTAGAGGTAAGGTGTCTGCCTTGCAAGCGCTAGCCAAGAAGGACCAATTCTCCGGCTTCCCATACGGTCCCCCCAAGTCAAGGGCAATTTCTGAGCACTTAGCCAGGAGTAACCCCCTGAGCATCAAAATGGGCGTGGCCCAAAAAACAAAACAAACAAACAAAAAGAAACAGGAGTAAACTCTGTGCACTAACAGTTGCAGCATAAAACAAAAAACAAATCTATAAAAAAAAACCCTAGCAATTAAAATGTTAATTATAGAGTAAAATTAGAGTATCTTAATGCCATTTCATAGTGGTATGCTATATTATAAATCTCCATGACATATATTAAAAGACTAAGATATTAAAATAACTTTTATTTTATTTTATAATCTGATGATTT
Organism: Suncus etruscus; assembly: GCF_024139225.1. Lineage (NCBI taxonomy): Eukaryota > Metazoa > Chordata > Mammalia > Eulipotyphla > Soricidae > Suncus > Suncus etruscus. Next base: position 48,347,600 of record NC_064859.1, on the reverse strand, counting down.
TAAAAGGAAAAAGTTTTTCTGTGACCAGAATAAATTTTTCCTAGCTTATTATGTATTATTTTATGTATGACTCAGAGATCCCAATGAAAATCTATAGTAGAGACATACATAATAAATGGAATGGAATCAATGTATACCATTAAATAAGATTAATTTATGAAAATAGAAGCAATAAAATAAATAGAAAACAAGCATAAACATGTATTAATGTACTTACCTATTGATGAATATATTGTAATGCTCTGAATTATTGACAGACAAAACACTTTATATATAAATGAATGGAATATCCTTGTAAACAAAAAGCTAGAATGATTCAGTGAAAAACATAATAGTATTCAATCCTTTTGCTATATACAAGCAATTTATTTTAAGAGAATACATTTTAATAAAGGCTTGAAAAATATATTTCATATGAGATTAACACAAGAGAAACCTATAACTGAAATAAATTGATATAAATTGAAAATCAAGAGAAAGTAGGGATAGATATAAGGAAAAATATACCTTATTCCACAACATGTAATAATATGTAATGCAACATGATGAATTAGGAGTGAATTTGGTAACAGTACTAAAAATATATTCAACCAGTTCAGGGCACCTGGACATTTAAATATATACTAACACATGTTAATGTAGAAATAATTTAACCAAAGTTGGGTTCATAAAAGCCCAATTTTCAGCAATGAACATATAATATAATATATATATAATAAAATATTCCACTTTACACCAAAAAGATCTAACAGACATAAAAGAACTTTACGCTTAACCACACAAAAATAAACAATTTTCTATTATATGCACATGTAATATTCTCCTAGATATATAATATACTTATATCCCAAAATGTCTAAAAAATGTTAAATATTGAGGTCATATCCAGTATTTTTAACTACATGTTATGAAACAAAATCAACAGAAAGATGAGGGAAAATGTATGAATAATATCATACAACAATATATAAATATATAAGTGGCTCAATGTATATTTATTTTATTCTAATTTTTAAGATTTTCCCATTTTAATATGCCTTTGCAAAAAGGGCAATGCCACATGATACTACTTGTGCATATGGGATAAAAATAACATGCTAAATAATCACTATAACCTGATTCTAATATGAACTGAAAACCCAAGAGAAACTTATCTACTAGAATTTCCTACTACACAGATCCAAAAAAAGGAATGCGAAAACTACCTCTACATAAGAAAATAGACAATAAGAATAATACTATTAAGAAAATACATCTAAAGAAATATAATAAAGAGATATACATATCCTCTTTAAGTCTTTTGAAATAGTCTGGGTACAGTGGATAAAATCCAGAGCAAAGCTTGTCTAGTGGAGTCTGAAAAACAGCTCCCAGCAGTCACATATCAGGAAATGTTCTAAACCTGGGCGTTTCTCAAAAACCGAATCTGGTATAGAGTAACAATCCACAGAGAAGGAAGGTGAGAGTAACGGGGCCACCAAGAGCAAATTATCAACAGAGGCTATGGCAGTTGCTTATCGGGCTGAGGAAAGGCATGTTGGGAAACTGTCTTTTCACTTTGGGAGCTGGTTGGTAGATGGTTGAGGTGAGGGAAATGCTCTGGTTCTGAGGAGTTAAGAACTGAGGGTAAAAAGATTTAAATAGGGAGAAGTAACATATCGGCTGTGAGAGAGTGAAAGTCTAGAAAAAAATTGTGAAGTCGTAAATGGGGGGAGAAGGGGTTATATATAACAGGTAAAGGACAATATAAAACACAGACAGATATTATGTATTGCAGATAAATACTAGATAGACATTGAGGTAGCCAACACATACACTCATGCACACACACAGACACTGAGGGTCGATCAATGGTTACAGTTGAAAAGCTGACTAAGGTGGAATATAGTTCAGAACGCTTTGAAAAATATAAAGCCAACAAGTCAAATGTAAAGGTTTTCCATATTCTAGGCAAATAATCACTGGTGAGGGTAAACTTTACTGAAGAAAGGCTGCCTGGGTTGTATTGTGCATAAAACAATCTTATAAAAATTAATAAATTTCAAGTCTAGAAAACTATGGTAATACACTGTAAAAAAAAGACTACATCATGAAGTATCACCTAATGGGTCTTGAGCATTCAGGTTTATTTCCTGAAAGCAAACTGCAATCATGAGCATAATGGTATAATAGTAAACTACTAAAATTAAAAAAAATCGCAACAACATACTCAATGAATGAGTATGTAGCAGGAGTTAATGGCATATAGTTGCATATTCCATTATTATCTGTGGCCTAAACATTAGATCATATTATTAAGCATAATCAAATGAAAATAAGTAGGTTGGAATTTTTGTCAAGACATTATCTTAATGAACACTTCTGAGTCTAATAGCATTACAATGTGAAACTAGGGTGAACAACCTATATCTCCAAATACCACTGGACAAAGGAGTTATTATAGACATTAAAGTTCAGATATTAAAACTTATATAGCGAGTATTGTAGTGAGAGTTCATGGCCTCCAAATGCATTCTACATTTTTTTCTGTGATTAAAAGCATTAAAATATTATTATAGACATCTATAAAGAGCAGTTGATTGAACACCTGCTCAATAAAAACAGCAATTCCCATTGCTGAAAGTCTCTTTGAAGTATAGAAGAAATATTAGCTTTTGTGTTTCTCTCTTCATCTCAGTTCATTCTCTTCTCCTCTTATACTCTGTTCCTGGCAGCTACCAATTAGATGATCTTGTTGCTTCATGCAGTTATTCTAAATAACAATATAAGTGATATCATTCTGTATCTATTCTTTTTTCTGGCTGACTTAACATAATAATGTCTTCTAGTTCTATCAATGTTGCTGCAAATTGCATGATTATATCATTCCTTGCAGCTATGTAGTATTCCATTGTCTGTATGTACCACATCTTCATGATCCACTCTTTTGTGGTTGGGCATCTAAGTTGATTCCAAGTCTTAGCTTGGAATTGTTGTACTGAGTGTTGCAATGAATAGTGGTCTGCATACATTCTTTTGGATGATTTTTTTTTTTTTTGTTCTGGGGATAGATACCCAAAAGTAGGATTTCTAGGTTATATGGCAACATTCTGAGTTTAGTTAGAATCCTCTGTACTATTTTTCAGAGGGTTTGGGTCAGGCAGCATTCCCACTAGCAATGAGGGAGAGTTCCTTTCTCACCACATCCTAGGCAAAAGAGAGGGTTCCCAGTGTTGTTGATATGTGTCATCCTCATTGGTGTAATATATCTCATTGTTGTCTTTATTTGTATTTCCCTAATAATAATTGATGATTAACATTTTTTTTCTGTTTCTATTGGCCATCTGTTAGAATTCCTCGGAGAAACGCATGTTAATCTCCTCTTATTATTTTTGATAGAGTTTTTGGATTTTGTGGAGTAAGCCTTTGTGAGTACTTTGTATACCTCTATCTTAGAAATCTACCCCTTATGTGATGTCTTTAGTGCAAAAATGTTCTCTCATTCAGTGAGATTACTTCTAATTTTTTTCTTGTTTCTTTTGCCCCAAAGACATAATTACATTTAGTTAGTCTTGATGCTTTAGCTTGCCATTGGTATCTTATAATTGAAGGATTCTTTGAAGTCTAGGTCTTGGAGTATTCTGCCTGTTTTCCTCAATGAACTTTATGGATTCGGGTCTAATCTCAAGATCTTTTATCCACTTTGAATTGACTTTTTGTAAGGTGTTAGATATGGTTCAATCTTTTTTTTTTTTTTGGACCACAACCCATTTGATGCTCAGGGGTTACTCCTGGCCTAAGCTCTCAGAAATTGCCCCTGGCTTGGGGGGATCATATGGGACTCTGGGGGATCAAAACACTGTCCTGCCTTGGCATAGCGCTTGCAGGCAGACACCATACCTCTAGCGCCACCTCACCGGCCCCAGATATGGTTCAATCTTTAATTTCTTATACATAAATATAAATTCTTTTTTTGTTTTTTTTTTATTATAAATATAAATTCTTACAACACCATTTTTCTGTATTGATTTATTATTTCTAGGTGCCTTTTTATGGACTCTTTAGTGTCTTATTTGTTTATCTTCATATTGTTTGCAAATAGAGATAGTTTGTTTTCATCTTTTTTGATTTTGAATTCCTTGATTTTTTTCTCTGATTACTATGTTAGGACTTCTAATATTATGTTAAATAAAAGTGAAAACAGTGGACATCCTTGTATTGTGCCAGACAATGCTTCCTTTTTTTTTTTTTTTTTTTTTTTGGTATTAAGAATAATGTTGGGGCCAGAGAGGTGGTGTTAGAAGTAAGTTGTCTGCGTTGCAAGCGCTAGCCTAGGATAGACCGCGGTTCGATCCCCTGGCATCCCATATGGTCCCCTCAAGCCAAGGGCAATTTCTGAGTGCATAGCTAGGAGTAAGCCTTGAGCGTCAAATGGGTGAGGCCAAAAACCAAACCAACAAACAAAAAACAAAAAAAAATAATATTGGTAGTGGAATTTTTATAAATAGCTATTAACATCTTGAGAAATGTTTCATTAAAACATATTTTGCTCAGGGTTTTCATAATGAATGGGTCCTGGATTTTGTCAAATGCTTTCTCTGCATCGATTTAATGTGATCATATGCTTTTTTATCCTCCTTTATACATATGTGGTATATGATGTTGACTGGTTTGTTTATATTGAACCATTCTTGCATACCTGGGATAAAACCCAGTGGTTTTGATGTAAAATCTTTTGATATATTGTTAGAGTTTGTTTGCTAAGATTCTGTTAACATATTTTGCATCCATGTTCAATATTTATATTAGTCTGTAGTTTCTGATTTGATATATTTGAGTATTTTTCCTATTTTTTTCTTATGAATTTTACCATTTCTTTGCCTATCTTGCTTATTTTTTCAAAAGAACCATCTTCAGGTCTCATTAATTCTTTGTAATGCTTTCTTTGTTTTTATGTTGTTTATTTCTTCTCTGATTTTTATTATTTTATCTTATTTATTTTATTATTTATTGTGTTTGGATTTCTCTGCTCTTGGTTTTCCAGATATTTAAGGTTTATATATTTAATATTTACTTTAAGTTGCTGATTTTTTCTTTTATTTTTTCATTTAGCCCTGTATTGCTATGAGTTAGCCCCTAACTACTACTGCTTTTGCTGAGTCCCATAGATTTTTGCAATTTGTTTCTTCATTATCATTCATTTCAAGGAATCATTTTAATTCTTCTTTTATTTTTTCTTTGGTTCAGCTGTTGTTGAGCAGCAGCTTGTTTAGTCTCCAGGTGTTAGATTTTCTCCAGATCCTTTTAAATTCAATCTTGATCTCTGCAGCATTGTGGTGTGATAGGGTGGTTGGTATAATTCTTATATTTGTAACTTTTTGTAGGTTAAACTTGAGTCCTAGAATGTGGTCTATGCTGGAGAAAGTTCCTTATACTCTCGAGAAGAATGTGTATTTTGCTTTTTGAGAATGAAAGACCCTGTATACATCCACTAGTCCTAATTCTTCTAATTTTTCATTTAGAGCTCTTATGTCTTTGCTAGTGTTTTGCCTAGTAGATCTATCTAGTAGAGATAATGGGTGTTGAAATCTCCCACTACTACCATGTTTCCATCCATATGTTTCTCTAAGTTAGATATTTTGCTGGGTCTACCTTTGGTGCACAGATGTTGATTAGAGTTAGTACTTCGTACTTCTTGGTGCTTTGTTCCCCTGGTCAATCAATAGTGTTCATTTTGTCTCTAAATACTTTCTGGAAGTTGAATGAAGTTTGGTCTGATATGAGTATGACTCTCCCAGGTTTTTTTCATTGTTGTTCTTTCCAGGGGCTTATATATTTGTTTTTCTTCCTTTTACTCTGAGCCTGTTTCTATCCTAAACTTTTTTGTTTGTTTGTTTGTTTGTTTGTTTTTTGGGTCACACTGGCAGCGTTCAGGAGTTACTCCTGGCTCTAAGCTCAAAAATCTCTCCTAGCAGGCTCAGGGGACCATATGGGATGCTGGGATTTGAATCACCGTCCTTCTGCATGCAAGGCCTTACTTCCATGCTATCTATCTGGCCTCTCTATCCTGAACTTTTAAGTATGTTTCTTGCAGCCAAAAGATGTCTGGGTTTTGTTTCCTGATCCAACTTGTTACTCTGTATCGTTTAATGGGAATTTTTAGTCCATTGACAATTAAGAAAATTATTGACAGAAGGTCTATTGTGCCAATATATTGTGTAGGGTTGTTGTTCTTACAATTGAGGACTTGGATTGTATAAATGCTCTTTGAGTACTTGATTTAGGGTCTGTTTGGTTAGTGCAATTATTGCTTGTTCTTTTCTTTTTAATTCTCCCTCCTATGTATAATGGGAGTTTGCTCTGGTATGTATAAACTAGGTTAAAAATTCCTTTTACTCAGTAGTTTTAATATGACATTCCACTCTATTTTTGCCTAGATTGTTTCAAATAGAAGATATGATTTGATTCTAAAGTCTTTTCCTTTATACTTGAGGTTTTTCCTCTCCCTTATTGCTTTAAAGTGTTAAACTGTTTTTCATTCCATCATTTTCTTCTTTCTTCCTTCCTCCTTGTTCCTTCTTTTTTCTCCTTCTTTCCTTCCTCCTCCTTCCTTCCTTCCTTCCTTCCTTCCTTCCTTCCTTCCTTCCTTCCTTCCTTCCTTCCTTCCTTCCTTCCTTCCTTCCTTCCTTCTTCCCTTCCTTTCTTCCTTCTTTCCTTCTTTCTTTCTTCCTTTCTTCTTTCCTTCCTTTCTTCTTTCTCTTTCTTTCTTTCTTTCTTTCTTTCTTTCTTCTTTCTTTCTTTCTTTCTTTCTTTCTTTCTTTCTTTCTTTCTTTCTTTCTTTCTTTCTTTATCTTTCTTTCTTTCTTTCTTTCTTTCTTTCTTCTTTCTTTCTTCCTTTCTTTCCTTCCCTTCCTTCTTTTTCTTTCTTTCTTTCTTTCTTTCTTTCTCTTCTTTCTTTCTCTTTTCTTTCTTTCTTTCTTTCTTTCTTTCTTTCTTTCTTTCTTTCTTTTCTTTCTTTCTTTCTTTCTTCTTTCTTTCTTTCTTTCTTTCTTTCTTTCTTTCTTTCTCTTCTTTCTTTCTTTCTCTTCTTTCATTCTTTTTCTTCTTTCTTTCTTCTTCTTCTTTACTTTCGTTTCTCTTCCTTCCTTCATTACTTCCTCCTTCCTTCCTTCCTTTCCTTCCTTCCCTTCCTTCCTTCCTTCCTTCCTTCCTTCCTTCCCTTCCTTCCTTCCTTCCTTCCTTCTTTCTTTCTTTCTCTTTCTTTCTTTCTTTCTTTCTTTTTCTTTTTTTTCCAATTAGATTAGTAAATGTCTTGCTGTTGTTCTTTAGGGGTCTATTTTGTCTTTGGCACTTTTTTTGCCTCCTTGGATCTGTAGAGCACCTCTTTCCTAAGGTAGGAAAGTTCTCTGCTATTAACTCCCCTTGTTCTTCCCCTTCCCATTTTCTTCCCCTTTTAGTATTTCTATAATTCAAATTTTATTTATTTTTTCTTTGCATATTAAGTATCTTAACATTTTCTTTCAATTAAGTATCCCGCATATTCTTTTTTTTTTTGACTTCTTTATCAATGCTGACTTGTAATTTGTCTTCCAGTTTGCCTATGTGAATCACCAACTATGAAATCCTACTCCAATGTCTTGCTAACATGTTTTTCAGTTTTTTTACAGCTCCATTTGTATAAATCCTTTCATCTTTTGAAACAGTTCTTCTTTGAGGTGATTGATTGTTCTATAGATTTCCTAATTTTGCAATTTCCATTGCTGAAACATGAAGTGTTTATCTTAGGTTCTCATCTATAAGGCTCAGACATTTAGATAGATTTGTGCATTTGCCAGGATTTCTCTCCATATCCCCAGCTGTAGGTGACTTTTTTTAACTTCCTCATTTATTTTTGCTTTTACAGGCTTGGAATGCTGGAGTATACACCATGCTTAAGAAAGTGATTCAATTGAACTTTTTGTATGAAAGGTGGCTCTCGGTCTATCTTCCTTAAGGTTTATTTTTCTAAACAAGCAAGTTATCTGGCTGACCCCAAGAAGCAAATGATCGAGGAATGTCAATGTATATTTAAATTTAAACATCCTGTAAAAATTTTTTTTAAAGAAAAAGGAAGCATGGTATATAAAATTATGGGTAGCAGCATACATAATGTGGAAAATTTGTAATGCTAAATGTCTATTATATTTAAAAAGTAGGCTCAAAAATATGCTACAGGGTTAAGGTGCTGGCTTTCATGAGTGATCAATCTCTAGCACTGAATATGGTCTCCAAACACCTTCAGGAATGACCCCTGAGCAAAGCCAATAACAATATCCAAGACCACACCCAGGTGTGTTTCTACATTAAAATTAAAAAAAATAATAAATAAAACTAAACATCTTTGAATCTGACTGTTCTCTTTAAGAATGTGAGGAGACAAAATTTCACAAAGGAGGAAGCCAAGAAAAACAAAACAGTAATAGATGAAATAAAGATTATTAAATAGAAAAAACTTGAAACTCAGTTTTTTTCAAGATAAAGGTGAAGTGAATTAAAACACAATATTAATAAAATTATGTACTAGTTATATTGCAAAAAATGCCCAATACTTACAAAGAATTTTAAGGAGGCAACAGTTTAATTATGAGAGCAGTTAGAAATCTGAATTAGCAATTTCTTGTTATGTAGGGTTATTTTATAGAAGTGTTTATTAATTACTTTATTAGTGTTCTTCAGTAAATTGAGTACCTTGCTATTTCAAGAACAATACTTTGAGAGTAATATATTCAAGGATACAATTACTGCAATGCATTCTTGATATAATAATGAAATTAATAATTGAATAATATGCCATAAAGTTGAATATTATCTCAAGTTCAATTTAGAGGGTCATTATAAAGAAGCAAAAATAGACGTATTTTTCATCAATTTCATTTTATTATTTTAAATATGCATATTTAATGAGAACTTAAGCTAATAAAAATTCAGTAGGTGAACCAATAAAATGATGAGACATTGATAAAAGAGGAAGTTTAATTTTATAGCAATATCACAATAATAATAGGTAAGTATTCATTGATTTAAAATAAATAACTAGACTGTTTTCTAATATCAAGTTTTCTACCCCTGTATAAGGTGCGTTTATTGGTACATTTATTTCTGCTTTATGCCACACTTAGAAAACTTATTGCTATGGCATAAAGCTACTCTAGATGTGACCTATAACCTGAGTATATCTCTTACTAATCCCACATTATACAGTCAAGGTTAAAAATCTTCTCTGAGACAAAAGTCATCATAAGATTAGCACAAATGACTTAACAAGGCCTGTTCAAGTATGCTTCAATATAAAATCATATAGAATTGCATGTCACGGTGCGCATACTAGCCTAGGATGATTTGATCCCAGAGCATCCCATATGGTCCCCCAATCCAAGAGCGATTTTCTGAGCTCATAGCCAGTAGTAACCCCATAGTGTCACCGGTTGTGGACGAAAACAAAACAAAACAAACAAACAAACAAAGAAAAAACGAAAAAAAAAAAATGAAGAAAAAATTGCATGTCACTAGGGTCGAGCAGGAGTAGTGGTGCAAATGTTAGGGCATTTGCTTTGCATGTTGCTGACCTAGAACAGACCACAGTTTGATCTCTCAGCGTCCCCATATAATCTCCCAAGGAAGGAGCGGTTTCTGAGTGCAGAGGCCATGAGGAACCCCTGAGTGTAACGGTTGTGGCCCAAAAACCAAAAAAAAAAAAAAAAAAGTTTCGTGTCACAAAACTGTTTATCGAACATTTGCTGAAAAACTTTTAACTGAAAGCTCAGAATTTCACATAGAACTAGATTCCACCATTCATAGAGAACTACATTCTTTGATAATATTTGTAAAGTTAAGCCATACTTATTTACTGCATTCCAGGCTACCTCTAGAGTTTACAGATAGAGTGGAATTTAGATTCTTACACATTCTTCCTTATTTACTTATATTTATGAACAAAATGTATTGCATTGCGAGGCTAGATAAAACACAGTATGCACAGGACAAATCACACTTGCATGAGATCTAGAAAGATGACACATTGTCTTGAAATTATCAACTTCATCATTTTTTTCTTTTTTTTTTATTTAACCAACTTTATTACATACATGATTGTGTTTAGGGTTTCAGTCATGTAGAGAACACCACCCATCACCAGTGCAACATTCCCATCACCAATGTCCCAAATCTCCTTCCTCCCCACCCAACCCCCGCTTGTACTCTAGACAGGCTTTCTATTTTCCTCATACATTCTCATTATTAGGATAGTTCAAAACAAAGTTATATTCTCTAACTAAACTCACCCCTGTTTGCGGTGAGCTTCATGAGGTGAGCTGTAACTTTCAGCTCTTTTCTCTTTTGTGTCTGAAAATTATTATTGCAAGAATGTCTTTCATTTTTCTTAAAACCCATAGATGAGTTTTTTCTCTTTACTCTTTTCTGGGTACTGTCCACCTCAGTTTACAAATATTGGGACATCTGCTAAATCTACTGAAATTTACTCTTGAGATACATGATAAATACATTGTGTATTTTGAACATGTTACTGTTGCTTTATTCTTTGCTTTTACTCCCAAAGTTTGTGTGTGTGTTTTATAATCCAGATATGCTTTTCAAAAACTAAACAATTGTAATCCCAAAGGAGTACCAAGTTCTGAATAGCAAAACATCATTAGATTACTGCATTACTTCCACCAATAATCAATGCACTAAATAAAGATGTGGGTGTGAAAATGTATTACAAATTTCCATTGTACCTTAAAATAGTCCTTACCACTCAGGCAAAACTTTATATAAGAGTTGGGTGAGAGATAATTAAAACTATAATTAGAGCGGGAGTTAAAACTTCCAAAGGTTTTGTCATTTAGTTAATGGGATAGCTAAGAAAGGGAGATACACGAATGTTAAGACATTATAATCTAAACATGCAGACTACTGTACCTGGAAATTAATGCCAAAGAGTAATGGATATTTATTATGAGAAAGAAATTATTTTTAGTGTATATTTTGTCCCAATTTTTAAGCATGGTGCTCAAAGTCACTATTATAAGAAAAGAAATTAAAAATTAAAAATAAATCTTCAGTCCAAATATATTTTTATATCTCTTCTTTTCTTCTTCCTTTTCTTATTCTTTTTCTTCTTCCTCTTCTTCCCCCTCCTCTTATACATCTTCCTCCTCTTCTTTCCCTTCTTTCTCTTTTCTTGTCTTCTTTTTTCTTATTTTGCTGCTCACTCTTTCTCCTCTAATTCTTCCTCTTCCTTTTTCTTCCTCTTCTTTCCCTTTTTCCTCTCCTCCTCTTCCACCTCCTCCTCTTTCACCTCCTCCTCCCTATTGTCCTCTGCTCCTCCCTCTCTCCTCCCCTTCTCCTCCCCCTCTCCCTCCCCCTCTCTTCCCCTCCCTGCTCTTCTCTCCTCTCCTCCTCCTCCTCCTCCTCCTCCTCCTCCTCCTTCTTCTCTTCTTCTTCTTCTTCTCTCTTCTTCTTCTTCTTCTTCTTCTTCTTCTCTCTTCTTCTCTTCTTCTTCTTCTTCTTCTTCTTCTTCTTCTTCTTCCTCCTATTCCTTTATTCACACTTTCTTCAACTATTATTATTATTATTTATTATTAACTCTCATGCTGTGTCTCTGGACTCCAATAATTCCTATGTTGTTTCTGTTGAGTTTCATCAAGGCTTCTATTTTCATCTGTTCACATTTTTAAGTAGTTTATTCATTGTCTGACCATTTGTTTGAAGGTTCTTTTTCAATCTCTTCTGCTGTATGAAATTGTTCTGCATCTCATCCTCTGGCTCACTGACCTGTCCTCAGTTGCTACTACTCCATTGGAGAAACTTTTCATTGAGGTTTTCAATTCATCTACCAAGTTTTTCAGAGCTGACATTCCAGTTTGGAGGTTTTTGAGTTCTATCATTTTGGTCTGCTCATCTCTATCTATGCATTTTTTAGTTCTCTGAGCATCCTCCATAGTTCTACTCTAAACTCCTGATCTGAGGCTATCTAGATAGTTGGTACTTTTCAGATCATCTTCATTTTCTTTGCATGGTATTGTCCTGCTGTTGTTTCCCCATTGCCATGCTTGTACAGTGTTTTTTACTCTTTGATGTGCTGGGGTTCATGGGTTAGAAGATGCACACTGACACACTCCTCTGGCTCCACTTCATTGCCCAGACACACGGCAGGGTCAGCACCCACCTTATTGGGTGGGGCCAGCTTACCGGTTTTGGGCCCTGGAAACTATGTTCGTTGGAGTCTTCTTGGCTGTCTTATGCAGAAAAGCAGCTTGATATTTTTCTATGTCTGACTTTTTTTATGGAGGGTGGGCAAAGACTGGCTGTGATAACTACTTACTTCTAGCTCTGTGCACAGGATTTGCTTCTGGCATGTCCTGGGGGACTATATTTGGTGCTGGGAATAGAACCAACTCATGTTGCTAGTATGTAAGGCAAGTACCTTCCTCATTACTCTATCCTGCCCCCATGGGCAGGAACCTTTTTGGAATTTAATCTTTTGGAACTGTTGCTGGTAAGAAAGTTTTAGATAAAGTTATAAAATAAGAAGCTGAAATACATGTAACCTTTACTGTTTTGTGTAATTATTCATCTCATTGTTTTTCTTCTATCAAGGTTATTTTATAATGTAGATATGTTTACCATTAGTTATTGTCATAATAAAATGAAAAGGTGGCTTATTTTATCATAAATATTTTGGTACAGTAGAATTAATTCTATTAATTTGACAGTTAACAAATAGATTATTTGTCTACTATGTGGGTGAACCTGACCAACATACAAGTTTTTGTTAGCCTCAATTCTATGACTACTAGTAAACAATATTTTACACACATTCATAGATTCACAACATTCAAAATATTCTATTGGACCACACCAAAATGTATGTAAATTGACCATACTCAAAATATTTTTAAAATTTTTGAAACAGCATTATATAAAAATATTACATACTGCTATATGCATGACAAGAAATCAATATCTGTGTAGATACTAAGAGAAAATAAGTAACATTGTTTTAGTTTTAGAATATAGGTTCTAGAAGCATAAATCTTCCAACTTAACTTTTATTGAGATAATGTAGTTTTCAACAGTTTCTTATTATCTTATTTTTCAATGATACTTAACCAGAGATGCAATAATCTGTCACCAAAGTCTATTGTACGTTCATCCTCATATGAACTTCCTTAAAATAGGGAAAAAGTGAATAGTTTGGCTTAAGATAAACAGGAAAGTTATATTATAAAGCGGAGGATGTTTGGCAATTCAAATTCCCAGGCGTAGTTTAAGGAAACACTATCTGATAGTAGATCTAAACTTCAAAAATTATGGTATTTTAGTAATATCCTCAGGAATGTCATTTTCCTAACTTTATTAGCATCATTGGGAAAACATTATAATAAGTTTTGTTTCTTCACCATTGACAAAGGTGTAAACTACTTATATAATGTAATATTCTCCAGTAATTGCTTAATACCTATAGACATTTTAAGTATGCAATATCTTAATTTCATTGCATACACATTTTCCTAACATTCACTCATGTTGTTTGTTAATTATTTTTATTCATAAAGTCAAACGTATATTTTATGATATTAAAGACAAATAAAGATGTTTCTACTAAAATCAAAACTTTTTATATGCAATCGGAATTTTTCTAGAGCTTTATCAAAAGAATATGCATTAAAATATAAAACATATTTCAGTCAAACTCTTCTGGCAAGAGAAATATCACGTACAAGGCATTAAAAGTTAGAGTGTCATTATTGTTTTAAAATAATTTTTATATTAAATTTTCTTTTTTTTGGCCAATCCTCAAGGATTAATCCTGACTTTTACTAAGAAAACATTCCAGGATGTGCTTTGAAGAATCATATATGGGACAGAGTAATAGTATGTGAGTAGATTGCCTTGGTGCAGTGACCTGATTTCAAACCCCAGCACCCATATATTCTTTGGAGCACTCCATGAATTTTAGAATAAACTTTGACTACAATGATCATTGTGTTGTTCAGTTTGAAGTTTTTTGTTCTATTGTTTTGTTTATATTTACACTCTATGGATCTCCTAAATTTGTGCTTGAATCTTATGCTCAGACCAGGGAAGTTTTTTCAGCTATTATCACTTCCACTATTTATTGTTTTTCTTTATCTTTTTCCTCTCCAATTAGCTTTTCTCTCATTTAGAGATTATTTCTCCTATTATTGTTCACTAACTATTTTATATTTTCTTCAGTTTACATATATCCTTTCAATTTCCCCTACTTTTTTGTAGAACATTTTCTGTTTTGTCTCTAAGCACTTTAATTTGGTTTTCAGCTGCCATGATTCTCTACTAGATTCTACAACTCCTTTAATTCCAGTTAATTCAATTATTTCATATATTGAATCATTTTTTCTTTGAACTGAGGAAATGTATCATCCAATATTATGTTCATTTTAGTTACCAACTGAAGGGACTGTTTTTCTGAGGTCATTCTCAGGCAGTGACCGGGAAACACAATTTTGTTAAACAAAGATTTACCTGGACTTCTATCCCCACAAGAGAGGCTAATAAGTGCATTTCCCCCCTGTTATCACATAGGCTTGTTTCTTAGGTTAATATAATAGAGGCAGCAAGTTCCAGGTGGAAATGAATATCTACATATCAAATTTTCAAACATAGTCAAATCCATATCATATTAATATTATAAAGAAAAATATATCTTTATATGTTTCACCCATTGTCTAAAATTCTGAGATTTTCTGACAGATAAAAGATGAGGAATTGGGACCGGAACGGTAGAACAATGGTAGGTTGTTTGCCTTGTATGTGGCTGACCCATGATAGACACGTTTTTTTTTTTTTTTTATTGTTTCTTTTATGTAGACACAAGTTTGATTCCCAGCATCCATCTGGTTCCCTGAGCCAGGAATGATTTCTGACCACAGATTCAGTAGTAATCCCTAAGCACCACGGGGTGTGACCCCCCAAAACAAACAAACAACATCAAAAGAGATGAGGATTCACCTTCAAAGTAGATTTTATTGTAGATTGTTTTTTTTTTTTAGAAAGGGGTTTGGTTTTTGGGTCACACCCGGCAGCGCTCAGGGTTTTTCCTGGCTCTATGTTCAGAAATAGCTCCTGGCACGCTCGGGGTACCATATGGGATGTCAGGATTTGAACCACCGTCTTTCTGCATCTAAGGCAAACACCCACCACTGTGCTACCTCTCTGGCTCCTGTAGATTGTTTTGTTTTTATAAAGGTTTTCTACATTACTATATATGATTAAGACAATTTTCTCCATTGTATTAATTTATATATTAGAAATTAATATATGAAAAACATTATAAGTGTCTTGATTGGGGACCATAGCAATAGTATACAATGTGTAAGGTCTGCTCAAGTACAACCCCTGGAACCTTATATAGTTCCTTGAATCTACCAAGAGTAATTTCTAGGTATAGGGTCAAGAGTAAAACTGGCCACTGATAATTGTGGTTCTCAAACAAACAAAATATTATTGCCAATTTGGAAGCAATGTTTTGGCAATGGATCCTTGTCTTATCTCTTTTGATAATAGGAACAGCTATTTGTACAAATCAAAACATTAGATCCTACACTGCAGTAAACATAGAACTTGTACTGCAATTATTAAACCTAAAAGTGTTTCTGAAAAAAACAGGTCAGATGCATAGGTAGAACCCAGTAGCCAATGATGGATTGTTATTGTTACTGGTTCTTAAAGTAGAATTTAGAACATTAAAACTTTATTGCCAACCATTATAAATCACGAAGTTCAAATAAAACTCAAAAATACATACTATATTTTTTGTTTGTTGGATGCAGAGAAATACAAAGAGTAAAGACATATTTTTATGTTCAAAATAATAATTTGATAAATAACAGTGTTATAAATAAAACAAGAAAGGGGAACTATGAAAATATATCAGTTTTTCTGTCTGTGAAGAAGGAAAAGAAAGTAATAAAATGAATGATTTTGAACTCAATTCACTTGTGGAAAAGATTCCATTCTTCAAAGAGAAAATGGTTCCAGTTATTTCAATTATTAGTTGAAATG
This sequence comes from Suncus etruscus, assembly GCF_024139225.1. Classification (NCBI taxonomy): domain Eukaryota; kingdom Metazoa; phylum Chordata; class Mammalia; order Eulipotyphla; family Soricidae; genus Suncus; species Suncus etruscus. Next base: position 48,331,538 of record NC_064859.1, on the reverse strand, counting down.
TTGTGTTCTTTTGAGGGGAAATTAATTACTGTTATTTCATGCAATAAAGTCCTAACAAATTAAAGTAATAATCCATTTAGAAATGTATACTACTTCCTGATAACTTCAAAGGCCTCAATTTTTTTTCTATTATTGACCTAAAATAGTCACTCTTCCCAAACTAGAGGTCAATATCCTTCCTAATCAACTATTTCCTGGAAAATATTTACTAATACTCTGGCTGAGAAAAATTCTATTTCAGAAAAGTGGGGTTTTATAGTTCTTTTCTGTCTAAATTTGTTAACTTCTTTGTTTTTGAGATATTTAAATCTGGATTTTAAATAAAATATAGCTGTAATGACCTTAGTAGATTAGTGTGGTCCAGGATGTGGTCTAATAAATAATACATGCTGAGTTTATCCATTATTAATTCTGACTATGAGCAATAAACAATAGGAGACTTGCTAAACTCTCCTGTTTCTTCCACTTGAGGCAATTAGTTCATTGCCAGAGATTTCAGAAATTCTTCTATTTGTATATGCATTCTGAGAGGCTGCCATCAGAAACTTCATCGCAAAATGTTTTACATTGGGCCTTTACATTGGGCCTTTATGACAGTCTCAGCATGTTATTTATCTTTTCTCATATAGAGTTTCTTAAGATGCATTGTGCTGCAGCTCGCTGGACAAGGTTCAAATACATAATATATCCTTCCATAAATTCACAAAACATGCAGTCCAAAGCACAAACACATCTCTTTGCACTAAAACCCCACTCTTCCATCAACACTGCCTTCTACTTTGTCATATCTCTAGAACAGCTATGGAGGAAATAACTCTTGTATAGAGGGTTAGGGTTTTCTTTTAAAATAAGATGTGTGTACAAGTGACTTGTCAAGAAAAAAAAAGAGGTGAATAAGATTCTGAAATCTTTTCCTATTTTCTTTCTCTATATTTAATGATGCCTGGCATTTCTATAAATGGCATTTAATATTTGAAAGGGCACAATTTCTTCCACTGTACAGAGGAGTTCTGTTATGTTTATAGAAGATATAAAAATGTATATCTCTACATGAAATCTGCATTAAAATCTCTGTACGTGATAGATGTTTTTCAGTATTTATACCTTCCACATTGAATTTGGACTCAGTCTAAATAAAACCTCAATTTTGGCATTCTTGTATAATCTATAATAGTTTATTAAAAAACAAAATGTAATTTAATGCTATACCTAAGAGTAGAAATAAATTAGTTTGATGTTTAAAAATGAAATTCCCCTGAGAAATCTGAAAAAATCTTAGTGATAGAAGAATTTAAAGGAGTTTTAGGCATTTCTGTTCAGTCAGAATGATTGTCTCTAATTATCTTTACATTAAGATTTCTAGTGAAAGGTTGTTCAGAATAGTATCCCAGGGCCCAAGAGATAGTACTGAGGTTAAGCCTGGGTTTTATCCTTTCACCTCATGTGTCCTCTGAGTAATACCAAGAATGACCCTAGAGCACAGAGCAAGTAATAAGCTTTGAGCACTGCTAGGTGTGACCCAATTTCAGAACAATAATAGCAATAGCAGCAACAACCAAAGCATACATTTGTATTTACTGAAAACAGACAATAGGCCAATGATTAAACTCAGCCAATTTACTTTATCAGTTGGAAAGAATTTGAAAGTTATGAAAAACACCTGAAATATTAGAAACTATTTTTAGTCAAGTACAAAAAATAAGACAGTTAATAGAAAACAAACAAAATTCCAACATGATTTAATAAATTAAAGAATGTTCAACAGAAAAATTTCCCCAAATAAGGGTAAAATCCACTTTAGCATTTTCATTCAGTAAGGATTTAGCAACAGTCAGCTTACTTCTTAAACTAATGGAAAAATGTGGTTTTTCCTCACTTTATTTCACCCTATACTTCTTGACTAAAAAAATAATTAGACTTCAAAATGAATCATTTTGTCAAGGACCTTTATCTAACTTTATGAGTAAGTTTACTATTTTTTATTAATTTATTGAAAGGACTTAATATAATAACAAGAACTCACTAATAATAAAATTATTTTCATATTTTTTCATTTTAAACATGCCTGGAATATCCTATTATCAGTCTTTATAATTCCCATAATATTTGTCACAATATATTTCATGTTCATATGTATTATCTATGTATACATATAAATTTAAATATAACTTTCTAGAAATATGGATGTATGCATAAACTATCGTTTATGTTTATGTAACATTAAAGTTCTATATTCATATGATCGCATATATGCATATTGATATATTCATATCTATAAATATAAATATATATGCATATAAACAGTGTAACTTAAAGCAGAAAATACTAGTTTATAAACACATTTACTTTTTGAGGCCTTGCTTCTGAAGGAATTTTACCAGTCTTTTCTAACATTTGAGTGACAAGAAGACAAGTGATATACTTAAATACTTATGATTATTAACTAGAACAATTGTTCAATTTCATTATTCAGCTTTTTTATAAATATATGAAATGTATGTATGTGATTCGCCTGGAACTCACCTTCCAATAATTGGTAATCCATAATACTTATTGATAGCCAATTTTAATGATAAAGACAAAAATTGCAGTATAGTAGTGGTCCCTAAACTTTGTTTGCAGCTGGAGGCCCTTCATGAATCTTTACCAAGTATAGGGCCCAGTAATCATCCCCAATTTTGTGCAATTGAATACACAAGGTATAACTTGAGCACTATTCGTTCTTCACTTTTCTAAATAATAGAATTTACTGTTATTATCAAGTCTCTGAGAAAACAAAAATAAAAAGCTAGTCATTTGATGCTTTAAGCTTTTTTGTTTTGTTTTGTTTTGTTTTGTTTTGGGCAATAGCTGGTGATGCTCAGGGGTTACTCCTTGCTATTTGATCAGAAATCACTCCTGGCTTGGGGGACCAATATGGGATGGCTGGGATTGAACTGGGATCCATCCAGGGTCAGCTGCGTGCTAGGCTAATGCCCTACTGCTGCACTATTGCTCCTGCCCCTAAACTTTATTCTTGTAGTTTTTAGTTATTAACATTTCCTTTTAGAGCACTATTTACTTTTAGTATTCAAAAGAAAAAATTTAAAAAAAAATAAAATTTTGCGTGGGAGATGTTCACATCAGTTTTTCCTCAATTTTGATTATTAAAAAATCTGGACCAGAGAGATAACAGTGGTAGGGTGATTGCCTTGCATGCAGCCAACACAGGAGGGACAGTGTGGTTCGAATCCTGCTATCACATATGACGGCCAAGAGTGATTTCTGAGTGCAGAGCCAGAAGAAACCCCTGAGTGCCTTCAGGTGTAAACCAAAAACCCCAAAGGGAAAAAAAAAAGAAAAATATGTTAAACTCATAAGAAAAAGAATATAGGGACTACATATTTTATATTATATTTTCTAGAAACTAATGCGCATAACTTATATTGATGACATTGAGTGAGGAACTTAATTTTTGGGTAATATTGTGGAGGCATACCAAGTTGTATTCTGTGGTTACTCCTGCATTTGTGCTCCATAATATTTTTTGAAGTATTTAAAGTATGCAAGATTTGAAATGGAACCAGCCACATGATTCCTCATGATTCCAGCTTACCTGCGATTGATATCTTTACAACTAACATTTCTTCTTGAAGTTCCTCAATAAAATTTGACTATCTTTTTTCTAATTTCAAAGTTTTTCTTGATAGGCTATAATTGAATTTCTCTGAGGAGGGGCACAGACATGATGAATTTTATGAGTTTCCCAGGGTATATTGTATTGTTCACCCAGGATATGGCACTATTAATTTAGAACAATTTCTCAAAAATGGATAATTATTATAATTATCCACATGGTTTAAAATTTCAGAAAGTCTGAAACTATTGTTTCAGAGGTTCAGAGTTTTTATTCTATATTTTATTAAATTACTGTAATTTAGTTATTCATTGTTGAGTTTTAGACATACAATATTCTAGAACCGATTCTCAAACCTGTGTAAACTTGCTTCTTCCAGTATTTCCAGGTTCCTTTACCTAATGCAACCTCCAACATTCACCTTCCAATTGCCATCTTGACAGCTGCCTTTTTCTAAATATATATAATTACTTTATTTAAACACTGTGATTACAAAATTGTTCATGATTGAGTTTCAGTCATAAAATGTACACCATCCTGCACCAGTGCGCATTTCCTGTCACCAAGGTCCTCAGTTTCCCTCCCACTCTCTGAGGACAGACTTTTTTCTTATTTTGGTTGCTAAAATTTGGGTCTCACGATTCTGTCTTTTGGATATTTAGCTCTGTGTTTCTGTAGTGTAATTCATATAACTGAATCCCTTTGAAAACTGTCTTTGTACTCCATATTCTCTGGTGATCTAAGATTCCCCACTAAAAACCATTGTATCCCCTCATGCAGTTATAAAAATACTGCATATAAGTGATGGCATCCCATGTTAATCCTTCATTTGTTGTACATAATTTGAAAATATTTCTACCAGCCTCAAACATGTGGCAACAACATTCTTGATTACATCATTCTTTATAGCTATGTATTATTTCATTGTGTATATATAACACCATCTTCATGATGTACTTATCTATTATTGTACATCTAGGTGAATTTCAAATATTGGCTATGGTACTAAGCATAGCAATAAATAATGGTGTGCATACATTCTTTTGAGTGAATCTATTTATTGTCCTGGTGATAGACAACCAAACACAGAATTCCTGTCTCATAGAGCAACTCAATTTCTAGTTTTCTGAGAACACTCTATCCCATTTTTTTGAAAGATTGAATAAAATAGTTTTCTGGCCAGAAGTGGATGAGAGTTTCAAAGGTTCAGATTCTTAATGAATGGTTCACAGTTTACTAACCTGGTAATCCCTACTGAAGATATATATCTATAGGGGCATCCTTCTATATCCTAATTTTAGTCTGGGCATAACATTCTTTTATTTTGATGAGGTTCAAATATTCAAAGAATTAATATAATTGAACTAAGTTTTTGGTTTTGAACTCAGGACTGTTTTTATTTTTCACTCATATATCATTTGACAATATATAGAGGTATTTTCAACTATCACTATTTTTTCACATGTTAATGGAGTGTAGTGAATAAAGTATAAGGATGTTTTTAAACAGCTGTAATTCCAATGTAGATTATAATTTTTTAACAACTTAACTTCTCAAATAGCATTAAGTCAAGCTTGAGGAACTTCATATAGAGGAGCATTTCTCAAAATTTAGCAATGAAACTATATAACTTTGACTAATTAATAAAATACAATTACTGAGTTTTGTTTGAAAGTTTTTAATAAGAGAGGGCAAGATGAGGCCAATAATTTCCTTGCAAACCAAATTTTGGTGATAACAATATTGTGGACCTTGGGGATTAATTGGAGATGCAATGATGGGGTGGTTGCTTCTCATTTTGTCTTATACTTTTGATTCTACCTTAGTATATATGAAGTTAATCAAGAGATGAAAGTTCTAATGTATCTCTAAAATGTATCAGAAATGAAACATATACAATATGCTCATACTGTTAAACTTCTAAAATTATTTTTGATCACCATCTCATTCCTTCATCTTCATTGTGTATCACCATTCAGATATAATGCCATACATTATATTTAAAATATGATACCACATAGAAAATTTAGATTTAATTTATTCTGCAAATAATTCTTATGATTTATTTTTAGATTGAATCCTTTTCTAAAATGTTCATTATACTACAAATATCTATAGAATGTTTAGGAAATTATTAACATATTTTTGAAGAAACAAATTTTGTTTATAAAACAATTGCTTCTAAACAATACATTTAGCTAATAGAAGAAACAGAGGCCATGTCAGACCACCTCTGTGTTGCTTTACCCTGATTTTAAATCTAATATTTCCCCAAGATCATTATAATCAACTGACTCAGACACACACAAACAATGTTAATATCTCTGAATAGAGATTTAAAGTGTTTTCATCAAACCCTCAGTCTCTGCTTTCTGCATTAGTGCCATCAATAACAAGAGAGAACAAAATTATAAATCTGTAACTAGGCAACAAGGACAAAGCTAATGAGCGTTAGATCAGAGATGGTAGCCTTTCTAAATAAAATCCAAATAGCACCTTAGCTGAATATATTTTCTAATTTATTGCTGTTTGGGCATAAATAAAACCAAGATATATCCCTCATAGCTTATTTTCTTTCCCCTTATTTTCTTTTAGTTTATGTTTTACATTTTTACTTTGTGGGAACAGAGTGGATGTAAAGACATTCATAAATTGAAGCAAAATTATTTTTACTATAAATACTTCTACTTACTTGTAATATCTTATTTAGTATGTCCAAAAAATAAATTTTCTAAAGTAATACTTTTAGAGTTTGCTTTGTGTTTGACTATGCTAACTACAATGAAAAGTTATGGTTTGTGAGATTGGCAAAAACACTGTGCATGTAAAGGAATAAGTGAACAAAAACAAAGCAAACACAGATGTAGGAACATTATCATGATGTTTAGGACTTGTTTTCTCTTTTTAAGAAAATGGAATTAAATGTTCTTAGAACCAAATAAATTAACTTTGCTCATATAAGTATACAATTTCTCATCAGTTGTAGACATTGTCTTCTTTTCTGGTTTATTATTTTATATCATTGGATAACAGCAAACACTTGGTGCTCAATAGTTTAGAATTCTTAGCAATAAATATATGATGAATTTTTCTGATTTTCTTAGGTTCTTAACGGCTGAAACTTCAAATATTAAAGTATTATTAAATGGCATCAATGTAATAAAAGTAATTGATATGCTTTGTTGATAAATTAGATATAAAATACTTACTTTAATCACTTTAAATTTAGTTCATCAAAAAAGGGCCAAAAAATTTTTATGGTATGAACTTCATAGAAGTAATAAAATGTCAATATAATTAATAGTAACATAAATGCCCTCTAAAATTTAATATTTTTTAAATAGAGTACTAGTTACCCTTGTATAAGTGTATAACCAAAGGCCCTATAAAAAGTACCTGTGATAACATTGACAAAATACACTAATTCCAACCATAAGACAAATGCATCAATGAGGAAGAGTAAATTCACTTACTCTTATTTTATTATTGTTTATTTTGTTGTTTTATTGGTTTTAATTTTTGTACCATGCCCAACACTTATTTTTGGCATTTTATTCAGAGGTGACACCTCATAGTATTTGAGGATCATATGCAGTGCCTGGGATTAATTCAGATTTGAACACATAAAAGAAAAGGTTCAAAATCCTGCATGATATCTCTAGTTTGAATCAATGTTATTTTCTAGTAGTAAAATATTAAGTGAATATAAAAATATTTTCTGTCACCATTTGTTAGTCTACAACGTAGATATTAATATGTGTTTTATGCATCACTAAGAATTTATAGTACAATTAATGTTATATCTTTATCCTATCAACATTGGTGACAACTATAATAACTAGAGTCATGAGAGAGAGAGAGAGAAAGAGAGAGAAGAGAGAAAGAGAGAGAGAAATGAGAATTATTTACTCAAAATTTGGGATTACAAGAAAGTCAGTCATGAATCCACAGAACAATACCAAAACAAAGTTAAGAAAACATAACTATTAACATCCAGATCTTTAAAGATTTTTGTGCTGACCCAAGGTAATGTACATCAGATGAAAATTTATAGGATTTTAGGATATTTAGAAAATTTATATTTTTAGGAGGGTACTTTAAAATAAATATAATTTCTTTTAGTTATAATTGTTACTGTCACTACAAACCTAATAATTTGAGGCATGTTGAAAGTTAATTTTGTATTATTAAAACATACCATAATATATAACTCATTTCCCTTGTATAAATTCTATTAATCCCATCTCCCATCTATTGTATAAATTTTTTCTTTTTGTCTTGTTTTGTTTTGTTTTGTTTTTGATTTTTAGGTCACATCCGGTGACGCTCAGGGGTTACTCCTGGCTCTGCACTCAGAAATCACTCCTGGCTTGGGGACCACTTGGGACGCCAGGGGATCAAACCGCAGTCCATCCTAGGTCAGCCATGTGCAAGGCAAATGGCCTACCACTGCACCACCACTTCAGCCCTGATTGTACAAAATCTTGACACTTCAAGGAGATAGAAATAATAAAATAAAAATATAATGGAAAGAAATCAAACAGGAAGTCATAGAGGAATACATAAGCACAATGATATACACTGTAACATAATGTGTGAAATTGAAAATAGAATATAGAAGACAAAAATTACTTTTAATATAATGTCTATTGTTCTGATTTGAGAAGATTTTGAAGTACTTCATAGTAAAGATAAAAATTAAAAAAATAGCCCTCCCGGGCCCGGAGAGATAGCACAGCGGCATTTGCCTTGCAAGCAGCTGATCCAGGACCAAAGGTGGTTGGTTCGAATCCCGGTGTCCCATATGGTCCCCCGTGCCTGCCAGGATCTATTTCTGAGCAGACAGCCAGGAGTAACCCCTGAGCACCACCAGGTGTGGCCCAAAAACCAAAAAAATAAAAAAATAAAAAAAATAAAAATAAAAATAGCCCTTCCTTCCCTCCCTTCCTTATTTCCTTTCTTCTTCCTTCCTTCCTTCCTTGTTTTTTTCCTTCCTTCTTTTCTTCCTCCTTCCTTCCTTCCTTTCTTCTTTCCTTCCTTTCTTGCTTCCTTCCTTCCCACCTTCCCTTCCTCCTTCTCTCCCTTCCTTGCTACTTCCTTCCCTTTCTTTTCTTTCATTCCTTTTCTTTCCTTCCTTTTTCTTTCTTGTTCTTTCTTTCTTCCTCTCCCCTTCATTCCCTTCCTCTCCTCCTCTCCTTTTCCACTCATCTTTTCCCCTCCTCTCTTCCTCTCATCTCTACTTTACCTTCCCTTCCCCTCTTTCCTCTCCCCTCCTCTTCCTCTCCCTTCCTCTCCTCTTTCTCTCTGCCTGGGTCCTGGGGGTAGAAAAAAAATTAAAATATAAGAAAAATAAATTTTCATAATATATGTTGCTAAAGAATCAAAATTCATCATCTTGAATTGGCTCAAATGTTTTATTACAACAAACTCAACTTGGACCCTGGACAAAAACAATCCCTCAACATTTTATAAATTGTTTTAACCACAAATGCAGTCATTATGACAAGGCTTAAAATGCATATATATTTATATATAAAATATAAATATTTTATAGCAAAATGGCAGAACCAATAAGGAAACATTTAAAATTTAATGCATGCTAATATAGTGGAAGAAAATATCAATTGCAGTGGAAATGGCCAGACTAACCATTTCCATCTACCCATCATATGCCTTTGCACACACATTTAAGCAAATGTGCAATTCCAGTGATGACAGCAAATTCACATAGGAATCATCAGAACCAAGTGGAAACAGAAGAGAAATTTTGTAAAATCTTCTCATTGTTTCTTTTTTAGCTTTGTATAGAAATCAGAGAGCCTGGACCTCTGAATTTATATTGTTATTGTGATTAAGTGATACTTTTAGCCTTTGAGGGTATTTTTTATTCACAACTTAATATTCAAATCCCCAAAGCAGCAAGAAATATGAAGCAGCATGTGGACTTGAAGCTCTTTTGTCACCTAACAGTTTAGAGTCAAGCACAACTGACAGGTAAAAAGAGAAAAGTCAAAATAAGTCAGTAAATGTCTATTAAGCACCTGCTATGTTATATATATGACATCCATTTGAAAGTCAAATAGAAGGATAATAGATATATCTACAATACAATGTTTCTGTTAAATAATCTCACAGTTTTAATAGAGAGCATATATTTTCTTTTATTTAGTTAGCCATTAAAAATAAAGAAATCTTGTTTCTCTGACCTGGGTCGGTTACTAAGAAAACCTTAAGAAAGACTTCAGATAGTCTTATCTTCACAGTCAAGTCTAACTCCCCAAAGGTGCAGAATGGAAATCAGTAATCTTCTGTAACAAAAGCTTGGCCATTCACATTTATGATTTCTTTCCGCTCTTTTAATAGTGTGGTATGGCCTGTAAGGGTTGCAGTCTGTAGTTTCTCTTTGTTTTATTAACAAATTCTCCCTTATCCCTTAACTTTGCCCCATGTAGTCCTTCTGATATGTCCAGTGCATCACTTCACTTAACAATTTCTCAACATCTAGACCAACCTCTTTTGTTTTTAACAATTTCCTTCCCATATTTAAGAATATGTTGAATTTATATATATTCCTAGAATTGTGAACTTTCTTAAGCCCTTAAAATATTGTAATCAAAGGCCAGAGTGATAGAACAATGGAGAAGGCATTTGCCTTGCACGTGCATAGCCAGCCCCACCTTCAATCTGGTCACCTGAGCCTGCTAGCAGTGATCCCTGAGCATAAAGCCAAGGGTAATCCCTGAATACAGCTGGTGTGGCCCCAAAACAAAATAAAACAAAATTATAATTGTGGTTGAAGAAATAAAACAGAAAACTATTACCAACATGTGGCATCTACTCACTGTATATTGGCAATATAAGGCTTTGTTCTGTTTTCCTTTTTTGTTCCCTCTGCCTATGAAATATTCATGTTCAAGAAATGTCTTCATGGGTTCTTCTTTCCTTTTTCATGTCCTCATGGAAACACATATGCTCCAGAGATGGCTATATCTTTATGGTCATCAGAAGAATAAATAGAATATGTATAGATCTATATATTCTTTATTCTTATGAGTATTCTATACATTATTTTTAGAATCAGAATCTATGAATAATTATATAAATAATGAGTGCTAAATAGTTTTATATATACTTGAAGAATGACATATTTCAACAAGCAACCTTTCTTATAGCACATGCATTTACAGAAATACATATGTGTTTCTTTTGCTAGAATAAAAATCGCATTAATTCTATTGTCATCAAAACAACTGCTTATCTCCAAATAACAAATGGTTTTATGTCTTTTAAGAGACTTTGTTTGGAGAAAGGCAAAACAAAATATGAAGCTGCCTACCCAAATTTCATGGATATTTTTTCACACTGTTTATGTCACTTTGTGGGCTTGACAATTTTTCTTTGCTGAAATTCAGCCAGGGCTATAAGAAAGAGCAAAATTTGAAATATATGAGAGCTGTTCCCTTGGTGATGTTTTGCTTCCAAAAAAAGACAATTTTCAATTAAAGGTGAGTATTTGAGTGCTACCAATTTGCAAAGTGACGATCTTTCCTGTGTTATTTGTGAATTCATAGAGGCCTTACCATGCTGTATTCAAGGGATTATTTTAGAAATTATTTTAGAACATAGTGAGAAAAATGGACAGGATTCATAATAAATAGGGGTTATCCCTAGGAACTGCTTTTTCAATTTAATATGAGAATGGCCATAAACATTTAATAATGTTTGAGTCTTTCTTTTAGGGTTTGGATGTCTGTGTAAATAATTCTCCACAGGTAAAAGGCAGATACCTAGATTAATGGTTAGCATAATATGACAATTTCTCAGTGTCTTTATTCTAAATTTATCAGGATCCAAACCTGATTTGACTGACAGTTGTGTATTGAGGCCAGATTCCAACAAAGTAAGTCTGGGGGACTTAACATTTCATTAGGTAAGATAAGATGATACAGTGAAGGAGGGCAAACACTTATGATGGATGTGTGCTCCAAGAGATACAAAGAAGTTTGAGATACAAGAAGAAATGGTCAGCTCCTGATTTTTGTAGCAGCTATCCTCAAAATTGGAAAGTTATAAAAACAACTCCAATTGAAATAATGATCAAAAAGTTAATTTTTTAAGTCTCCTCTGGGAGACTCAGTAATGCTCAAGGGTGTCAGGGGGATTCACAGGGGTCATTAGAGGGAATCTCAGGGATCCTCGGACATCTTCAATGGTCCTCAGGGAGATTTTCAGGCGTCTTCATGGGGCTTTAGGAGGTATTTAGGGGTCCTCAGGGAATTCTCATGTGTTCTCAGGATAAAAAAAGTAAAAATGTTAATTTACTTTGTGGTAGATTTGAATTTATGTTTTATGATTTTATGCTCAAAAACTTTGACTGTTGCCAAAAGTTCTCATGAAGTCCATCCTCAGTTTTTTTAATTCCCTTTTCTCTTATGTGATCCCTCACTTTAAGATCAGGTTTATGCTAACAGTATTATCTATGATGAGCACCCACTTCTTTTCTGCATGCCTTGAATCTTGAATATCTTTTCTGGTTGTGCACAGTATTTGACAGCTTTTCCCATGTGGTATCATGTTGGTTCACAAATTACAACTTGGTTTCACCAAAAACAAAGACCATCCCTAGTTTCTTGGTATTTGTTTGTTTACAACTTAGTTTCGCCCAAAACTGATGTTTTTCCTACTTATAAACTTGTTTTACCTGTCTAACCCAAAGCTAGGTGGGACTGGCTCAGGATCTATCTGTTGTCCTTAAACTCCCCCACCCCACCAAAAGTGTCTCTGTACTCAGTAAAAAGTCAGTTCTGGCAGCCTCACTCAATAAGGCTGAAAGTTAATGGACCACAAGTGATTCACCCTCTCAACCTGGTTTGGATTATTTCCTGCAGCCATCCTTGCTCCAGACCCATATCCCCAGGGTATAATATGGCACATGGAGCTTTTACAGTGTCATGTAGCACTCACTATTAGAGATTATATAATTGGATACTTCATACTTGTGTTTCCTTCAGATCTTCACATGCCTTTTCCATTTGAGGATTTTATTTTGTGGATATATCAATTTGTTAGAAGAAGCCAAAATGGTAAGAATAGCAGATTCTAAGACTTGTGGTTCCTTCTAGTTAGCCTGGAACTTGAGGGTGGTCTTGGATATCTCCAATGCAAAATGTAAGAAGCCAATTACTGCTTAATAGTATCTAGGGGCCAGAGTGATGGCACAGCAGTAGGGAGTTTGCCTTATACATGGCTGTCCCAGAAAAGACCACAGTTTGATCCCCTGTATCCCATATCGTCCCCCAAGGACCAATTTCTGAGCAAGGAGAGATTTCTGAGTCTATAGCCAGGAGTAACCCCTGAGCATCATTGGTGTGGCCCAAAATAAAAAAAAAATAATAGTAACTAAGCATGAAATATCCTCTGGAGTAAGGGAAGAATGATTGACTTTTCATATTCCTTATTCCATTTGGTTTTAGAAAATGACATGAATTCTATTTCATGTCAATTTCTCCTCTGATATATCGAATGTCTTATTGAATATACAAACCCAATTTTTTAACAATATAAATTTGAATGAGGAATTGTATTTTAAGCAGTGAAAGTATGATTTAACTTTCAAGATATAATGAATGACATATGCATGTATACTTTTGATAGTATTAATATTCTTCTACAAATATAGTTCATCTTCATAGGCTGATTTTAAAACCTCACCTCCCTGAGCTCAGATTATGCTTTCTTTTCTTGAAATATTAATCTAGAGTTAATATCAAATGCTCCTAAAATCCCTTGCAATATTATACTACATTTTAAAATTTCACACCAGTTAAGAGACTGCCAAACTTTTGGTAAATATAGTAAGGTTTTATGGAATGACTTTATAAGTTATCAAATTTATGAGCAATCAAGCACATCTTATTTTTCTCATCATTTAAGAAGACATTCAGTTAAACAAATACAAAAATTAAATTGGTCTACTATCCTGAGTTGCAGTTAAACTTAATATTAAAATATTGATCAATGATAAATTAATTTAAATAAATTTTTGATAAATTATATTATAATTTAACACAATAAATTGTAACATAATTTATTACTCACAAATAAAATGAATTTATGTCTAGAGGTATGAGATCATAGGTCAAAAATAAAATGAATATGGCATAAATAGAAATTAACAATTATCTCTGTCTTGGTTTCCCTAAGTACCAGGTATTATAATCTTACTATAACAGTGCAGTAAAAGCAGCCACAGTTACATGAAAAATAAGATGATATATTTGTAGGACAATGAGTGTTCAATAGAAGAGTAGACTACAAAAAATAAAAGCCAATGATATGGCAGATATTCAAACTTCAATGATATCATCAGTTCTTTCTCTTTATGTAATTTTAGTATTGCATGGTTTACTCTTAATATCAACTTTGACCATATAATTTCATTTATTTTGTTATTTTTGCTTGGGTTTCTACTATTATATTCAAGCTGCTCTGTCTGAAAAATTACTATGATTTAGTTAGTGTCACCACCCAACAGCCATTGACTTAAAAATGATTAGGGTTTTCCCCCCTCAAGAGGCAGGCTTTGATCACTATGCCCAGATCCAGCTGTGAAAATGTATGTTTTCCTGTTCTGTTCTATCATTTTCTCTAAATTAGGGCAAGAGAAACTGCCTAGGGTAGTTTATTCTTCACCTGCACACATAATATGTGTACTTACTTTATGTGTTACTATCATCTCTGAGGAGGCACTTGGGGACCCATTAGTAAGAACTTGTTTCGTAGGTAATTGTAAGAGAGAAATGCAGCTCACTGCAATGAAAACTCATTTTCATTCGATTCCCTACCCTCTTCTATCTTACTTTTTAAATGTAGAAGCTTAAATCTCAGTTTATAAACAATATCATTCAATGGATTTTACTACTGGGGAATAATAGAATGGCCCAAGGCATAGTGAAAACAGTAAGGTCTGCTGATCTCATATGAACAGACGTTCTCCTCTGGCTATAAAAATGATACATATGTCCTGTATTTTGACATGTTGAAGAACTTGGAGGCAGTTTATAGAGTTCCAAATAAAAGCTCTGCATAATTAAAACTTTATTTGTATGAATATCACTGATATAATTATGTATGGGATATGAGAATGTAAAGTTATATGAAGTAATGAAGTGAAAGAACAGAAATGATAAAATGTGAAATCAAATGCCTAAATATGGTTCTAAAGTTTATTTCTTAAGTTTAAGATATTGTTATTTGGAGAGACTTTGTAAAAGACATTATTTGGAAGACAACAATGGAAAGGTTATAGTGACATTTCCAAACTTAATAGTATGTTAATAAGGAAAATTGCAATGGCATATGGAGACATTGCATTTCTAATATTAGAAACTGATATCAAAACTGCTAAACACCACTAATATTTGGTATCTACATTGAAAACTGTTTGAAGAAACTTACCTGATCTGACTCTTTCTAAGAATTCTGTATTTGAGATATGGCCATAAACACTTTTTTAAATGTCTTCTTCCAGTTAGCTGAGATTCAGTCTTGCACAACTGTTTGATAATGATTTTCATCCTACATATTTTTATTTGACAAGTGTCATCAAGTGAGAAACCTAATTTTATAATTATATTAAAATAATACTTGAACAAATTTGAACAATTTGAGTGCTCTGCAACAGTTAGCCATTTTATTAGTAGATACAATCCTTATCTTTTCTCATAGTCTCATGTCCTGAATGCTGAACAGAAAAAGAAAGCATTTACTAAAAGATATTTTTCTAAACATTTAATTTGTTTTGGTTCATGGTAGACTGCCATTGTAAATATTTATAGTAAAATTACTATTAAAATAAAGGTTCAATGGGCCTATTGTATTTTGAAGGTTTATGTATGGGACTGAAGCAGCTTATAAATAATATTTTTATAGAATAATGTAGACCATCTCTTCATCTCTAATTAGTGTTTCTTATGTTATTCTGAACAACATTTTGTTTTGTTTTATTTTTTGGGTTACACCTGGTGATGCTCAGGGATTACTTCTGGCTCTGATGCCAGAAATCATTCCTGGCTTGGAGACCATATGGGATGCTGGGAGATGGAACCAAGGTCCGTCCTGGGTCAGCTGCATGCAAGACAAAAGCCCTACCGCTGCACTACCGCTCTGGCCCCTGAGCTACATTTTCTTTTTCAATAAAATATACTAGCCAAGTTTATAGAATCGTCAATTTCCTTATGCATAACATCCTTTGGGAATCTTATATTTTAATTCAAAAACATAAGTGCAAGATTTTCTTTACATATTCCTACATTTTTAAAAGCAGAATATTTTTGTTGAAACTTATTTTTGCTCTTCATATAATAAGCCTACTTCAAGAAAATGCTAACAAGTTTAGAGAACTGTCAAACAAACTGGTGAGCTTTTCTTCTCTACAAGTAGATGTTAAGTAAGAAATTATGGGAGTGGCAGAGTGGTTTCACAGTGGTAGGACGTTTGCCTTGCATGCACTAAACCAGTACAGATGAGGGTTCCACTCCGGGCATTCCATATGATCCCTCAAGCCAGGAGTAATTTCTGAGCACAGAGCTAAGAGAAAACCCCTGAGCACCACAGGGTGTGACTCAAAAAATCAACAACAAAAAAACATATATTGCCTAAAAATTATCCTAGTAAAATATCTCAATTTTTCTACTTTATCTTTCCAAAGAAATCCCTGCTTGGGATTTTGTAAATTTTGTAAATTGACATGCAGAAATGAATACAATTTATTAGTGTTTGTACCTTATTTCCCAAAATTATATACATAAATTTTTTATATATTCACATTTATCTGCACACAAGGAAACAACCTTAAGAAAATTTTATTTAAAATATGAACTTCAGAGGCTAGATCAGTGGCATAAGCAGCAGGGCATTTACTGATTAGGACGGACCACAGTTCAATCCCCCAGCATCTCATATGGTACCTCACACCAAGAGTGATTTCTGAGCACATAGGCAGGAGTAACCCCTGAGCATCGCCGGGTGTGGCTCAAAAATAAAAAAATAAATAAAATAAAATAATAAGGACTTAAGAAATTGATGGTTCAAAAGAGCAGTTCAATATTGGAACTGTTTTAAGTAAAACTGGATTTTCTTAACAAACATCTCAATTTAGAAAATGCAGTGTGTGGGTTCCCAGGCATCTTCCTAACACATCCCCTGACCTTCTTCAGATTGGTAAAAATTTGCGGCAGGGAGGTCTTGGAAGAGTTCTTGCATTGGGGATACTTTTGGACCTAGGCCCAGTTTCAAGGAACAGTCCGCGTTAGGGAGAGTTAGTAGGGAGGGCCTCGCAGCATGAGTCCACAGGGGAGTTGGCTGTCTTTTCTTTCAGGAGACGAGGTGTGGGTTTATCTGGGTGTCCCCTCGCCTGGGTGCAGGGTACTGGTTCGTTGGGTAGGAGGTCGATCTTGATGCCTAATAGAATAAGGACTGAGGGTGAAGAGTTTTAATATGGTGGGAGATCTGGATGGGATTGAGGGGTAAAGGGATAGTTGGATTTCCGGAGGGGAGAAAGGGGAAGGTATATGGGAAGGGTATGAAGGAAGAGAAAAGAGAAAATACCTTAGAGAGAAAAGGGGAAGAGAAAGGGAAAAAAGTAATGAGCAGAATAGAGAAAAAAAAAAAGTAGTGAGAAGAGAGGAGAGAATAGCAATGGAATGCTGGTTTGATTAAAAGTGTTCGAAGAATAGAGCCTGTGGTTTAAGTCTGTACGTCTCAGGTACTGCTTCTATGGTCTGATTGATCACGTGCTTCAATTCCTAAATGGAGGTATTACCTAGAGATAAAGTGTATGTTAAAGAGTTTTCTCGTGGCCATCTCATAGTGCATGCAAGGTATGGTATCCCGTGTGGTATCCCGAGTTGCCACCTTAGTTTGTCCGCCCTTTGTATCCAAGGGCACCTGTGGACAGAAAAGCTGAGAGGTTATTTAAAATATAGTAAGATAAAGGCATTAAAAGGTAGTGTTATGGTATGTTGCCATTGCAGTCCGTGAATTCCCTTCGTGTTCTATACTTGTGTTCCTGTATACGAACTCCAAGGGATTATTGTGGTCCTTTGTTGTAGAAGTCTGATTACATACCTGTTCTCTCTATGCTGCCATTTCTGTTGTTATTGTTATCTTTATGGTATATTGTGTAATCAAAAATTTGCATTATTCCTTTTTCATGTATTTTGGACACTGCTCCCACGTATATGTTGACTATTACAGTGTTCGGAGTTTCTACCATGTTAAACCCTGTTATTTGTTAAGTATTAGTTGTGTACAAAATATGTGTTCTAGGTGTTTCAGAATAGTGCTACCATTCTGTGTTTTTCTTTTGTCTTCTGACTTACTTCGTTTAACATAACATGATCTAGGTCCATCCACGTTGCTGCAAAGTCTGTGATTGTATCATTTCTAACTGCCATGTAATATTCCATTGTATATATGTACCACATCTTAATGATCCATTCATCTGTTGTTGGACATCGAGGTTGGTTCCAAGATTTGGCTATTATACTGAGTGCTGCAATAAATAGTGGGGTGCATACGTATTTTGGAATGAATGTCCTTCCATCTTGGGGGTATATGCCTAGCAAAGCAATTGCTGGGTCAAATGGCAGCTCAATTCTGAGTTCTTTGAGCACTCTCTAGACTTTTCTCCATAGATGTTGAACTAGGGGGCATTCCCACCAGCAGTGGATGAGAGTTCCTTTCATACCGCATCCTCGCCAACAAAGGTTGTTTCCATTATTTTTGATGTGAGCCAACCTTTTGATGTGAGCCAACCTTTTGACGTGAGCCAAAAGACAATGGGAAAAACTGTACTTCCAACATAGGCATAAAACCTGTAATACACCACCTCTTTACCTGCTCTCCCCCAAATGTAAGGTAGTCCTCTGCACCACTTTGGTTCCTTAAAAACTTCGCTAACTTATTTTATTTCTTTTTTTTCTTTTTTTTGTTTTGTTTTGTTTTTAATTTATTTATTTATCTTTTTTAAATGATTGTCCTACATATATATTGGTGAGCACATACATTTTTAATTCCCTTTTTTTTTTCCCTCGTTTTTGGGTATGTGACCTGTTTCAGTTATCCCATCAATCCACCCACAAATATACAGACATTATAATGTAGCACCACTTCCCCCTGCAAAGGCACACTAAGTAAAGGGGAAATCTTAAAAAAAAAAAAAAGAGCAGTTCAAAATGAGAATGTATGAGGGAAATTGAGAACCTGTTTAGAGTACAGGCGGGGGTCGGGTGGGGAGGAGGGAGACTTGGGACATTGGTGATGGGAATGTTGCACTGGTGATGGGTGGTGTTAAAAAAAAAAAAGAAAAAGTATAAAAGATGCACTACAAAAAAAAAAAAAAGAGCTCCTATCTACTAGAGATAGGAACTCATAGTTGTTTACAATATGGGGATATCTCCTGCCTTGAAAATATGTCATGTGGAATCAACTTAGACCTCAGGTGATTAGATACCATTCATTCAGCCTTGAACCCTTGATCCCTGACATAGAAACGGCACAGCTCTTCACAACAGCTGCAGGAAACAAACTTTATCCAGGACAGCCTTGATGCAGGACTAACAACAAGGCCCAGCTCTAACATGTTATCCTGACAACGAGGAAAATGCGAACTTCTTGACCTTAGAGCAGATTAGCCTACCTTACCAACTAACGACAAGACAAAACCAGAAGTCTTGGCACCCTTTGGTAAGTCCAAAAACCAAGATCGGGATTTGCAGATGACTGGCTGCAAGAACCACGACCAGACTGTATACATCTTGGGACCAATAAAAAAGCCCTAGTTTAGGGCTTGAACTATGACCTGCACAATAATCATGATCCCCAGTCCCAAAGGTCCGGCAGAGACAATTGTAACGGAATGGGGCTTTTGGAAGCACAAAGAAAGACGCTATCCTAGGTGCCACCCTAAGTTCAGTGCAAAGACCAAGATCACCAACCACAGAAGATGGATTAAATGACACTGAGGTAACAGAACCTCTAGAACCACAAAGACTGACTTCATCATAAGTCCCACCTCAGGATCTGTGCAGATACTGAGACCTCTAAACATAGAGCAGAAGTCTTCCACACACCAAAACAACAACAACAACAACAACAACAAAAAAAAAAGCACCATCGGGAAAGTAAAGGATCCTGATCATGAGCAAAGTCTAGAGTTGATCCCATGACAGTATGCTCCAAGGACAGAGAAACCCCATATCTCTTAGGCCAAGTGAATTCCTTTTCGAATGACCCCAATATTTACTGTGCCAGGGCAGGAGGGAAAAAACAAATACAAAAAGCACAAAATCTTGGTTATTTTTTATATAAATATATATTACCTTTATTTATTATTGTTATTATTACTTTTGATTTATTTATCTATTTTGGTCGATTTTTCTGTTTGGGTGCGATTATTGAAAGTGTTGTCCCCAATTATACTTATTTTTTTTCTTTCTTCCTTTCTTCTCTTTCGTTATGTGCTATACCATGTTTCTTAATTCAAGACCATGGCGTGATTTTTGTTTGTTTGTTTTAGTTTTTGTTTTTGTTTTTTTTTGTTGGTTTGTTTGTTTTGTCTGTTCTTTGAGGTGCTTATCGATAGAGCTGGAGCCCTCACTGGATATTTAATACTTCTTTTGGAACTAGTGGAGTGTTTCACCTTCTTTTTCTCCATCTTCCAAATTGATGATGAGAGCCTTTAGAAGGACTCCGCCCATTTTCGGGGTATTAGATTCTTACCCCAGTTTATTATTTTTCTTTTTTTTCAAACAAAACCACGCAACTTGAACTAGCTAGTCCTGCCTCCAGTTAGAGGGGGAACTAAGGGAGGCATCAAGACCAAACAGGTGCAAGACTACTAAGTAGTGGATTGGATACAGAGGGGACCACATATTCTAGCCGCCCTGGGGTGAGGGAAAAGGAAATGGGAGGTAGGACAGAAACGGAGGTGTAGGGAGGACAATTTGGCGATGGGAATCCCCCCTGATTTTATGTAAATATGGACCTAAAGTATTATTGTCAACAATATGTATGCCACTATGATCAAAATAAAATAAAAAAGAGAAAAAAAAAGAAAATGCATTTTACTTTGTCCTCCTCACCTAAATACTCATATTTGAAACTTACCTTAAAAAAAACCCCTGACATTCTATGTCCATTTGTTTTAACACATATATTTTGATTTGTTTCCTTAGAAAAAATAAGCATCACTGTATCATTAACTCAGTGGTGTTTGTGTTTTTTTTTTTTTTTCCCATGACATACTTCTCTTCAATATTCTTGTATTCAAAGGCTACTGGGATTTGCTGCTCTGCTGGAAATTAGAGTTAGGTAGGTGGAAAAATCACAACAATCATTCCTAATTGCTACAGAAACTTTGCTCCTTTAGCAGAGGAGGGAAACTAGTTTAGTTGACAGAAATGCATGTCTACTAAATAGGATGAATGCAATTAGTACTTAGTTGAGATGTGGGAAAGAGAAGTTTTACTTTGAAACAACTTTTTCAATATGAACATGGAAATTGTTTAAATTAGTCAAAACCAGTAAATAAACTGCACTGCACTGTTAAAGGTCCTTTATAATCACCATCTATAGTTCTTATAAAAATATTTTAAAAACAGGAGTCATAGTGATAGTACAGCTGGTAGGGTGCTTGCCTTACATGCAGCTAAACTGGATTCCATCTCTGGCACTGTGCATACTCCCCCCAAGTTATGCCAGGGGTTATTCCTGGATACAGTGCCAGGAATAAAACATAAACACAGTCATTTGTGCCATAAGAAAACAAAATATTTGAAAAACAAGTGAAGTGTTGCATTTCAATTCCATTAAATATAAATGTAACTTTATATACACCAATTAACTATATGTAGAAAATAAGGAACTTTGTAGTAAAGCAACAAGTAGATGCTGGGATATGACATATATAAACTATATGACATTTTTGTGTGTTGTTGAGCTATCAAACTCTCATTCCTCTAAAAGTGTATAATAATAAATATAAATAAGATAAAAGTTATACACTTTTAATAAGATGATTATTTTGAAATTGGTATATATAATTATTTATTTGTATGTAAATATACATGTATTAAGCATTTTATTTAACCTCATCCTTTGTAAATTGGATCTAACAGCATATAACTTTCAGAGCAACCTGCACCACCAACAGAATAAATACAGGCATATACTTCATTAAATATAAATCTTAGAAAAGATGAACATGTTGCTTAATAATTGTTAAAAAGAACTTTTCTTCTGTTTTTCTTCTCTTCCTTCTTTCATCTTTATTCCATCCCTCTTCTATCTACTGTTCAGGTATAGTTAAAAGGTTTGCAAAGTCAGTAACTTAACTGCTTCTATTCAGAATACATTTCCTAGAACTCTAAATCCCTCTGGATACTCCATATCTGCAATTATAGAGCTTGACAGAGTTAGGATAAATAGTTCACCTTGTTCAAATCTGAAACCTTCAGAGGTGAAAGATGAGCAATTTTACATGTAAGGTCACAGCTCATCTCTGTTCCCAATCAGAAATTTAATAAAACAGTAAATCAAAGAACTTCCTCTTTCTCGTCCCTTTTTTCACTTTCAATGTAATGTGTCACTTCATTTTATTAAAGACAAAAACAATTGTCAGAAAATAAATCTGATCAAACCTCAAAGGGTTGTGTTGTCGGAAGCCCCTAAGGGAATCCAATTCTGTTAGGCAGATAAGGTGAGTGTGCAGTCTGGAGATGCAAGCCTTGGGGCTGAAAAGAAAGTCTGATTTTCATAAGGCTATGTAAAGAACCTGAGCCAGAGAATATAAAAACATTTAAAGAAATTTCATAGCCATTACCTGTGGGACTAAATTGCTTCAGAATTCAGAGTAGTAGTTGAAACATCTACTCCTCAAGTCCAACCCATCCTCAGCATCATTTATAAAATGTATTGTCCCAACTCCTTCATTTTGGACTCCTGGAATTTTCTTCCAAGAAAGATTTAGCAAGATTTCTCTCAGTTATCCTGTTTCATGTCATCTTTCTATTTTCTTCAATCTTTCACAGTTAGTTAGCCACATATATATTGTTTAACAAATCTCCATTTTTCATAACTAATCTTAACTACATTTCAAAAATCCTAAAAAATGTAGTTTTTGAAAGTTATTTGATTAGTATAAAATAATTATGTTCATTATATAAAACTCTGAATTGTTAAGAATTGGAATTATTTTAAAAGAGAGAAAAGAAAACAGTAATATATTAAGATTTATTAACAATAAAGCCATTCATTCTAAAACTTCTAGTCTTACAATCAAACATCTAGTCATTTCTCTTGCTCATAAGTCTTTGTATCTGCTTTGGCTGCACTAAGCTTAGATTTTGGCTTCAAAATACTTAGCAGATACATGAACTACACCCTTCTTTATTACATAGCAGTAGGACTAGACGGACAATCAAACCTAAGAGTGTAAATGGTGTCTTTGAGTTGCTACACTGTACTTGGCCAAGAAAATTACATATCATAAGATCAAAAACAATACATTTTATATAAGAGAGGCAATGAAGAACTAGAAGCATTCAACCTACCACAATAATTAATATTGAATTTTGTTACAAGTGAAAATCCTGTTACACTTGTATTTGAAACAGGATTTCATGTAATCCTTATATTATTTATAAGGATTATAAATATTTCATGTAATCCTTATATCACTTTTATGATGTAAGATTTAATATCTCCATTTGAAGTATTGAAATATTGGTGGAGAAATAGGCTCAGACAGGTTAAGTAAATTATTATAGGTCAAGTATAAATCGTATATTTAAACTTCAACATGAGTTTAAATACAATTCTATTAAATTCCCAAATCATTAGGCTTTCCATTAAATTGTATTGAAACTGCAGAGTTTTATGGGTATTAAAAGACATATTATTTGCATCATCATCATTACTAGGTAGGAATTCAAAGTATCAGATACTATTCTTAGTATTTTCTATGTATTTGTCTTGACATCAGCTCTTTGTGTAATGTAATATTATTCCATATTCCACAGATAAAGAAGCTGAAACATTGTAGGTTTAAAGAGATTCTTTGATGCCAAGATCACATTTTCCTGCTGTTTCTTTAAACTGTTGATATGTGAAGTCATAGTTATAGTGGTATTTATGAATGCAATGATGATAATAATTGGTTATGCACATGACATAAATTGTATATTAATATAATGATTAATCACACTTAACCATCCTGCTAGCTTTTATTTAATATCTAAAATATATTGTGAATATATTTCTTCTTCCTATCTCTATTTCTAAATAGACTATATCAGATCATCTCCTAATTGAAAGTCTGTGAGTACTCCATAAATAACTGTCATGATTCTATTTTTACCCATAAACAATAAGTTCTCCACTTCAAAATTTAGAAACCTTAGTTATTTTTGCTGAAATTTAAGTTTTATATTACTTTTCCCTTTGGAATCCCCAAAAATTTTTGTTTTGATTTTATATACATCTGCTTGTCCCCCAGAGATATTTATAGAAACTTAGTTTGTCTCCTTCTTATACTTCAAACAACGTTTTCTTCTTTATTCTACAAGCACAGAACTCTGATTTTCTCAGAAACACAGATTGCTTTCAGATTTAGTTCCTCCATACAGGAACTCAGTATTCAAAGTTCTGTTCAACAGCCAACAGAATGCTATTCTTACCATCAATAATTTGATATTTGTTTTCAAAGTTCATTAAAGCTCTCAGTGATGGGAGTTCCTTGTATACCTTAATAATTGCTGGTTTTCTGGTTGTCATTATCTTGAAAACCACCCACTCATACAAGGCACTTGAACAGTATCTAGAATATGAGTATTTTGTCAATAATTAAATAAAATCCATAGCTAAGATGCAATAATAGTGTCTTATTTAATACATAGAACAAAAATTCAAAATTAATAACTCCTCAGTCTCTGTAAGTCATGTAAATTTATAATTCAGTAATAATTTTAAAAAATATAACTGTAAATAATTAAAAATGATCAGCTGTGGGGATCCTTTTTCAGATGATCTCACCCATAATCTGGAATATTTTCCCTGCATTCTTTTCCCTTTCTTTTCCTATTTTAAATAAAGTATTTTCTTTCTGTGTGTGTGTTTGTGAATGTGTGTGTTTTATTTTTAGATCATACTCAGCAGTGTTCAGGGATTAACTATTAGAATCACTCCTGCCAAGGTTTTGAGACTATATGTAGTTCCAAGAGTCAAAACCAGCTCTTGGTTGTATGCAAAGCAAGCATCTTACCAACTATCCTATCTCTTTGGGCCCCAATAAAGTCTTTTTGCATTTGAAAAATGATCAATTTTAGTTCTAATACTTTTATAATACTGCTTTCTTGATTTACTGTATCTTAAATGCAAAACATTTCATATGTCAAAGTGCATGTGTGTCTGTTTGTATCTGTCGTCTATTTAGAGAAAGAATTTGTTACTCTGTAAAATTTTATCAAATGATTTTACATTTAGAGTGGTTTTAAAATTTTGTAATATGTTGAACATATATGACTTACAATATTCTACCAAACTATTAAGTTGTAATTCATTCTCACTATGTACATAACAATGTGTTTTTTAATGTTTTTTTTTAAATTGGTACATTTTTGTTGAAGTATACAAGGGAATTAATTAGTCAATGTACCTTTAACGGGTGATGACAGCCCCCATGTAATGGCAATTAAACCTTGATATGACCCTTGGACACGTGCCTTAAATGAACATTTGCCCCAAAGTATAAAAAGAAAAAATCTGGTAGGTTGTTTATTGGGGAGAGGGGGCAGGGTAGAGAACGAACAGCACATACAGGTCCAAGAAGGATCAAGATAAAGCATTAAAGAGATGTTGCCTGCTCTACCCCTCATTTTCTACTATCTCTTGAACCCGGATCTACAGTCCTCCCCCAGCACTCTCTGGCTAGTGAATTTCTACCTATCTCTTTCAGAAAACTCTGGGACAGCTGCGGACTTCAGACTGCAGCTAGAATAAAAAAGTACTTAGTTTCTACGTGTCTCTCCCAGGCTCCCATATTTCACTCTAGACCAGTGGAGTGGCTACAAATTATGGCATAAACAACTAGTATGTAATAAATTACATTTGTTCAATGTATTTATCTCTATAAAGTACACTTATCTCAATGCATAATTGTCCTTGTATGTAAACAATATGGAAGTTTTAATAAAATAAGAACATGGTTATATTTTCCATAGTGAGTTTCTAATTTAGTGTGAAAAGAAAGCCTACTCTTTATAAAACAAACAAAAAACAATCAAAAATATGTTTCAGAAGATTTCCAAATCGTTCTCAGAAGACTTGGGGGGATACTCCCTTATTTCTGGAAAACTGGACACTTAGTTGAATGCTAGGGCCAGAGTTGAATGCCAGGATCCTGTTGAGGTCCTTTGGTGCTCAGGACATTAAGGGCCATATCAGAGATTTTCAGGACATACACAGTGGCAGTGCTCAGACATCTAAGGTTCTACCCAGTAGTACCCAGTAGTACCAAGAAATAAATATTGGTTAGGCACAGGAAAGGTTTCATCCAAGTCTTTCTTTTCTTTCCTTTTTTTTTTTTTAATATGGAACACGTTTCAATCTTGTGCAGAGGCCATGTTAATCTTTTCTGTATCATTCCAATTTTAGTATATGTACTACCGAAGCGAGCACCATCCAAGTCTTTCTAGCTTTCTGCCTTTCCAAATAATTAAGATCAAAAAAATATTGAAACCGTTGTGATTTACAAAGTTCTTCATAGTTGGGTTTTTAAATATACAATGTCAGAACCAATGCAACCACCAGAATCAACCTCCCTCCAGCAATGTTCCCAGAGTGCATCCCATGCCACCACTCCTGCACCCCCCCCCCCCCACAGCCTGCCAGCATAATAGGCCCATTTTAAGTTTTGGGTCTTAAAGTTTAGGTCTCATGATTTCATTGATTTTGGCTTATTTAGTTCTGTCTCCTTAACACCACCAAAGCACCTGAGACTTCTTGACCCCTACTCCCCATTATTTCATATTGGTGTATCTCCTCCTCCACTCAATTTCTTATCTTCTCCTAGCTATAATCTTGGGCCTAGAGTGTTTTGGACAGCTACCATTACACATTGCATTTCTTCCTACAGTTTTCTAAACACCACAAATATGTGAAACTATCTTGTGTCTTTTTTTCTTCTGGTTCACTTCATTTAACATAATATCTTCCAATTCAATCATTGTTGCAGCAAATTTCATAATTGCCTCATTACTTACAGCTATATAGTCTTACATTGTACATGTATTACCTCTTCATGATCCTCTTGTCTGTTGTACTGCTGCAGGCGTCTTGTGTCTCAACATCTCTAGTGGGGATGAAATCCTTCATGAAAGAAAAGCGGGCACATGAATGGACACATATGAAATATGAAATAATGAGACCACACAAAATAAATTGTATGGGGACCTGCTTCTTCATTAGACGTGAGACGATTTTACTTTTCAAGCTGGTGACATAAAAGCTGGTCTCTGGTATGAATGGTATTTCCATGCTAATAAAAGGCAGAGAATCTTAGGAGAAACAACACAATGGTAGCAGGCCCTAGAATATACATATCAAAAAAACTAGCCAATACAGGTGAAAAGAGTCCCAAGCTAGCATGGTAGGAAATAACATGTGAAGGGCGTGTTCTGGTTTAGAAAGAAGGTTCTTATGACAAAGGAAGAGAAACTTGTTTTGCTACAATTTTGCAGCCGGCATTAATAGTAAAAGGCAAAAAGTTAAAAACTGTTTGTTACCACCTAGAAGCTGAAACTGAAAAAGCTCATTTGCATTTACACTGACCACTGTGCTTTTAGAAATGCAGATTTATCTGGGGCTAAATTAGCTACAGACATTTTTGGTGCTGGAAATTTCCCTGAGTCATAGACTGAGGCCTGTAATTTTGGCCTGTATTTTTGCAAGGGAGAGAATGTGCCAGATAGTAAGAAAGAAACTGCAATTTCACTATCATGTTGTGAATATCAGAAATATTACCAGTAGTCCTCGTAGGGGGTATAATTAACATCCACCAATGGGCCTGCTGGCTAAAATATTTCTTGGGGGAAAATATCAGCTCACTGCACCAGGAAAGTCAATAGACACATCTGGTGAGCTTGCTTCCCTTATAATGGAGACATCTATGCTGCATGTTGTGACATTGTACAAATGCCACAATGCATAGCGGTATGCATACATCCTTTTGGATCAGTGATTTTCTGTCCTGGGATATATATCCAAAAGTGGGATTCCTGAGTCATATGGCAGATCAATTTTTAATTTACTGGGAACCCTCCATATTGTGTGCCATATGCCAGACCTCCATATTGAAGGTTCATAAAATGCATTATTCACATAAAAATGTTATTAAGCAATAGTGGACACATGTGACAGGTAAAAAGGAAAAAAAAATCAAGAGTAGTATGTGTCTGTTTTGCATGTACTTATAGTAATTAAGTTAAAGATGATAATAGAAAACAGAAAAGTTCACACTTTTATTTTTGCAGAACTTTTGTCTACATTTTTTGTCTAACATTTGAGTTATCTGCAGTGTGTATAGTTTTAAGTGTTTGTGCTTATACAAATAAGTGCTATATATTTCCTGCTCCTGTAGCTTTTGGAAAACAACATTTTCCTTATAAATTATATTATGATTTTTGTTTTGTTTTGTTTTGGTTTTTGGGCCACACCCGGTAACGCTCAGGGGTTACTCCTGGCTATGCGCTCAGAAGTTGCTCCTGGCTTGGGGGACCATATGGGACACCAGGGGATCGAACCGCGGTCCGTCCAACGCTAGCGCAGGCAAGGCAGGCACCTTACCTCTAGCACCACTGCCCAGCCCCTCTGATGTTTTTATATATATATATATATATATATATATATATATATATATATATATATATATATAATATATATATATATATATATATATATATATATATTTTATCAACAGTGGGTAACTAACAAGAGACCTGATAAACCTTCTTAAAAACAAATCCAAGGATGGTAAAAAGCACATACTACAGAAATATTCTAAGAAATAAGGACAGAAAAATTGTCTTCTCAATTGTATTCTCAAGTCATATAATTGAAACAAAGCAAA
The DNA here is from genome assembly GCF_024139225.1 of Suncus etruscus. Taxonomy (NCBI): domain Eukaryota; kingdom Metazoa; phylum Chordata; class Mammalia; order Eulipotyphla; family Soricidae; genus Suncus; species Suncus etruscus. The sequence continues at coordinate 48,302,736 of NC_064859.1, read as the reverse complement.
AGTGCTCCCAATATTAAACTCATGATTTGGCATTTAAAAAATTGAACAAGCATTCAAATTATCTCATGTTATTTTTCTAACCCTTTGTGATACAAGAGGTTTGCAACTGACCTGAATGCAATCATGAAGTAAGTATAGGTCATGGAGTGTTACTGGGTACAATAATATCATTAACTAAACCACAGAGTCCTGAGTTGGTCTGATTAGTGCTTATAGTCGAATATATTTCCAGGAAAAAATACTATCATTGACAACTTTTTGAAAAATTTAATAAGTCAAACTTGATTTTGCATTTCTTTACATTTTTGTTTTATTGTCAAGTTCATTTGATGTTTGCCAATTAAAACTTCAAAATTACCTTTGAAAAATTACCTTTCTGCAATTCTCTACTTAACTAATTTCCACTTAGAAATACTATAGATCTAGCTAATTATACAAGTTACATTCCATGACTAACAGAATATTCTGCTTAATTGCATTAAGCTTTATTGTCTTGAAAATAAGCAGCTTACTTCTTTCCCAACTATTAGCTGTTACATTTCATACCAATCTTGGTAGGGATTCTTTTTGTAAGAAAAAGTCTGCAATTAGTTTCCTTTCCCCTCTCTTATCAATTGCCATCCAAATCAAAGAGAAGAAATCATTCCTTATTCAGGAAATAGCAGCGTCTTTTCTCCATTTCGTATAAGAGCCTATTCGAATTAGAAACCATATCCATTTCCTATTTTGGTTACCTGTTTCACAAGCTCAGCACATTCCAAGATGTCTATTTTATGAAGGCAGCAGGATATTCAGAGAAATTGTCCATCACATATTTTATATACTCTGATTGCCAATCACATCAGGAAGACAATACTGGATTGATTCCAATTTTTATGTAACTTTTAGTAGCATAAAACTTCAATATATGCTTGAGGTCATTTAATCATAATGAATTCAAATTACTAAAATATTGATGTAAGAAAATGTGACATATAAACTAAAACCACATTTTTTAGATATAAAATATCAGGCAGATAAATAACAATAAGACAAAAATGCTCATAAATTTTACTTCATGTTTTAAAAACCTACATTTTAATGGCATTAATACTCAAAAATAATTGAAATTCTTTTATATGAGTATATTTGGAAATATTTAGAAAACTGAAATAAATCTGACATTTGTTAAGTATTATTTTGCCCCTAATCATATATAACATGTTTATACATAAGTATTAGTGGAAGAGCTAGTACAGTGGCTAAGGTGCTTGCTTGAATGTGTACAGATTTAATCCTTAAAGCCTTTTAGAAGTAATCACTAAATACAACTAGCTGAAAACCCTGACTAAATACAGTTGTAACAAAAAAAAGTGTCCATAAGTTATTCTTATATCTAGAAATGATTTTAAATAACTGAAGGAGATTAACTTACAGTAATAAATTTTTTATTTCATCTTCTCCTACAAGAAAAAATAACATATGAAAGAAAATGCTCAATTACAAATCGGTGACATGCAACTTACAAAGTCATAAAGGCAAGTACAAGAAAAGATTTACATAGTTTTATAAATATTAGAGATTGCAAATTGTACAAATTTATTTTTGTGGAATTCACCTTTTACTTTATTTTGAGGCTTTTTTAGTTTGTTTTGTTTTTAATATGGAGCTACACCCAGTAGCTTAGTCTTGACTCTCTTCTGAGGTCACTTCTGGCAGTGCTCAAGGGCTGTGTATTGTGCAAGGGATCAGCTCTGTGCAAGGAAATGCCTTAACCCACTGGATTATTCTCTAGCCCCAGGAAAATCATATTTTAGATGTATAAATCCTGTTTTTTTCTGTATAAAATCACTTATTATATACCCATAAGTTAGTTTTGAAATTCTATAATGTGAGTTATTTTAGAGAATCCATAACTTTTCTTTTTTGATTTTTGGGCCTACCCATGATACTCAGAATGCTCCACATCACTAATCATCAGGGAGATGCAAATCCAAACAATAATCTCACACCACAGAGACTGGCACACATCACAAAGAACAAGAACAATCAATGATGGCGATGATTTTGGGAGAAAGGAACTCTCATTCACTGCTGGTGGGAATGCTGTCTAGTCTAGCCCTTATGAAAAACAGTATGGAGATTCCTCAAAAAACTGGAATTGAGCTCCCATATGATCCATCTATACCACTCCTAGAACACAAAAACACAATACAAAAAATGCCTTCCTCACGCCTGTATTCATTGCAGTGCTATTTACAATAGCAAGATTCTATAAACAACCAAGATGCCTTTGAACAGATGAATGGCTAAAGAAACTGTGGTACATATTCATAATGGAATATTATGTACCCATCAGGATATGAAGTCATAAAATTTTCTTATACATGGATATACATGGATTCTATTTGCTAAGTGAAGTAAGTCAGAGGGAGAGAGACACATAGAATAATCTAACTCATCTATGGGTTTTAAGAAAAATAGAAGACATTTATTGAAATAATTTCCAAAGATGAGGGCTGGAATGACCGACTCACAGAATTAAGCTCCCACAGAGAGTGGTGAGTGCAGTTAGAGAAATGACTACACAGAGAACTATCATAACAATTTTAAGGGGTGAGGAAAGTAGAAAGCCTGTCTTGGATACAGGAGAGGGTATAGAGAGGAGGGAGATGGGGGCATCAGTGATGGAAACATTGCACTGGTGAGAGTGGGTGTTCTTTTTATGGCTAAAATCCAACTACAATCATGTTTGTAATCAAGGTGTATAAATAAAGGTATCATAAAAAAAGAAATTTCTCATGGCTTGGCGGACCATATGGAACACCAGGGTTTGAAGCCAGGTTCTCGCTGGGTCAGCCATGTGAAAGGCAAACACCCTACCAATGTTATATCACTTCAACCCAAACTTTTCTATTTTTTAAATATAAAATTTCTATCTACAATGTTTGTCTATATATAAATTAATCATAAAATTGCATGATTTTAAGAGCAGAAAGTAGGTTCTTATATTATCAATGAGAAGTAAATAAAACCCACTAAAACAATTTTATAGAAATTTAAGGATTCCCCAAAACTAACAATAAATCATTTATTTTAAAGGCTTCAGAGGTGAATTAGACTAAAGAAAGTTCTAAGTTATCATTCTTTTTTAGTATACCAATTATCTCCATTTTGTTTCCCTATTGAAGTCTTAGAAATTGTAGTTTTTCTACACAATCCACATCTTATTATTTTTATGATTAGAAATTTGGTTTTATTCATAATAAAAATCAGTGTTGTTTAGCATATAGTTATTTAAACATTCTTTATATTAAAAAATATCTAGTCATAGACAATGGGGAACAGAAATTTGCAAGTGGCTGTTGGAACTTTAAAGAATCAAGCCAGGACACTTTCTTCTCTGTTGCTATTCTTAACTTTTTAAACCCAACTAACACTTCAGTGGATCTTAAATCCTGAGGAGACTCTTATCACCACCACTTTATGACATTATCATTATATAATCAATGGTAGAAGAATGGAAGTAGATTGATGGTTAGTTGTTATCTTTCCTAAAGGAAGTCTGAGTCTCTCAATCTGATATTATTATGACTTAAAATAGCTTTTACATTTTTTTTTCTTTAAGTGGGCACATTTAGACCAGTCTAGCAAAATAATAGTCAATAAGAACTCTTCTATTGAGGAAATAGGTAAACCACATCTACTTTTGTAGTGAAAAATTTAATGATAAGTTCTTAGTTTTTTACACAGTAAATTAAGACAAAATTTGGGTAAACATCCATAATATTTTCTGTTAAATCACGACTTTGTACTCTAATTCAGATCACCCTCAACTTTTCTTTTCTATAACCAATGATATCTTTCTTATGATTGCTTCTGTGTGCAACAAATTATTCTTCATCCATAAATACTTTTTGAATACCTTGTGTGCATCCTATAAAATTAATACGTATTTATTCTAGTTTCTGGCTTCAATTTTTTATAATCTGTGCTGAAATTTTCAGGTTGGCAGAATTTATTGTAATTTATTACAATATTTATTACATTATGCTTAAACACAGACACTAAAAATTTTAATTGTGTTCCACTAAAGTATAATCTTTACTCGGGACTCTGTAAGACAGACTGAAAAACTTTAAATCAGAGACTATAATTCTTATTATTAACAAACTGCAAAATAAATTTAACTGAAGTAAAATAATTTCACTTAAAGTAATTTATACAAAGAACTGAGAGAAAATGTGTTCAAGAGAATATTGGCGTCTTTAGAAGGAAGAAAGCAGAGCAGGAACAGAGATACATGTTCAAGAGAGAACATGTGTTTCAAAAAGCAAGTAGGACTTGCAATGACAATGTTAATACTATTAACTGATTAACCTGTGCTATATATGTTGTTGTAAATCCAATGAGTCACAACAGTTATGCAATGTAATATATAATAGCATTTTTGTTTTCTTTATCAAGTTCAGTTTAAAATAATAAATACATCAAATTAAACCATAAATATTTGTAGTAAATTATGACCAATAAATTTTAGGCAAGCAAAGTTAATGAAATAAATGTATTATAGTTAAAATCTTAAAATGTCTAAATAGAACAACAAAATGGCACTGACTTAAATCAAAGTCATTGATTAAGTTAATCAGTGCTACTGTAAAAATTATCTCTTGCAAAAAAAGTCTGGTATGCAAGGTAAACATATATTTAATCTAATAATGTATTTTCCCCAATCACTTCTCCATGCTTAGAAAAGATCAAGGCAATTTTGATTTTTGCTCACATTCTCTTTCCTCACAAATGAAAAACAAATTACATAGACAATTTTAGTACAATTTTTATTTTATTATGTTTCAAAATGAATTCTGTCTTAGGTCTTTATTTTTGGCACATGAAAATATACCTTTCTAAGGCTCATGTTAGCCAGTATTGTAATGTAATGTCATCTTTATTTAAAAATGGAGTAATTCAATATAAGAATAAGTCACTTCCTAAATATTTTTTGCTAAACTGTGAAATATAATTTGTATGGTACTTTACATCAAAAGTTGAAGTAGACATTTTTATTTCACTTTTTCATAGATAATAGTAAATATAATAATAATAATAAAATTAAGTATCTCTAAGAAACATAGACTTTCCTGGGAATAAACAATGGCTGTTAAGACTTTTCTTCAGACCTTATATAATATACAATCTGTAAGGAGCTTTAGCATACTAATGTGCTTATATTTTAAGGGTACATAAACTGTTAGAAAGGTATCTACAAATAAACAAAAGTAAGATTATAAAATCATAATATTAATTTAATTTTCCCAAATGAGGTTAGGTGACAGATTTACTAAATTTTACAGAAATATTTCTTTTGGTTAGTTGCATCACAAAAAAAAATTAGGAAAGGGTACTTCTTTCTCTTGGGTCAGTGTTGTAAATTTGATGATTTCCCAATGTATTTATAGCAGAGCAACTCATAAAGAAGTATTGAAGCCAATCATTTATTACTCATAAAGAAAATAAAAAGTATAAATATGTATTTGGGTTTTTATAATTAATTAAAATTACCACTTAAAATAAAATAGCAAAATTAACACAATTTCCAAGACAACAATCATGCTAAATCAAGGTATTGTAGGCAAGGAACTCATTCAATCAACTAACCTTCCACAGACAACAAATTTTGCTAGAAAAAAGAATAATAATATTTATTAATCATTTATTATTTATATATTAGTAATATTAATGTTTATGAATGGCCTTTGAGTCATTACTGTCACTAAGACATACTACTTGTAAAGTTCACAAATATATTTAGTTTCAACATAAAAATTCAAAATGGAATGAATAAATTGTAGTCTGGCTAATGTTGTTACTGGGAAAGATCAATAATTAAAATTCATTTACAGTGCAAAAGTGATAGCACAGCAGTAACACGTTTTGCCTTGCACACTGCCAATACAGTACAGACCCCGGTTCAAACTCTGCATCCCATACGGTTCCTTGAGCCTGCCAGTAGTGACTTCTGAGCGCAGAGCCAGGACTAAGAGCATCACTGGGTGTGACCCAAAAACCAGAAAAAATATTTACAAAATATTTACTTCATTTTAACGTTAAGGCCATTAATTTTATTAGAGAATTAAAAAAGCATATATCTGTAAGTTAAAAATCAGGTAGAAACTGATCAACAAGGAATTTGATAATACGTCTGATGATATGGCTAAAGTAACAAAGAAAGTGAACATAAAATTATAACATATGGAATCAGAAGCCAATGAAAAACATTTGCTTTTATAGAAGTGAATATTCTCTATTGTCTGAGTGTTACTTATAGTTACCTTAGGATATAAAAATACTGTTTTGCCTATTTTACCTTTAGGTCATCATGTATAGATATATCATTTTAATCCTATTTATAGGTGTCATTCATAATATTTGATCTCTAAACTAAGATACATTCTGAGTACTGCATTTTTATAGCAGTAGATTTAAAAAAAATGGTCATATTATCCAAGTAAATACTATTTAGTTCAAGAATGAAAATATAGGAAGATTATGGTGCATTCAGATAAGAGTATTATTTTATAAAATACTATAGACATTAAAAATATCTTCTAGTGGTAAAACAATACAGTTTATAAAAAATATAAAATAGTTATATTTTTTTTACAAAATGTATACATGTTTGGCTTGTGATCTATACATTTAAATATTAGAAAAATTGAACCAGAGCACAGATAGGGCTGGAGCATATGCCTTGCCCTGAATTTTACTACCAGCCTCTGAGACTCCATTTCTATTCCTATGTGCATGGCCACTGCCCTAGTGGACTCCTGGTTACTGGCAGAATATGGCCATGGTGATTTCTCAGCACTTTCTTGGTGAATTTAGTGACCTCAAGCACCACTATAGGTAAGAAACAATACACACACAAAGTCAAGCACAGGATCTTAGATCCACATCTTTGGGCAGAATATTTAGGAATGAGTACCAGATATTCTGAGCATAACTAAGAGTCCTATAATAGTTAAGAGAAGGGATATAATGAGATGTACACACTTTGCATGTGAGAGGGCTCTGTTTGATTTCCAGGAACTCCTGAGTATCCACTAAGTTTAGCCCTCTCCTCCCCCACTGGAATTAGTAACTAAATACTCTGAAGATTTAAGAGAAAGACAAATCAACACATAAAATTTCAGGAAGAGAAAAGCAGCACTATGTGTACAAGTATGTAGAATGCATTGTAAATGTGCTGAGAAACAAAAATAATTCTCTTGTACTAATCATCAAAACTGAAATCAAGAATTTTCAAACATTCAAGAACTTGCCAAAATATACGAATTTGGGGAAAACCATCTTATAAATTGGCTAAATAATTCTATTTCACTAAAACCAGACCTACCAAAGGTGATGGGAATGACTACAAATAATTTTAAGAATGATACACGAAGAGTTATTTCTAGAAAACGTGTTGCATAGAAAAATAGTCTTATTTCATTTAGAACAGTAACAATAACAAATTGTCAATACAGGCTACTATATTCCAGGTATTTTAAGGCATGTTATAGACAGTATGATTTTTTTCTTTAAAAGTACCACATTTTTCTGATTAGAAAACTGATAAAATTTTAAAGGTCATGTTACATTCTAAAGGGTACATGATTGTAAATTGCAGAGGTATGACCTTTGAATTCATGTCTATGCTAGACTCTTCTGTAGATTACTTTGAGCTACAACCATATCAGATCACTCTTCCAGAGCAAAACAAAAACTAACAAAAGCACCAGCACTCTAATACCCCTCTCCCTTGCAAAAATTCCCATTTGTTTAAAAAATAATATTAATTCAAGAGATAAAGTCATTTTATGTCCCCTATGTCTTTTATTTTCTATTCTCTAAAATATAAGAGTTTACACATATTTCTACTTTTATTATTTGATTTCTGCAATACTGTGTGGCATGTCTAATCTACACAGAAAATTTAGTTTTGTAATTTTCCAATGATCCAACTGATTATAGAACTTAAACTGAAATACAAATACATATAGCTGAAATATATATACTGAAATATAAATAAATAAATATATTTATATATACTGAAATATATATAAATTTATTTATATATAAATAGCAAACAGCTATTTGCTTTCCCACTTATATGTATGATATTTACATAAATTAATTCCTAGTTCTGAGGATATAGCACAGAAGGCGACTTTGCATGCATCCCAGTATAGTTTTGTCCCAGTTATCACCAGATCACCAGCAGGTGTGTCCTTGGTGACACATAAGCACTTTCAAGGTAGTTCTGGTGGTCTGTGGTACCTCCTATTTCTTAGGTCCTCCTACCTCTGAGCTACTTGGCCTGCTTGGCAAATATTTCTAGTAGAGGTCCTAGCCCCATTGAGCAAGGCATAGATTATATCCTTTGTTGGTTTTATAGTATATTTATAAATTTGAATTTCCAAATGCTGAAAAATACAGGTAACAATGGAGAGACTTTGACACAATATATCATTGGCGAATATTCAGCATAATTGCTACCTGATATATTTTAAATGGTTTTTCTAGCTTATTTGAAACATGATGTTGCTCTCAGTGGTTGCTCAGGTTGCTATTGTGATATTTAAGCACTAAGGTTATCCTAATACATTCTTTCTATGAGTATAGGATGATTTCAGTATATCCTGTTATTCAAGTCAAAATTAACTGTTATTATGTTTAATTTTGGCTTCATATTTTCTCAGAAGTGTCCCCTAAGCAATGCTCAGGAAGTTCAAGAGATAATTCAGGCTACGGTTGTTCCAGATGCTCAAGACTGAAATTCTCTAATCCAAAATGCAATGCCACTTTTGAGAGCTCTGCATGCAATTCATTTGTTTTAAACCTTGAATTCATTTTTATCCCATGGGTCAAAATCTTTAATATTATTTTGAATAAATGCTAACTGAATAACAAAAGATACATATTGCAAAGGTATCAGTTGTGTGCTGAGTACATCACTTTGGAATAAATAAGGCAAGTTTCTTATGATTGCAACATTAATTATTGAATAAAACCATGTTAAATTAAGTAAATTATTACAATAATATTAATGCCAATGTAGTATTTATATCAGTTGAATTTATTGAACTATTAATTTTTTTTATTTCCCAAATCAAAAGTAATTGGGGCCGGAGTGATGGCATAGCAAGTAGGGAGGGCATTTACCTTGCATGTGTCCAACACGAAACCTACTTGGGTTCAATCGCCAGCACCCTATATGGTCCTCCAAGCCTGCCATGTGTGATTTATAAGCACAGAACCAGGAGTAATCCCTGAGTACCTCTGGGTGTGGGCCCCAAAACAAAATTTAAAAAAGTGATTTTCTGTAAAGAGATATGAAGGACATTATCATTGTCCTAAAATAACTTACATTCTAACAGGATGACATTTAACTAATCAACCCAAAATTTATCCTATAGATACATAAATTTTGATATGATTTATGAATAATATATAAAACATTATATAAAGAAATTTTATTTTAAAATTAGAGAAGTCAACAAATGTCTATTAAATTAATGGTTTATATTGAGTGTGAAATATCTCTTTTGAAGATAGATTTAGTACATGCCTGTTCCTACTCCCTTTTAAACTGTGTTTATACATATATATATATATTTATCTACTGTTACTCTAATACTATTTAATTAATATTTTTGAGTAAATGATCATTCCCTAGACTGAAATTTTTTAATATAATTACAAAGTGTCCTATTCTTTGTTTGCAAAATATATATATATATAATAATAGACTGTGAATTTTACTGAATTCTAGAACTATGAGAAAAATGCAAGTTTCTATGTATTAAAATTATTTAACAATGAAAATTAGGTAGACAAAAAGAAAGAGCAAATATTTTGTGTGTTATGGACACTTTTGTATATGTTAAAGAAACAAACATTTCTAATGTAATTGGGATGCAGGAGAAAATTCACTCTGTACTTGTGTTCTTCTGATTCTGTATGAACAAATACACAAAATCAGATAGGTTATTAAGAGATAAATACAAAATTTATAAACATGTATAAAAATAAGATAACTAAATATTCAAAAATAAAAGGCATAAAAAAATTTATTTCTTTATTTAAGGGAACTTGAGGTCTCCAGAAAATAAGATAAGGTTACACACATGTATAGGAAGGGATAATTTTTTAAGATTAAAAATGGGAATTTCTTAGGTATAAAGGTCATGGTTCACTAGATTAATCTACATTCTAGACCTGAGTCAAATTTGTCATGTGCCTGATTTTAGGATAACATTTTTTGATTTTCCCCATTGCCTATAATACTTGCTCTGGTTTGTGGCACATGGTTATTTTGAGGAATCTTGTGAAAGTAACTATTTTGACAAATATTCAATTACTATTCTCTTGAGAGTTTTAATCATGTTTGGGATTTGGATTTTGTCAAATGTTAACTCTGCATCAATTAATATGATGATATGGTTTTATTTTTCTCATATTGATATTGTGTTCTGCATTGATTGACTTATATATATTAAATCATTCTTTCATCCCTTGAATAAATATCACTTGGTCATGTTGTATGATTATTATAATGGAGTGCTGGATTTCAGTTACAAGTATTTTATGGAGGATCATTGCATCTATATTCCTCAGGGTTATCAGTTATAAATGTGTTTTCTTTAGTTGTCTCTTTAGTTGGGTATCAGGGTTTTAGTTTTATAGAAACTTTCAGGAGTTTCTGTTTCTTTGGTTTCATGTAAGAGTCTTAGAAGGATTTGCAGTCAATCTCTAAAAGTTTGAATGAACTCAGTAGTGAATTCATCTGGACATGGACTTCTACTTGTGAGAGATTTTTGACCACCATTTTGTCTACTTTGATTGTTATATGTCTGTTCATGTACTTCATATTTTTTGTTTCAATCTTCAGACATTATAGGAAACCAAGACTTTATATCTTCTAGATTTTTCATTTCATGGTATATATATTCTCAAAGTTATCTCTCATCTGCTGTTGTCTATAGGTTTTCTGTACCTATTCTTGTTTTTTATTCTGTCATTAGCAGTTATTACTCCACTGGTAAGGTCTTCTAGTGGGTTTTTATTTTTCTTAAAATTTTTCATTTTGTTATATATTTTCTTTGTTTCCTCATTTTTGCTTTCATATCTTTTGTTCATATTTTCATTGTTTCTTTGAATTTCATAAACATACTCAATACTAACTCTATAAAGTACTTCTCAGAGAGGCTATGTAGTTAATTAATCCTGGTTGGGTCTTCAGGGAACTGCCATTGTAATCCATAAGCAGTGTGGCATTATGAGTTACATTTTATTTGTGATTTTGGCAATCTAGGACTGTTATTGATGTGTTGTGTGGATGATGACTACAGGTAGGATGTCAGTAATATATGAAGAGTTTAAGAAATGTGCAGCCAGATTAGTTGTTGCACATTTCTGACTGAGCTGGGGGCCTACCCAGGCACCCATGTCCTTTGAAGAGTCTTCAAAGATCAGATAACTCCTAGAAACTCTAAGTATGTGGGATTTGGGATATAACCTTCTGAGGCCTTGGTGCATCCTAGGGGTCTCTTTGGGCCTTCCAGGTCTTCTTAGTACTATACTTGATGCTCAAATGTTCAACAGGGTCCTTATCAGGAGTAATAATATAAATTTAAAATGCAGTTTTGTTTGTTTTTAATAGAAAGATAGAAAAACTCACATTTTGAGTCTGCCCATAATTATAAAATGTTATAACAACATGAACATTTATATTAAATATTTATATTAAATTCAAGTTTTAATAAAACTTATTAAACTTATTATTTATTAATACTGGCATCTTATGCTAAGCACTTTTGTGCACTAGTTCCTTTAATTCTCAATAATTTCATGATTTATGAATATTTATTTATTTTCATTTTAAATATGTATAATTTTTAAAGTGGTTTTGTAAATTGATTGGTTACAAAAATTATTATTTATTTCTCCAAATGTATGGTCCTAATTACTAAACCCTTCTTTACTTTTCCTATTAACTTAAGATCAATTTGTAAATATGTTAACTTACATATTAATATTTCATAAATTTTCATATGAATGTATCATGAAAAAATTACTTATGATACTATTGATAAACAAAATTAATCATATTATAGCTCTGTTTAAAATGTTATCAATATTTTTATAAATCTCTATGTTTTCATCTATTTAGAAGAAATAGAATAGGGGTAAAATAATTTACTTGTTAATCTTATTGTGTCATATTAGGTACTTACCATCTTTATAAATAGAATATATGATATGTTCTAAAGTAATATCACACATAAAAATGACCAACTACTCTATATTCACAAATATGAGATACTCCACCAACTTTGCTTCAGTGTTCTGACATCAAATGGTCATAACAACTTTCTCAAAGACTTATGAGTAAATCACTGGTTATAATAGGAAAATGATGGACTTAATAATTTCATTTAAAAGCAATGTCCAGAACATATTCAAAAGAGAAGACAGAAAAACACAACAGTACTATAAACTAAAGTTAATGCTAAAACTAAAACAACTGAACCAAGTTCAAACCTGGCCATCTCAGGAGGAGAGAGTGGGTTAAGCTCTTTTCTCCCTCACAACCTCTTTCACATATACAGTCACATGGCTCTGCTTCATCACTGGCCCTCTAGGATTCCTTTCCGGTACATCTACCTGACCATGTTTCAGGTATACATTGTTTGGGATTGTTATCAGCAGAGGTTTTTGGAATAAGTGCAGGCTCCCTCCCCTGCATTTTCCTTTTCTCAGGAGGCCTGAAAACTGAGTACATGCCCCCAAACGTTGTAGTATTGCTAATAGTGCTTTGAATTTCTGAACAATTTCATTTGTTTGATGCTGTCATCCCTAAAGGATCACCACTAATAGAATGAACAGCTAACAACAAGAGGTTACTAAAATTTCTGCCACTATATTAAAGACTTCATTGGAGATACAATAATTTTCACAAAATGCTTGCAGCTGTACTGTTTTTTCTTTTCCTCACTTCCATTTTATTTTTATTTTTTTAGTTACTTTGCTTTCTCTTATGTTGATCAAGTATTTAAGTAATGTGATGCATTTTTAAGAGATAATAATAAACTAAAGTAACTACTCAATGGTTAGAATATCAGAGCTATGATTATAAATCTATATGCATTTTCATTGCATTACAAGATCTTCCTAAGTCAAAACAACAAGAGAATTTTAATACAGAAAAGCAACAAAAATATTGACTAAAATGACTATAACACAGAAAAGAAAGAAACCATAAAATACAAGTTATCTGCATGTTAATTAGTTTAACTATCCCTTTCACACAGTGAATAAAGTTTAGACCAACTTCCCAAGTCTGTATATGTCCTAAAATGATTCACTATTCGCATTAAGTTGTAAGTAATAAAAATGACAACTTAAGGTTTATAAAAAGAAAATAAACCTAAATAAATAAATATATATAAGCCTTTCATTTACAAATATGTGCCACCTAGCTTGATAGCAAACAGAAATTTGGCAGCTATATTCAAAATGTCGATTCTTTTAGGATATGTGCAAAAATCAAAATCTCTAATTACAAAAGCCTAACTGCATCAACCCTGATTGAGAAGGAATTTTCCTGGGACCATTAAAAAAGACTTTGAGGTTAGACAACTTTGTGTGCCTGGAGCCTGTAGTTGTTCTTATTGTAGGATGCATCAAGGGTAGGAACAAACTTTTTTTAGGCCAATCGTTTTTCCTTTCCCCCCCCCAAATTTTGTTGTGCCTATGCAAAAAAAAAAATCTTCCACCCCCTTTATTTATCTTTTAGATAGGGTCTCCCGCCTTTTTCATAGAACCTTTGGACATGAATTACTTTGTTTTAGCTCATATGTCTTCATTTTTCTATAAAACTAAGAAGGAAAAAGAAGAAAAATATAAAAAGAAAGGATGTGGGGCAGGGGCCAAGTGGCCTCAGAAGCATTTGGTGGAGATAAAAAGGGCAGAACTAAATATCCAATCCAAAGTCCACAACAATAGAATCAAAATATATAAATTATAACAATCTAAACTTAAAATGGGTCAGTTATATTGGCAGGCCAGGGGGTTTAGGGTGGTGGTATAGAATGCACTCTGGGAATATTTGTGGAGGGAGGTCTACACAGGTAGTGCGAATGGTTCTGATTCAATGTCACTGTATGCCTGAAACCCAAATATGAATGATTTTGTAAATCACATTAGTTTCAATGAAATATAAAATGTCTATTGTCAATAGAAAATGCAATTTAAATAGTATTATAATCATTTATTATATTTTATTATTATATATTATGATATATAATCTATGTTGATTATATAGTATTAGAATTGATTTTATCAATGCATTAATAGGCTTTAAATATTTACCATTTGTCTAAAATTATGCTGCACTTAACTACTGTCTTACTTTCTCTTGAGTTATACAGCTTCCTTTCATCACACCACCTTTACTCCCAAACAATCTAGCATGTAAATGTCCCCTAGCTATTTTAATCTGGAGGGTTAATATAAAGATAGAAGTTTTATTGTGGATAACTGTAGGTGTATTCATAATACCTAAACTGATTGTAAACCTGTTTATCAACAGTGAATCTTTAGTATCAAGGTATCTTTAGTGTTACAGCAAATGCCTTTCCATATCATTTGTTTTTTACACATTGCACTATAAATTATATTTAACATATTTGACTGTACTGTTATTACTCATATTTACCAATCAGCCAGACCTCTTTAAGCATTCAGTCAATAGAAGGTCCCTTATATTTTACTTAACTCTTCTAATATAAGAAACTTAAACCCACTTTCTATATGACATATCTCCCTTTCTTGCTCAACATCATGGCCATATTTTATCAAATATCATTTTAAGTACCCAGAAAGAAAATATCCAATCTTTCTGATCCACAGATATGACTGAGTTTTATTTTAAATTGCATAGTTATTGTGACCCAGAATTTCAAGTTTTAGTACTCCCACACTAAAATTAATAACATGATATTCACAATTACCAATAATGGAATACTTGTATGTTTTATATATATATATATATGAATAGGGTATATATAAACATATATGTGGTATATATGTTTATATATACCCTATATATACGTATATAGGGTAGTTGCACTACAAGGCTTATACTGATTCTTTACATGAAATCCCAATATGCAAAGAATTAATGTAAGTGAGTATAACAATAATTAATATGTAGGTGGTGTGTCAGATTATGGAAGATACTAAGAATTATGTGTACTTATCCTGATATTTTGATTTCTGAGCAGAAGAAATTACTGTTAGAACAATATTTTAGAGTAATAATTATGCACATTTTATTCACAAATTTCCTGATTATGTTATGTCTTATAATTTTAGCGGTTTCAAAAGATCTCAAACTTTGACAAACCTATGTTCTTCATTTAACATGTATTTCATATGCTATAGCTTTTCTTGCCCTTTTCACTCTGGAGAAATCCAAGTTCTTTTCTGAACACGTACTTCTTTCTCTTTCCTCACATTGCTAATTAAAAATTATTGACACAAAAATTATTATAACCCTCTATTTTAATGAATGCGATTAATTGTAGTAATGTAAACTAATGGGCAGTATCTATAATGCCTTTAAAAATTATTGTTTAAAAGTAATTATAGCTAATTCAATATTCTTTGACTACTATATTAAATACTCCATCTATCATATTAAGCAAACATATTCTTTATTCTATTTCATCATATATCTTCTTCTACACTGAGAAATCTACTGTGTAAATTCTTATTTCTGGAAAAGGATCATGGGAGGCATTACTTCGCCCAATTTAAAGCTGTATTACAAACCAGTAGTTATCAAAACAGCATGGTATTGGAATAAAGACAGATCCTCAGATCAGTAGAATAGACTTAAAAAACAACAACAACAAAAAATCTCTTATTACTTTATGCTGGAAGGTTAATCATCTTTAACTGTTTACCATACTTGCTCAGAATATCACTGGTTTTCCATACTTCTAAATAAATATTTTATTTACATAACAATCACCTAAGTATCACTATCCCTTCACTACAATGCATTGTGCCTAATATTTTATTTCTTTGGACAAATTTAAGTTTATCTGTTTCCTTGCTTTATTTTATATTGTCCAGTATGAGTGAGTTGATACAGTATTTTTTTCTGTTTCTTTCTAATTTTGCTTAGTGTGACCATCCTGTTACAGTAATGTAAAAAAAAAAGAATATTTCATGTTTTGTATAACTAAATAGTATTAAGACATGCATCGATTCAAGTTTAGTGTTTTTTGGGAGGGGTTCTTTATATAGATTTGTAGGGATAGAATTTCTTGACCATATAAAATACTATTAACATTTAATAAATCTTTATGCTTTCTTTCATAGTAGGGGCCATTTCATATTTACATTTTCAAATATTTAGAGAACCGTTTAACTTGATCTATATAAAGTTCATATACATTATAAAACTATAAAAATTCTAACTTATTTTTGAAATAAAGATAACAGATTTAAAAAGTAGAATAAGATTGTTTATAGAATATCTATAATTTACAGTGATTTAAATTAAAAGATGAGTGCAGTCAATCTTGGGGAAGATTTCTAACTAAAATGAAAAAACTAAATGGGAGAATACATGAGGAAAGAAGGCATATATAATATATGTTATTTACATGAATAATGTTATATAATATGTTATATAAGACATTATATATGCTATATGATATGTTATATAAATATACCTTATATATAAAGTTAATAATCCTTATTCAGAATTATGAATCAGCAGTCAGATATGCTGTAAAAAATCAAAAGGAACTACATTTTTATTTGTATATTTAAAAAAATATATCTTGGGACTGGAGCAATATCACAGTTGTAGGGCATTTGCCTTGCATTAGGTCAACCCTGGACAGAACTGGGTTCGATTCCCAGTATCCCATATGGTCAACCAAGTCTGCTTGAAGCGATTTTTAAATGTAGAGCCAGGAGTAAACACTGAGCAACACTGGGTGTGGCCCATAAACCAAAAAAAAAAAAAATTCTCAGGACTCTTAAAGATGAAAATATTAAAGAAAAAGGGGTCAACAAAATAACAAAATACTTATCAGAACAATATACTGGAAAATGCTAAAGAAAAGCATAATATTGCATTGATTTTCAGGTAAATATTGGGTTATTTTTATAGGAGTCTAGGTCATGTTGAGGTGGAAAAAAAGTCATTTTGAACAAAGCATATTTTGGGCCTTATACATGTTAGCTACATAAAATATCATTGGTACTAAGTACCCAGATCTAAGCTTAAGCTATATTTTAAAACTCTAATTTGTGTTTTCATATAATTCAATTAGATTATATGCAGAAATTATATTGCTAATTACTAATAACTAAATTAAATATGTAAAAATTTTCATTCAAGGCATTGGATATGACCCATGAGAGACACTAATTCTACAAGAAATAACAGGAAATGAATTGAGCTCAATGAATGAGCTTTATTGACTTTAATTCACTTAATTAACTGGAGAAAGTTCAGTATAGGAAAACAATTCAGACTAGCCTCACTTGATTGAGAAGAAAGTCAAAGTTCAATGAAGCAATAAAGATTAGAGTACAGGAGAGAGAACTGGAAGAAGAAAATATATATTATATATGAATATATATAACATTACTTTATTTTACTGGATATAATGATATGGATGATCTAATAGCTAAAAAATCTTGGCTATTAATTATACCACTATGACTGCTCATGGGGTTAATGTTTGTTTCGTATTTCTCCTTAATTAAAGTTATTTTAAATATTATAAAACTACAAGCTTTAAAAAATACCTATATATATAATAAAATGTCGTTAGCTTTTCCATTACATTTTTAAAGGACATAAAACAAACACTTCTAAATTTGTACAGAATCATAAATCTTTCAGAATGGGCAAAGCAATCCCAAGAATAAAGAAAATAGGAGGTATCATATTCCCAGACATTAATATTTACTACAAAACAAAAGAAGTAAATACGTACAAGTAACTGGGGAAAAGAAAGACTCTCAGGCAACAAAATCAAATTGAGATCTCAAAGATAAACCCTCAGATATATGCAAGTTTTACCAGGAAGGGAAAAAAGAAGGAGGGAGGGAAGGAAGGAAGGAAAGTAGGAAGGAAGGTAGGAAGGTAGTAAGGTAGGTAGGAAGGAAGGGAGGGAGGGAAGAAGGAAGGGAGAGGAGGGAGAGAGGGAGAAAGGAAAGGAAGGAGGGAGGGGAGAGAGGGAAGGAGGTGGAGGGAAGGAGGGCGAGAGGGAGAGGAAGGTAGGGGAGAGAGGAAGGAAGTAAAAAAGGGAGGAAGGAAAGGTGGAAAGGAAGGGGGAAAGAGAAAGGAAAAGGAAAGATAAAGAAGGAAGAAGGAAGGAAGAAAACAAAAGAAAGAAAGAAAGAAAGAAAGAAAGAAAGAAAGAAAGAAAGAAAGAAAGAAAGAAAGAAAGAAAGAAAGAAAGAAAGAAAGAAAAGAAAGAAAAAGAAAGAAAAGTAAGCAGAAAATGAAATTAGACCCCATCTCACATAGCTAACATAGGAAAATTCAAAATTAAGAAAGTCATTGAATTCTAACCTGATTCTATAGAAGACATTAAGGAACACTTAGGTAGGACTCTCCAAAATCTGAATTCATAGAAATTTAAAATGATATTTCACTATTGATAAAGAAATCAAAACCAGAAATAAATAAATAGAACCACAATAAGCCTATGCCTCTGTACTGTGAAAGAAATAAATTCTATCATACAAAGATTCACTACAGATGAGAGAAATATTCTCATCAGAGAACAAACTACATAATATCCAAGATCTGTAAAGCACTTTCAAAGGCTCCAGAAGGAAACAACGTTTCATCAAAATGGGAAGAATATACATACTATTCTCACAGATGATAATAAGTTGCCCAATGATATCTTTGTCATTGGCAATGCCAAATGGAAATATAGTTTATCATTGATTTTAGAGTTTTTTAAATAAATCCAGAATAAAACCACATATAAATACATGTCAATCGTTAAGTGTTTGTGTCAAAAGTCAATAGAGCTTAAGAGCTGGTTGTGCATGTGACAGACTGAAAAGGAATTCTACACCGCTAATGAAACTGTTGCTTCATTTAACCTCTACTACACAAAACAGGTTGAAGTCTTCTCAAAAGGTTAAGAATAGAGTTTTCAAGAATCAAACCTAGGATTTCCATATACAAAAATATTTTCCTTCCCCTGAGTCATTTCCCCAACGCAAAATGTTTTGGGGACATGTTGGGTTCTTGTCTTTGAAAATCTAACTTAAAAATTTTTTGTTGAGGCCGGAGAGAGCATGGAAGTAAGACATTTGCTTTGCATGCAGAAGGACAGTGGTTCGAATCCCAGCATCCCATATAGTCCCCCGAGCCCGCCAGGAGTAATTTCTGAGCATAGAGCCAGGAGTAACCCCTGAGCACTGCTGGGTGTGACCCAAAAAACAAAACAAAAAAATTGTGTTATTAATCTACTACAAAAGACAGTTAAAAAGATGTTGATAGTTGAATTTCTGTCATACAATGTTTCAACACAATGAAAATTTAAATTAACATTTAAACAACACTACATCAACCAAGATATACTACAACAATTTTAGAGTAAATTATAGTTATTTCATTACCAAAATTTGGTAAATTAAACAGATTATTACTGAATAGATCTAGGTTATTACTAAGTTGATACCATTTTCTTCCTTTCCTTGATTTTAAAAAAAATTTCTCTTTTTGTTTTTAAAATGATCAGATTTAGCACCAAACCCAAAGTCAATGGCACCAGAATTGATACCCAATCTACAGCAAGCCATACACAAAGGAGACTTTTACACAAGCAGTCTAAGAGGCAAAGGAGGGAAATAAGGGATGCATGCTGGAAACAGGGGTGGAGGGAGGACAACACTGGTGGTGGGAATGGCCCTAAATCTTTGTCACTATGAACTTTAAATATTACTGTAGAAGACTTGTAATTCACTTTGATTACAATGAAAATTATTATAAAATGAAGATAATTGTAGGTCTGGTTGAATTTATTGTAATATAACCATAACTGAGAGGAAATAAAGGAGGTTGTTTATTGTAATCATCAAGACATGACTTTATATAATGTCTCTAGGTCTTTATATAATGTCTCTGTATCTTATATTATGGAGAATTTTTATTATGATTTTGTAGAACTGAGACAATCTTTTAATAATTTTACTTTGATCTGTGATATAGGCTCAGTAGCATATAATCATAAAGTTTTTAATATTTTCTTGAACTAAACTATAAAATAGTATAAAGAGAACATTACAATTAAAGAGGATAAAGGATAAAAAAAGAATAGAGTTTTACATATAAATCCTAAAATTTCCATCAAGGCATCCTGATTTCAAGATTATTTTGTAAAACTATAAGAACACAAAAAATTATTAACTTGAAAGGACTAATGCACACCAATATCATCACAGCATTATTTATAGTATCTAAGACATGAAAAAAACCCAAGTCAGATAAGTGGATACAACTATGGTATGTATTATATTTTATAGATACATATATGTTATACAAAAGTACTACTCAGCTATAAAAATATAAACAATATTTCAGTTTGGTGCACTTGGATTGAAATCAGAGGAAATCAAGATATAAATATATATATATATATATATACACACACACATAATTTTATAGATGTTGACATTGGCTAAAATGTAATTAAAACATATTAAATTTTATGAGAGTAGCAGTGGATAGTGCATAGATGCTCAAGACTTAAATTTTCGAACTAAAATGATTTTTATATAAAAATATGGGGCCAGACAGATAATATAGATAGTTGAGAGTTCATGTTTGAGTATGGTAGCTCGAGCACTCCCAGGAGTAATTCCGTAGTGCAGAGCCAGAAGGTAAATCTGATAACATTGCCAGATATGGTTCCAAATCATAAAATATAAATAAAGGTATGACTTTAAAAGTAAACTTCCCACTTATTATAAATATTTTTATAAATCATTATTAAATGAATATTCTTAGAAATTTATTTGTGACAATAGCTAACTTCAAGTTCAATGGTTAAAGACTAAAATTCAAATAAGGTATATAACAAGTGTTGAATTCCCCCATACATACATACATACATGTGGTATTGATATAAAAATCAATGTGTCAGAGCAATGGAATAAAGTCCATAAATGAACCTGTGGATGCATAGTCAACCAATATTTGAAAATGAATCAAGAATAAAAATAGAGTAAAGACAGTCTCTTCATTAAGTGCTGTAGATATTGGGTATGAAATTTCTGTGTAGAAAAATGGAAGGTAGAAATATGGAACATATAAAAATCAATTAAAGTAACTCTTTAAAATTTATGGTAGTGGGGCCAGAGCAGTAGCACAGGGTGGTAGGTAGGGCTTTTGCCTTGCATGCGCTAACCTAGGACTGACCGCAGTTTGATTCCCCAGAGTCCATATGGTCCCCCAAGCCAGGAGCAACCACTGAGCGTCATAAGTTGTGTCCCAAAATGCAAAAATAACAAAAAAAATATCATGGTAGAATTCAAGGCTTCTCAAGTGTGAAGCACTGAGCTTGATTTCTGCCACCCAAAAAAGAAATGGGGAGAGCTTTATGAGCTTTATTTTGATGAGGACTTATTAAACATGTATGGAAAATCAAAACCACTAACATCAAATTTAACAAGACATCATTAAAGGAAATAAGCCCTTATCATCAAATAAACTTGCTGGGTGAAAATTTTGCGATCTAGATACTTTTTTGGTTTTTGGTTTGGGAGGCTCTTTGGGCCATATCAGGAAGTATTCAAATGTTAAGCCCCTGGCTCTGCTCTCAGAAATTACTCCTGGCAGCCTTGGGTAACCATATGGGATACAGGG